>NC_054467.1:104875344-105214986 GCF_017639515.1 Carcharodon carcharias | reverse complement strand
ATTTGGGGAGGTTTTCCCTGAGTTGGGTTTTTCCAGACTCTGCACTCTGCCACCACCACCACGCCCCCCCCCCCCCCCCCCCCCCCCCCCCAAACTACTCAGGAGTGAAAATTTGGCTCTTAGTCTCAATGGAATCTGTGGAAGGCTTGGACAAGTAGATAGTGATCAAAGCCTTATATTTGTGTACCACCGCATTATATAGAACTGTGATTTTTTTTTATTATTCATCACTGCCCAGGCCTGCATTTATTGCCCATCCCTAATTGCCCTTGTTCAGAGGGCATTTAAGAGTCAACCACATTGCTGTGGGTCTGGAGTCACATGTAGGTCAGACCAGTTAAGGGTGGCAGATTTCCTTCCTAAAGGGCACTAGTGATCCAGATGGGCTGTTTTGCGACAATGATTTCATGGTCATCATCAGACTTATAATTCCAGATTTTTATTGAATTCAAATTTCACGATTTGCCAGGATTCAAACCCAGGTCCCCACAGCATTACTCTAGGTCTCTAGAATACTAGTCCAGTGACAATACCACTATGCTACCACCCTAGATTTTATATTGGTCTCATTTCACATATCAACCAATATTTCTGCATTGACAACTTTGTTCCACCTGGGCAAGCTGCTATGTATTTATGCTTTGTTAGTTTCTCTTTACCTGTGGTCTCCTGTGTCCTTTAGCCTTGGTGTATTTCATGAAAGATGTTGTTGCATGAAGCCTTTTTATTTCTTCATCCTTCAAAGAAAACGATAAGGTGCAAAGGAGACACATCAGGTTACTGCTCACCACATTCCTCTTCCCATTTGCTTCTCCCTTCTACCAATCCTCAGGGCTATCCTCAAGTATTACTATTGTCCAACTTCGTCAAGATGTTTGACTATTCAGTCCTACGGAGTAATGGTAATGTCAGGTAGCACAGGAGAAGATGCTTCAGCAACTGCTCCCTTCTTACTTTCTTAGATAGATAGGTAGATAATTAGCCATAGTCCATGGAAGACCATCGACATCTCTTTCCATTAGAGAGACAATTGGTTAATTCAGTGGTTTGCAAATTATGGGTCGTGACCCCCAGTGGGGTCATAGGACAAGCAATTGGGGTCACGAGCTCTGAGGCAGCAATGGTGGCTGTGGAGCGGAGACTCAGATTTGACAGTCCTGGGATCTGCTGCGTTGTCCCTTTAAATGTGTGGTTTTTTTGCCCATGGGCGTGGCCTAATCCATTGAACTCTGAGGCCCGATCACTGACACCAATGGAGCCTGCAAAATGGTCGGTGTCTGAGATGTTCTTTGTGCCAGTATTCCTGCTGTTTGAACCCCCACCCTGCTCAACTACTTTCCCCACTACCCCCAATTTTCACTCAAGCGTCACACCAAGTTTGAAGCCTTAAAATGAGGTCACTGCAGATAAAAAAGTTTGGGAGACACAGAGTTGTTTACTCCTGAAATATGAAACGAAGGCTTACTTTAATCTTTCATGACCACTGAATTCCTCAAAGAGCTTTATAGCCAATTATGTATTTTTAAAATGTAGTCGCTGTTGTAATGTAGGAAATGCTGCAGCCAGCACACAAGCTCCCAAAAACAGCAATGTGACAATGACCAGATAATCACTTTCTTATGAGGTTGACTGAGGGATAAATTTTGGCCAGGACACCATGAATAACTCTTCTGGGAGGGCAGATGAGGCCTCGGTTTAATGTCACATCTGAAGATGGCATCTCTGGCACTGCAGCATTCCCTGAGGATTACGTTGGAGTGTCAGCCTTGATTTTTCTGCTCAAGTCCTGGGGGGGGGACTTGAACCCAAAATTGTTTGATGCAGAGTCAAAAGTGCTACCGACTGAGCCACAACTAACACTAACCAAGCAGTAGCCAAGGCTTTCAGCCTCATTTGACATAGAAACAAATATTTATTTGCAGATTATCTCCTATTCTATGTGCAAAATACTACCTGCACACCATACAAACCAAACTCGGCTGTTGATTTTTAAACCCTGTTGTAAAACCGGGTATCAGTGATACGTTCAAGGTTAGTTTTTCTCCTTCAATATCCTTTTCCATTGTAATCATTATAAAGTATTGTTTATTAGTGTTCAATCACAGTAATCGTTTAATAATGTTTTTTCAATAGCTTTACATATGAACAGATTCTAGCAATGGAATGGAAGTCTAAGCAGTGTCAAAAGTCTTCTATGCGAATGAAAATATTTTGAACAAGTAAATGTAACAATTAGGTTGTTTAGCTTCCAAAATAATCAACCAGTTTATGATTAATATGAGGCAGTGTGAACTCCTGGAGTTGAATGAAGTCCACATTAATTTGAGAACATTACTACAGTGCATGTATTTATCTCCATGTAGTCTCCTGTCATTGCTGATTCTGCCTGATGGATTCATCCTTCAGTTGGGATGCTAAGGGAAGGGTGGACGGTGAACTCCACCACAGTTGCCATTATGATCACAGACAGGAGGTGCATTGTAGACATTTGGACCTGGATTTTTGCCAAATCCGGATGACTTGGGAGCCATTTAAAAATGGTGGGTGGGTCCCAATTCCAAGATTCCCAACTTCATTCCCAGGCTTTCCAATTTTCAGGGGTGCCTTTTTAGGGTGCGAGCTGGTTTGGCTCGTGAGCCTGTACCGGCACCCCTGACCTGGCTGGCTCTACTACAGAGATTGGCATGAACTGCTCCTCCACAATCTTCATGGATTTTTCTAAGAGTTGCGGTTCACAGCATCTCAGAGGTGTTGTGAACCATAGTCTGCATGAGGGAACTTTTTGAAAAGTAAGTTCAAAAGGTCCTCCTCATGCCCCCTATGTCAGACTATGCCCCTCTACCCATCCCCATGGCCCCTCATGCCCCCTCTACCAAGCTATAGCACTTCCAATCGCATTGACCATAGCTTGGCATGAGGAGCCATGGGGGAGTGGGTGAAGGCATAGCCTGGCATGGGGGCATGAGGTGGCATGGATGGAGCATGGGGGGTGTGCGTGGGCTGAGGGCTGGAGGGCCTTAATTTTTTCACTATAGCTGGGACAAAGTCCCACAGCCTTTTAAACAGCCTGCCTCTGCATGCAGCAGACTCTTTCGCTGCCTCCGACCTCCTTCCCAAGTTGGCTGGCCCAACAGCCCCAGCAATGAAGATCCCACCTTTGCAGGCACTTTCTCTGAGGAGGGTGTGTGAAGCCAGGAAGGGTCATGCCTGACTAACTTGATTGAATTTTTTGAGGGAGTAACAAGGAGGACTGATGAGGGTAGTGCAGTTGATGGGGGCTGAATTTTACGTGCCTTCGCTGGGCGTGTTTTCAGTGGGAGGGCACGTAAAATAGGGGAAGTAGTGCAGGTGCCAACCCCACCACCTTCCTGCCCTCCCCTGAACTTACCCCCATAATACAGGAGTTTGGCGGGCACTGAAATTGGCAGCCCACCCGCCATATTTAAATAAATAATCAAAGGTTAGTTGAGCTTGTTAACAAGCCAGTTGTCCCTGACAATATGCAGCCCATGCCATAATATGGTTGGCATGGGCAGTCAGGTGAGAGTGGGTTTTCCAAAAAACTTTTTAAAAGGGCAGTAAGGAAGGAGGAAGGGGTGGTAATATCTTCGGTGGGGGGGCGGTGGTCCCTTAGGATAGAATCCCCCTGTTTCTTCCTACCCTCCTGCTCTGTAAAACACATCATCCGCACACCCCCCTCCCCCAACCCCCACCCCACTCCCTTTCTGAACTGCCCAAACCCTCCCCGCCCAAAACTCCGGACTTACCTTGCTCTGGAATCGATGGGCCTTTTTCTTGGGCCTGATTGCAGTCCTGGCAGCACCCATTAATGTGTTCTTGGCGCTGGCAGGACTCCTGGGGCTGCTGGTCAATCCAATTGGCTGGCAGTTCCAATGGGCGGGACTTTCCCCACTGGCAGTCAATTTAGCCCACCTGCAGCACGTTATGGCTGTGGGGCAGGCTGCCATGGAGCGAGTCTGCTCCACCCCGACATTGCTTCCGGAGGGGTGAGGGGGAGCAACCTGTCCACCCCCGCATAATATGCTGCCATGGTCTACATTAATTTTAGCAAGGCTTTTGACAATGTTCCACATGGCAGACTTGTTAAAAAAATAAAAGCCCTAAGGGATCCAGGGGAATGTAGCAAACTGGACACAAAATTGGCTCAGTGGCAAGAAACAAAGCGTAACTGTTGACTTGTGTTTTTGCTACTGAAAGGCTGTTTCCAATGAGGTTCCGCAGGGCTCAGTACTAGGTCCTGGCTTTTCGTGGTATATATTAACAACTAGACATAAATGTAGGATGAATGATCAAGAAGTCTGTAGATGACACAAAAAATTGGTCATGCAATAGATAGCAAAGAGGATTGCTGTAGGCTGCAGGAAGATATCAATGGACTGGTCAAGTGGGCAGAAAAGTAGCAAATGGAATTCAACCCAGAGAAGTGTGAGATGATACATTTGGGGAGGTCAGACAAGGCAAAGGAATACACGATAAATGGGAGGTTACTAAGAGGTGTAGAGGAAGTGAGGGACCTTGCAGTGAATGTCCACAGATCCCTGAAGGTAGCAGGACAAATTGATAAAGTGGTTAAGAAGGCATATGGAAATCTTGCCTTTATTAGTTGAGGCATAGAATTTAAGAGCAGGGAGGTTATGCCGGAACTATATAAAACATTATTTAGGCCACAAGTTGAGTACCATGTGCAGTGCTTGTCACCTCATTACAGAAAGGGTGTAATTGCTAGAGATGGTACAGAGGAGATTTATGAGGATTGGAAAATTGTGCAATGAGGAAAGATTGGAAAGACTGGGGTTGTCCTTGAAACAGAGAAACCTGAGGGGTGATTTGATTGAGATGTACAAAATTGTGAGGGGCCTGGATATTAAGGGCCTATTTACCTTAGCAGGGAGGTCACTTACTGGGGGTAGATTTAATGTGATTGGTAGAAGGATTAGAGGGGAGATGAGGAAAAACTTTACACCCAGAGGATGATACGGGTCTGAAACCCAGTGCCTGAAAAGGTGATAGAGGCAGAAACCTTCATCCCATTTAAAAGGGCCTGGATGTGCACCTGAAGTGCCGTAACCTACAGGCCAAATGCTGGAAAGTGAGATTAGGCTGGGTGGCTAATTTTTTGGCTTTCGCAGACACAATGGGTCAAGTGGCCTCCTTCTGTGCCGTAAACTTTCTATGTTTCTAATTTTCCTGACTCCCACGACCCAACTTGGTGATGAAAATCCAGGCCTTGAACTTGACTTGCTAGACCCCTGTGCTGAGATGAAGATCTCTATTGTTGTGCAGTGCTCCATCCAGTGGTTAAACCCAGAATTGATAGATTTCCCATCTTGTTTCCCAAACAGGCTGATCGAGGGCAAATTTTACTTGTACTAGGGTTAAATGGGCAACTGTGTATCAACAATCTGTTTCGCATCTGCCCTGTAACGGAAATGAAAATCGGAAGGGGTGTAAAATGGCTGCTGATTTGCTAATACCTGTTTTACACGATTGTATAAAGTTACAATTAGTCCCTTTGAATTCAAGACTGGAATTTGTACAAATCCTTACAGGATTTCAGTGTTCCCCAAAAAATCTACTAAGCCACTATCAATAATTATTGCTTGACTCAAACAGATGGCTTTTTCTTCTGATCCAGAAACATTAACTCAGTTTGCCAACATAACCGCAAACAAAATCTTACAGTGTATTAAGGCTTTTGACAACATAATATGGCACTAAATAAATACAAGTCTTACTTTAATTTAATTAATTCCCAACTGCATGACTGCAGTCACTGTCATGTATGTGGCTCCCATGCCTGATCGCCTTTGAGTGATCCCTGAGGAAAAATGTGAATGAAATATTCTGCAAAGTCAATTAGCTTGCTGACAGTCCCTATCTAAGCCACACATGAAAGATGGCCCCTTGGGGGAGGCACAAGTGGTTGGTCTGTATCCATTGCCCTGCCACCTACATGAGTCACCAACTTCTAGAGAGGAGGAGAGAAAACTGAAAATAAAAAATAAAATAAATATTTATTAATGAATAATCAAGCTAACTCACAAATTTGAAAGCCTAATATTGCCAAGACAATTAAATATACTTTGGCCAGAATTTTGACCTTGATGGGCGAGCGGGCAGCCGAACTCCGCAGCCGAAACGGGGCCAGCCGCCATTTTGAGTGGGTGGGCCAATTAAGGCCTGCCCAGCGGCATCCCCAACGGGAAGCACTAAAACTTTAAAAATAGAGAAAGAAAAACCTTATTAACATATCCCCCTCATGTGACACTGTCACAGAAGATGGGACATGTCAATAAATACGAGTGAAACTTTAATAAACTTTTTAAAAACTGAAATGAAACCTCATCCCGCCAGCGGATGAGATTTTATCTTTTTTTAGAAGCCCGCTAGGGCTTCTGGCTTGCCCACCACCCTTAAGGTTGGATGGGCAGGTCTTTCAATGAGCTTAATGATCCTGTCAATGGCCTCAATTGGCCATTGACAGGTTGGCGGGCGGACAGCTGATTTCACTGTCCGCCCGCCTTCCTAAAAATTTAAATGGACCGGGATGACATCGGGGGTTCCTCCCGACGTCATCCCGTGTCATCTTCCTGTCAGTGAGTGGGCCCTGCCCCCAAGTCACCAATGGGAAAATTCTGGCCTTTGTGTTCATTTGTTCATTCATAAGACAATCACATGCTATGGAGTTCAGCCCATTAGAGGCTGATGCTAGAAAATGGTAAGAAGACCAGACATTAAAAAGCACTTAGGTTTCTAAAATGGGAACCACAATGACCAGCAGAATTTATGATGCTACATTATTAGAGTTTTCCTTTTATTATTTTCCCCTATCCAAAAACTCTAGCCTGGGATATTCCTTTAAATAGTGCTCTCTGTATAAATAAGTTAGTTTCAACAGGACGACCATGCTACTTAAATTGGTGAAAAGCAGTATTACTAAATCGATGCCACCAAATGGACACAGGCTACTTATTTACATGAAAAAATTTTTGGCTTCTATCACATGGTCTTTTCTTATTGAACAGAAAAATCTATTAGATTAAAATAGTCTTACAAGAGACACATAAAATCAGGTGACTTGGTGAGTCATTTGCAAAACTAAATAAGGTAAATAACTACCTTCTCTTCAGCTCCTTCAGGTAAACGCGATTTGTTTTGCTGAGCCACAGATTCGGGAGCTAACAGAGGTTCATCAGCTCTTCTTTTCGTCCATGTCTTTGGGTCCAAATACCACGCTCCATATATATATTTATACCCATTTGAGTGGTTGGATTCCTGCTAAAATATGAACACAACTCAAACTGAATAAACGTTTTTCTCTGTGATTTTATATGAAGACATGCAAGCTACCTATATAATATAAATGCAAATTACTTTCTACAATATTACCTTATTTCATGTAAAGAATCAGCAGTCATGCAGAAGCACAATACAAAACAAAACTTTCCATTTGTCCTTTTAGCTACGCCTCATACTGTGTCCAGTTTTCGTCCCTTCATTTGATGGGGGATATTAAGGCTTTGGTAAAGGTACAGAGAAGGGACAAGAGACTGATTCCCAGTTTAGAACACTTTAGCTCTCTGGATAGACTGAAAGAGAAAGGCCTATATACTTTAGAAAAGTGTCAACTCACGGGTTATTTGATTTAAATTCTATGAATAAATAGACAATATTGTGTTTGTGTGGACAAATTATTTCAACCCTCTCTCCCTTGGGTCACAACAGTCCTAATGGTGTTGGTTTCCAGAGTTCCTTTTCAACTGACCAACCAGTGGCCACTTTTGGGAAAACACCCAGCTCTTTAGTGTCTCCATGCTATTCACGCAGCTTTCCAGGTATTAGACCATTTTAACCAGCTTGTACAGTACATTCAAGGACTTCGGTCTCCTTTTCTGCTAAACAGAACAATTGACCTCTTCCTGACAGCGATTTGCTTCATCTCCTCACAAGAATTCTCTGCGTTCCTCTTTCTGTCTCTGTCTGCTTTCTCTTTGTGTCTGCATCTGTGCACTGATTGCATTCACCCTCTTGCTTCTCTGCTTGTAACTCCCCTTTCTGTCTGTGGCTCTCATTTTTATTTGCCAGCTACTCGCTTTTTTCTTAACTTC
Organism: Carcharodon carcharias; assembly: GCF_017639515.1. Taxonomy (NCBI): domain Eukaryota; kingdom Metazoa; phylum Chordata; class Chondrichthyes; order Lamniformes; family Lamnidae; genus Carcharodon; species Carcharodon carcharias. The sequence goes on along the minus strand of NC_054467.1, from coordinate 105,206,857 downwards.
AGAATTGATACCACTTCCAGGTGAAGGATTGCCAGGTCACATGGACTAGTATTTCTTATACAAGAAAATTACAATTGATCCCTTTACAATTGATGCAAATTATTAAAAATCCTTTACAAACATTAATAATTACAGATTCCACAGACCTTTTAAAGAAATTACAAATTTTCCTTACTGTACAGCTTCTTGATCAAAGGTTGTTGCACAATCTTGAGGCAGAAAGTGAGACTCACAGCAAATGCAGAGGAGTTGATATGCTTCACAATCACCATACTCAAAAGGAGAAACATTCTATCAGCAAAGTGTGTGGAATTTGGCATTATGTTTTCTTAGAGTAGGCAGCTCTGAACTGACTCTTAAGTTCGTCCAAAGTTGCAACTCCTATCAAAATGAATGAAACTGATTCAGAACGCACATGGCTGCTTCCCATCAGTGACCTTAAGTGGCAGCTCCAAGACAGGTAATAGAAATTTTAATCAAAATAAAACAACAATTTCTTTCCATGTAGATCTTGGGTGATTAAACAAGTACCTGGAATTTTTGAAAGGTTCTCCCAATTGCCAACCATAAATTAGGTCGAAGATCAGCAGAATCCCCAGAGAAACAGTACAAACAGTAAGATATCAGGAGAATCTTGAGAAATTTTTCTCCCAAAGTATTCTGCCTGGATTTTTTTCCCCTCTAAACATTAGATTAGTGAAAGAAGTGCTCACTGTTTTTCAAGAAACAGATTGATAGTCAATTGTAAATAGTCTGCTTACCAAGTCAGTGGTTTTGCGGGTCTTAACTGAAGGTCGTGGCGGAGGGATTCCCACGATCATCCTTAACTCTCGAGGAATGTTGGTCAGCTGCATCACTTGGATAGGTATAGTAAGGGCAGTATTCATTTCATAATCACTGGCAAAAAGGCTCATGATCATAGACTCTTCTATATTGTTGTTCTCTCCACCCTTTATAGCACAAGCAATTTATGAAATAAACTATGTCATTATCATTGCATACAGTTTGATATGTAAACTAGTTGCAAAGTAAGTAGGGCCTTTTCTTATTTGAGAATTGGGGGGAAGAATCCTCGAGTGACGCTTAAATGCATTGCTTAATGTAGTAAAGTGCCCCACAGACCACTGCAGTCCTAGAATCAAACTCTTCCCTTTGCTGAGTTAGATGAGCACAGAATGGATTGCCTTAGAGGTACTATATAAATTCCTCAAGGCTCTCCCATTTAAATGGTTGGTATTTAAGAAAACTTCCAGAGGTGGTAGTTGAGCTGCCCTAGTAGGGATAAACCTGCCATATCCTCATAGCAGTACAGTAGTGATCAATAACTCAGCAGAGTGAAGAAAATTGAACCTGCATCCCATCTTGCTCCAACACTTATTCAACTGCGCCACCCACCACATACTGATTATGGTTAATTTTCTATTACATTGCCTTTAATAAAACATTGAGAAAGTTGATTTATATTAGCAGTAAACCATAAAACAGAGGAGAGACATTCTGAAATTTAAAGTTTCAGTCTTACAGTATGAGGCAGATCGGATAATCACCTTCAAAAGCATTCTTTGAGTTTGGACCAAACCAGGCTAGCAGGGCCCCCAGATGAGAAAGAAATAACCTGCATTTATAAAGCAGCTTTCATAATCTCAGACTGTCCCAAGGCACTTTAGGGCTAATGATTTACTTTGGAAGTGTAGCCACTGTTGCAATATAGGAATTGCAGGTCTTTAACTAATTTTGGAATGTTACAAAGTACTAGTAAGAAATCAAGAGGATGCATTTCCTTGAAGTTTCTCCTACTCTGCTGCCATAATTACCACAGTGGTTAGCTGGCAGAAATCCTATTCACCCAACATGTGTAACTGGGTTTCCACCAGCATTGCGGAGCCAAGATGGAAAAAGGCCAGAGGAAACTCACTCCCCAAGTATTCTATTACTGTATTCATTCTGCTAATAATCCCATTTTGTTTTAAATCCATCTCTTAATAAATTTTAACAAGTAATTTTCATCGTGAATCATTAGGACTCTCAAGTGTGTTATTTTCCACTGATTTCAGAGAAATAAGGTGTTATATGGTTATTTATATTGGGTAATGAGGTTATATTGTCTACCACATACACAGATCTGAAGAGGATTTATTGCTTGCCCCAGGCATCTTAGCTATCTGCATGCAATGTCAATTTTCAGTTCATAGGCAAAAGGCACAAATGTTTCCTATGTGCTCCCAAGGAATGCAAGATACCTTGTTGTGAGGAGGGATTAATGTTTGAAAGTGAGACAGATTTGTTGTTGCAAATCTATATACATGGATTAGTACTAAATTACAATTTTGAGTCCCTAATTATTTACATGTAAAAATGTGTTTACTTGTGATAAATCAACATGAATCCTCTTTTAATAATTTCTTCTTCCAGACTTGCTGGATTCCCAGATTTTGGTCTGAAAAATGCAATGCTGAATAAATATTTTTTGAAATGAAAAACTCATGGCACAAGCTGTGAAGATTGATTTTTTTTGTTTCCTATTGTCTTTTACAACTTGTTTTGTTTACAATTCTTCTTGTTACTGTGTTGTAATCATCCTTTGAAGGTATTGTGTCTTCTAAGCAAAAGCAGGATTCACATGAAAAAGAGGTCATCACCGATAGCGGGAACATGTCCCAGCAACCAACACTTCACCAAAATAGTTTTTTTCAAGAGATCGTTTCATCAACAATACTCTGTTAAACTCCATTGCAACACATTAATTATCTTATTCATATACATTCTACATACCAGAGAAGCAACCCAGTCACAAAATTCCTTTGTTATTTGTTTTATTTCCTCATCTTGTTGTGGTGGTGTGTCCCATTTTAGTTTGGTTTTCTGGTCTTCTTTCTGTGTCCCTCTGAATACAATCCACTTATAGGGGTTTCTATGCTTTAACTCTTCGCTGCTGTACAATCCAAGCACCAATAATTATTGAAATTGCTTGTTTCAATAGAAGGAGTACATCATTCTAAGGCTGAATGATTTAGTATTTGCAATAAAAATACTTTAAACTTGTGATTCATGCTGAGCTTTGGCTTTGCAAAAAGTCATCAGATTTACAAAATCACCTTTTGAATCCACCATTGTTTTGCAACACTTAACAGCCAGAATTGGTGATTAAACAGGTATGTGGGTTTATGGCATAGACATTCCAAACTAACAACAGGGATGCAAAGTTCCACCCCTGATCTGATCCCTTCCTTCTTCCAGTACATCTGCCACACTTACCATGCCTAATACACAGACACCCACTGCAGAAAACTGAAGTAAACAAAGCAGGTTTTAAAAATGACTTAGGTTCAAGCATGATGTATACACATATGTAGGTTTTTAAAATCCCCCAGGGTTTCTTCCTAAATTGGTTTTGTGCCTTTCCCAGGAGATGGAATGAGTAGGGGTGGAGGTGGGTAATGACTTTGTGCATTGGGTACATCAGGCCAGGCTCTGTGGACCAGCTGGTCTTGACCTGCCCTTCTGTTTCATTTCTTTGTATAAAAAAGGTCAAAAATTCTTGGAGCATTTCTTTGCAGCCAAAAGTTGACAGGACAGGATCCTCTGTACTAGCCTACTGTGATCCTGACTCTGCTCCAAGTTCTAGGGTAGGAAGCATTTCAATATGGGGACATGTGTATCTGCACTGATAGTAGCACAAATCCAATTTCACCTTGTTGTTGCATTACATGGCTAGCTATTCCAGCTGAAGATTCCTCACTACACAAACACATTGAAGAAATTTGTCAGTAAAACTTTCCCAACAGCAATTGATCATTCTGCAATCAAGGCTTTTAAAAAAACAGCATTTAATGTGATTATAGCCCCTATTTTCTCCAGGATCTGGTCCTGCCACACCAATATGTCTGCATCTTGCAATGCATACCTAGCATAGCTTTGGAGCTATTTGGGGCAGCACTGGCAGGATGGGGTTGCCAGCTCACGTTCCTCTGATAAAATCCACACTGAGGATGTGCAGGCAGACATGTGAAGCACCGACTCCCATTTCCAATGGAAATTGCCAATATGAGAAAAAAGGAAAGACACCAGACAGAGACGGATTCCGTCCCACAATTTAGCCCACCCATTCCAAATGCACTGCCACTCTCTCAAACCCAGGATTTCAGTGCCATAGCGTTTTAAACCACAGTTTTCTTTCATTAGTATTGTGCTGCATTCAATATGAGCAGGAAAAAAGTCGTGCAACAGGTACTGCAGCACTACAAGTACTGCTCCAAGATGATCATGGAAAGATGCGTACAGAAAAGTGGAAAGACAGTGATATTTTTTCAACATAGCTATTGTTCATAGCAAACAGAAGGGGGTCATTTCTGTAAGGATTCTCCAACGCATCAGCCAAAATTTTAGTGGAAAATCCATGCTGTTTTTCTGGGATTTCCAAAAATCTTTTACTAAAGTTATGGCAGAGAATTGGCAGAATCACAAAATTCCCAAATTATAGCCATGCTGCTACAAGGAAGAAAAAAAAATAATTTCTGTAGCCTTCCTTAGAGTGCAGTAAGTGGCCTGGAAACAGGCTCAAACAAAAGGAGGCACATGGCAAGAAGACCAGGAGGAGGATAAAATTGGAGGAGGGAACAGGCAGATGCTTCATTAAGACAAAAAAAGGTTCAAATTTCAAGGGATGTGGGCTTCACTGGCTGAGCCAGCATTTATTGCCCATCCCTAATTACCCTTGAGAAGGTGGTGGTGAGCTGCCTTCTTGAACTGCTACAGTCCAAATGATGTAGGTACACCCACAGTGCTGTTAGGAAGGGAGTTCCAGGGTTTTGATCCAGCGATGGTGAAGGAACAGCGATATATTTCCAAGTCAGGATGGTGAGTGACTTGGAGGGGAACTTCCAGGTGGTGGTGTTCCCATCTATCTGCTGCCCTTGACCTCCTAGGTGGTAGTGGTCATGGATTTGAAAGGTGCTGTCTAAGCAGCCTTAATTTAGAATCTCATCACATGCTGCTTTTAAAAGTTGTACTTCATTAAAAACACAGAAGTATGGAGGTACTTACTCTTCTGAGCATTTTGCACTGCGTGCCTTCTTTTTCAGTTTCTTAACCTTCTGCTTCACTTCAGCAGGTACCTCTACACAAATATCCTCACTAGTCAAGAGCATCTCAGGGTCCAGAATACCTACAATTTCCTCAAAGAGCTGGATTGAAAATATTTTTGTTATTCTTCTGGTGAAAAGTACATGTCTTTAAAATTCTTGTTTCTATTCCTAGTTAATCAACTAACAAGAAGGTTGACTCAGGTGACAGCACTGTCTGTGGCTCAGGTTCAAACTTCACACCAGGATTTGTGCTTAGGCTAGGCTGAGACCCCAGTGTAATACCTAGCAAGCACTTGCAGTGATGCCATTTTTTGGGTGGAGCGCTAAATTGAAGTTTTGACTACCTGTTTCAGTAGTTTTAGGTACAGTTTAAATGCACAATAATGTGGCTCTCTCTTACACATGTAGAGTTTATCTGCAGAAGCCAGAGACTACCATACCCAATTAGTCTGAAAAAATGTCTAAATTTGGGGTTGCAGTACAGCCACAAAGAGAGGAACAGACTTTTGGGGAAACTCCTGCAGAGACTTATAACATTAAATTAATTGTATGGATTTAGCCATTTTATCACAAATGATTGAACCTTTTATGTAATTATGTTATAATTGTTATATACTAAAGAGCATCAGTTACCTAAGATTACAACTTTTTTTCAAACTAAGCAATGTTTTACACTGCAGCATTAGAATTGGCCCACTTTCTTACCTATTTTGCAATAAATAAGTAGTTAAATTCCTTAGTTGATCCAAACAGAAAAACATGACATTTTTCTGCATCAGACAAATTTGTGATATGTCCTACGTAAGTTTTTTAACTTTATGCATGTGATTTTAATCATGCCCACCCACCCAAAATAGGTTGGCAGACAGTTAAAATTACTTGTGGAAATTACCCACCAAGTTCGGCTTTCTTTCTGCAGGATCCACTTTTAACCTGCTTAGAATAGACCCACTTTAAATATGCAGATTGTCATAATAATAAAAGAAAAATGCCAAATTGCATCCGGAAATATTGGACTTTAAAAATAAGACATGAGTTTTTTTTAAATGCACACAAGCCGCTGGCTGAAATGCTGCAGTGACTCCCTAAGAGATAATGTAACCCCACCCTGTTTCCAGACAAGGTACTTCTAAAGACATTGAGAAACTAACTGCTCCCTCCAGTAGAGGCAATGGGACATAATGGGAGATGAGTATCAGCTCATCAAGAAATCCTGTGAGCAATTCCCAGACAGATTTGTAAATTCGCTTCCAATTTGGAATATACAAAGAAGGGATTAAACACGAGCTGAAAAGCTGCCCCAGTGTATGTCTGTTGGTGGGTGTTCTGCGAGAGAGCAAGTGCTGGAAGTTTGACTCAGAAGTCACACACAGTACTCCTGCAAATCACCATTTTGCAGGTGTCCCGATCTCTCTCCCTCTCTACCGAATTCAACACTACTGGAACCTCGAAACTGACTATTCATCTACTGGAGTCAACTCTACTGGAATCTCAAAACTGACTATTCGTCTACCAGAGTCAATTCTACTGGAATCTCGAATCATAACGGCTGCAACACTCAATCACTTATTCCCCACGAGTCAAGAACAGTTCTGCTATATATATGTATTCACTTACTTCAAGCTAAATTCTTACTTTTAACCAGTATGACCACTTATGCATGTGTTTTATCCTTTCTCGCCTTAGTAGTTAATAAACTTACTCTTACCTTTAACTCAAGAAATCTGATCAAATGGGCTCCTTCAAAACCAGAACAATTGGGTCAGGGAAAAAGATATCCGCGAAAGGGATCCCTATTCGATTAAATGTTTTTGGGGTGGGGGGGGGGCTGCTGAATAAAGACAGGGACCCTGTTCATCCTTCCTCACCCAGGCATAACAATTTGGGGGTGTGCCAGCCAGACAGTGACAAATTGAGGGGTCTTACCTGGATCAACAACTTTGGGGGACCTCAGCTGAGGGTGGGTCGTAACAAGATTGAATAACAATGATATCATCAGAGCCTGACTGCTATTTTAACCCAAAGCCTAAAGGGGAAAGTGCCTTCCCCACTAAGTTAAACTAACAGGAAAAGGAGGTGGGATCATAGAAGGCTCAAAAAGGTGATTTAGTTAAAAATTAAAATCAGAAAATGCCAGTTTTTTGTCCAAGTTATTTCGTACCTCAGGAGGTATTCCTTCTTCCAGATGCGGATAAAGAGCTAATGGGTGCTGGCTCAGGCCATATTCAATCTCTTCCATCTGTTCTCTCCTTGTCTGTTGTAATGGTAAAGACTTGGAAAAACATATCTGTGATTTAGTCAGCCTCTTTGACACATTCTGAGCAGGTCTGAAACTTTCTGCCACGTCCTTGAGAAAAGGACTAAGACCAGCGCCTTTCTCACTGTGTATTATCGCTAAATCCTCTTCTGACTGAGGTGGATACCCATCACGAAAATCGTCCAACCCATTTTTCAGGAACCGCCATCGATGTCCATTCAAAGCGTCAGACAGCGAGTTATGATTCTTTCTTAGGTACTTTGTCTTTAACCTCTCTTTGTACCTACAATTTGAAATAAGTTTTCAGTTTCATTCATTACCTGGAGCTGTGCTTGACTATATCTTGTCCTTTTCCTCAAAACAGCCCTGGATTTACAGGGCATATTATTTTTATAAGGTCAGGTACACAATCAATATTATGTCCCCTCCAGTAGTAGCTCTATTCTGCTGTTCATAGATTCCTACAATAGAAGGGGAAGGGATGGCCTGGGCCAAATGCAAGTGGACTTAGTGGGGACAGCGAGGACAGAATATGCAGGTGCAATTGGTTGCAAATTATTTTGAATGCTTGTGCAGAAAGCAATGGAACTGGACAAGGAAGGTGGCACTTCATGGGCAGTCATGGAAAAATGCATGGATTAGGAAGAAATGCAGGAATAAGAGGCACAAGGTGATGCTATCAGAGGGTGCACTGCAGTGACCCTCATGTGTTTCAGTGGTAATGTCATGAAACTCAGAACTGCAGCCAGATCCTTTGCACGAGTTGGGAGGCATTCATGCTGCTTACAACCTCACTCTTTCTAGCTAAATATCTGACCAAAGGAGGCCAAACAAAAACTTCCCTTCTCTGCTCCAAATCTTGAAACAACAGCTCAGCGAAATCATCATCTTTCCCCAGTCCTGTCTAACACCTCTTTTCAGAAAATAAGGATGGCTCTTTGCCAAGTAGTCTCTTGCAAGGCGGAAGAAGGTACTTCAGATTATAACGGCTGCAGCAGCACTTAACCGGCCTCCTTCAGAGAGGCAGAAACGAATCCCTGCTGGCTAGGTTCGCACGATGCTTGTTATTCTCAATCTGAAATAAAGAAATTAGCCACTGCTGGACCAGGCTACCTCAACAATAACATGGCACTGAACATTAGAGGAAATCACTTACCACGGCTGAGGAAGAGGCTCCTTGTCGGAACGCACTTTGCTTAACCCGGATTTCTCAACAAGAAACGTGTTGTACTTATGGGCCATAGCGGCTGATTTGTGCTGCTTTCCGAAAAGTCACGGTTAACTGCAGACAGCAAATGAAGGTGCCTCCCTGGCCGGCCCTGAGTTCCCGCCTGTCCTGCAGCCAGACATCAAGAACCTGGCACCAAGAGTAAACACGGTTGCTAGGAGACCCAATTGTGGCAGCAAACCCCGGATGGAGCATTCTGTCTTCACCAAACCTCGGGAGACTGGCAAGTATCCCACATATCATCGGACAGCAGAGGAAGCTCAGCAGGTCTGGCAGCATCTGCGGAGAGGAACACAGTTAACGTTTCGAGTCCGAATGACCCTTCAACAGAACTTAATCTGAAATAAAGAAATTGGGTCATTATAACTGTGCTCCTCTCCGCAGATGCTGCCAGACCTGCTGAGTTTTACCAGGTGTTTTTGTTTTGGATTTCCAGCATCCGCTGTTTTTTTTTGCTTTTATTATAGCAGAGGAAGCTGTTCGCCTATTTGTGTCTCACGGCTCTTTGAAAGGCTAAAACAAAAACAAAAACAGAATAACCTGGAAAAACTCAGCAGGTCTGGCAGCATCGGCGGAGAAGAAAAGAGTTGACGTTTCGAGTCCTCATGACCCTTCGACAGAACTTGAGTTCGAGTTCAAGAAAGAGTTGAAATATAAGCTGGTTTAAGGTGTGTGTGTGTGTGGGGGGGGGGGGGGCAGAGAGTGAGTGAGGTGGAGGGGGGGTGTGGTTGTAGGGACAAACAAGCAGTGATAGAAGCAGATCATCAAAAGATGTCAACAACAATAGAACAAAAGAACACATAGGTGTTAAAGTTGGTGATATTATCTAAACGAATGCGCTAATTAAGAATGGATGGTAGGGCACTCAAGGTATAGCTGTAGTGGGGGTGGGGAGAGCATAAAAGATTTAAAAAATTTTTTTTAAAAAAATGGAAATAGGTGGGAAATTTATTTATTTATATAATTTATTGGGGAAAAAAAAGGGAAGGGGGAAATAGAAAGGGGGTGGGGATGGGGGAGAGAGCTCACGACCTAAAGTTGTTGAATTCAATATTCAGTCCGGGAGGCTGTAAAGTGCCTAGTCGGAAGATGAGGTGTTGTTCCTCCAGTTTGCGTTGGGCTTCACTGGAACAATGCAGCAAGCCAAGGACAGACATGTGGGCAAGAGAGCAGGGTGGAGTGTTAAAATGGCAAGCGACAGGGAGGTTTGGGTCATTCTTGCGGACACTCCTCTACATTGGAGAGACCAATCGTAAACTGGGCGACCGCTTTGCAGAACACCTGCGGTCTGTAAATCTCTTCTACCTCTCCATGACATACTTCCTAAAGTGTGGTGTCTAGAATTGTACACAATACTCCAATGTTTTATAATGATTTGGTACAACTTCCTTGCTTTTGTGTTGATATCTCTGTTTATAAATTCAAGGATCCCAGATACTTTTAAAATCAATTTTATCAACTTGTACTGCTACCTTTAAAGATTTGTTTATGCGAACCTCAGGGGCGGAATCTTCAGCTTGGCAAGCAGGGGTGGGGCCCACTCACCGAGGTGCAAACTGACATGTGGTGACGTTGGGCATGCGTTCCAATGTCATGGCGTATCATTCAGATTTTCAGTTCGGCGGGCACGCAGCCGAGTCAGCTGCGCGCCCGCTGAGCTATCAAAGGCCTATTAAGGCCAGTTAACTGTCAATTAAAACAATAAACTGAGCCACCCGTCCAACCTCAGGTTGACAGGCAAGCGAAGAGCCCAGACGGCCCTCGCACTTTTCATAGAACCTCATCCACGGGCGGTTTGAGGTTTCATGAAGGTTTTTAAAGGTTTGAAAAATGTTTTAATAAAATTCACAGACATGTTCCAGCTCATGCGACAGTTTCACATGAGGGGACATGTCCTTAAATTTTTTTTTTCCCTTATAAAAATTTTTTACACTTAAACTAATCTCCCTGAGGCAGCTCCGTGCTTCAGGGAGATTTCTGTGTTCTTTTGTGCACATGCAAAAGACCTCAGCCTTCTCCCCCCGCCCACACAGGGAGCGCTCAGCGCTTCCGGACATGTGTCACGCTGAGCGGGCCTTAATTGGCTCGCCCATGTAAAATAGCGGCACCCTGCCAATCACAGGCAATGATCAGCTGCACGCATGCCCGCACCCACTCCCAAGAGGAAATTCTCCCCCAGGTTTCTTCATTCCTGCAACCTCTCTAAAATTCAACTGCTTGGTTTGTATTTCCTCTTTCTTCCTTCTGAAATGCATCACAAAAATTTAATCTGCCATTTGTCTGTCCATTTTACCAATTTGTCCTCCTGAAATCTGCTATAATCCTCTTCAGTGTTAACTATGTTTCCAACTTTTGTGCAAACTTTGAAATTATGCCTCCTATACCCAAGTCGAGTTTATTAATATGTATCAAAAAAAGCAGTGGTCTTAATACGAACCTGTAGGGGAAACCATTATAGTCCTTCAGTCTGATAAACAATCATTCACTGATTTACAGGGAGATGATGGTGTAGTGGTAATGTCACTGGATTATTAGTCCAGAGCCCCAGGCCAATGCTGTGGGGACATGGGTTCAAATTCCACCATGGCAGCTGGTGGAACTTGAATTCAGTTAATAAACCTGGAATATAAAGCTAGTGACCATGAAACTATCATCAATTGTTATAAAAACCCATCTGTCGTTTAGGGAAGGAAATCTGCTGTCCTTGCCTGATCTGGGCTACATTTGACGCCACAGCAATGTGGTTGACTTTGAACTGCTTTCTGTAATGGCCTAGCAAGCTACTCAGTTCAAAGGCAATTTAGGATGGACAACAAATGCTGTCCTTGCTGGTGACACCCATATCCCATGAAAGAATTTTTAAAAAGTCTCTGCTTTCTGGTTCTTAGCCAATTGCACATCAATACAGCCATTGCCCCTTGTCACAACAGTAGATTATAGCCCCAAGTTACTTATGGACATATTGAACTTCTTAAGGAAGATGTTTTTTAAAAGACATACAAGCAAAGCCACTGAGCAAAAGCTGGCTGAGAATGTAAAGTAACCACCCTCTGGAAAATTCTTATGTGGATTATACTTGACCGACTAGTCCATTGAGAACATGGAATGTTGCACCTAAAAAGATGTCAAGGCCTACTTCAGACAGAGACACTTGAAAGGAAGAGATGAAATGCAAAAGACTGAACTTTAATTTCCTGTGGTTGCGGAAACAAAGGAGACTGATTACCATATCTCAGCAGAAACCATCTCCTGTTGAGTTAATCTCAGAATGTGAAAATGATCTGAGTCGAAAGAAAACGGACTCTGGGCAAAAGACATGTTTGTTTTTTCCCTTCCAGGAATACACAAAGAAAGAGTTAAAAAGATAGCTGCAGATCTGATCTGTGTGTTCTCGATCTGGTGTGTTAGTACGTGCTAGTGAGAGTCACAGCAGGAGATCGACTAGGCACCCCTTTGCAGCTTGTAGGCAAAAGCTCTCCCCTCTCTCGCTGTCGCTGGAGGCAAGTCAGCAAAACCACAGTCAAAAAGGAAATAGGACAGCTAACCTACAGAACCAAGTGTCTTCAAACCAATTGTTAAGCTGCCAAAGTTAGCTGTACTGGAATCACCCAACTTAACAGTCACAAAGTTTCACCATCTACTCTAATGGACTGATTCATATATATTTTTAAATTTTTATTTGGACTCAACTTCTCATTTCTGATCTGTGTGCATTTGTGTTGCATTTTTTAATTTTTTCCTGGATTTTAGTAACTAATAAACTTACTCTTTCTTTAATTCAAGAAAGCTTGGTTAAATTGGCTCCTTCTAAAACATAAATACATTTGGACAGGGAAAGGTATCCTCAAGAGAAGGGATCCTTTTTAAATTAACTTTATTGTGACCAACCAAGGGATTTGAATAAAGAAGGGGAGCCAGCTCATTCCTCCTCAACCAGGAGCATAACAAAATTGGGGTCCCATTCAGGAAGTTAACAATTTGGGATATTGCATCTGTGACAAAATATAGAGAAGCGTTAATAAATTTTCAGAGTGGGATTGTAATTGGCAAACTAGATAAGTGTGAGCTGGTGCATTTTGATAGGACAACTAAGGAGGTCACATACAATAAGGCACTATTACTTATTTCTTGAGGGTTAGAATTGAAAAGCAGAGAAGGTATGTTAAATTTGTGTAGAATTTCATTTAGAATACCATCATTGACCTGGATTAGGTTCAGGGTCACTATCTGGAGATCACTTCACTGACACGTTGCCCAGCAGCCAGAGGTAGTGAGAGCCCAGGTCTCTGTCACTCGGAGGACTGCTTGACAACAGACCCTTGCAGAGTTCAAGTTTGATGATGAGCCTCTGCAATTGGCCATTACACACATGATGTAGATGCAAAGACGAACAGGAGAACGTCAGGTAGAGTTGTCAGAAGCAGTCACCAGACTCGAACTAAGGATGGAGGAGTCAGCTTGTGTTCTCTCTGGTGTCGTGGCTCCGGTATGCGAGCTCATCGAGGTTTCCACAGGAAATGTGGTGGCTGCCTTGGAGACCCAGGTTCAGCAGTTTCTGCCAGCTTTGTGCTTGGGCCTGCACACCATCACTCTAGGAATAGATAGGATCCACCAGTGGCTAGGTGAGAGTGGGACGGGGCACCTCATCCTCCATCTAGATGTCACCCCTCAGGGAGTCAAGGAGGGGCCTTTCGGGCACACAATGGGAAGGGGAGCATCTGCCAAATACCCCAGGAGCATCCACTTAGGAAACTCCAAGGGTGTCCAGCCATTCACAATCCCCTGTGCATGTGACCCCATCAGCTCCAGCTGCTCAGGCCTGGGATGGTGCACCTGCCCCACAGCAGGAGACCCAAAGCAAGTCCAGAGAACAACCTCTGAAGTCATCTCAGACAATAGGGCATAGCAGTCACCAGGTTGCCTCCACCCCTCTGCGGATATTGGGGCTGCAGCTAGACATAGTAGTAGAGTGCATAAAGTTAAGAAATTATGACTGGACACTGGTGGGGATGAGTGCTGATTCACTGCATTTATGATGCGCTGTTGTAAATACAATTTTATTTTATGACCCAATGTCTCAGGATATGAATCATATCCTTGCATATGATTCTATGTGCCTTCTTATGTTAAGGGTGAACTATGCTCTCATTCCTCAATGGTCTGCCTTCCTGTCCCTCAGATTCATGTTATGTTTAGCAAAGTCTTGTTAGTCACTCGTCCCTTGTATCCTCTAAGGGAATGTGTCAAGCCAGAGCCTGAAAGTACATATAGAAAGATAAATGGCCTTGTAAGTCTACCAGCGCATGATTGAATTATGTGTGCTCCTGTGTCTTAGAGGGTGAGATCTAAGGTTGCGGCATCAACACTGAGCTGTGTTCCTTGTAAGTGTGAAAACACATGTCCTGGATGCATTATGTTCACTGTAACCAAGTCCACATTTCAATGGCTGCTGAAATTGTCACGTGCTGGTGACAAAGACTGCACAATGTGCATTGACTCAGGTCGTGTACTGGCATTCACAACCCACAGGCACCACATGCAGCTTTGGATGCTGACTTTTCCAACAATGATCCTCTCTTTATCCTTGAGGGTTACTGGTCCCAGGCTGAAAGATGAGCCTGCTGGAGATGTCAGTGATTGGGAATGACTTCCTGATCACTTCCATGTCCCTAAGAAACATGAGAAATGCGCATTTGTCACCTTGTGTGGACCTTACTCCTGCTGGAACCTCGTGGCAATCAGTGTGTCATGGACACATCTTCCACAATGATGGCATTCTCATGTGGAATGTCTCCACCCTGGACCTCTTCAAGTTCTGGCCCTTTCAAGTCCTCCTTGTCCAAGGAGATCTTTGCGTCCCCTTTGAAGCGCCAGGTTCTGAATGGCGCAACAGACCATGACTATGCGGGACACCCTCTGCGGAGAGTACTGCAGAGCACCAGCTGAACAGTCCAAATATCGGATGCGCATCTTCTAGACGGACCCTGTCACAGAAAGCGCCACATTGCATCTGTTCTCCAAGGCACCTTGACGACGACGCACAGGTGTCATAAGCCAAGTCTTCTGCAAGCACCCATTATCATTCAGCAGCCAACCATGTAAACGCTGTGAAGTTGTGTGAACTCCCAGGGAACTTGGCACAACCTACATGATCTTCTCCTGATGATCACACACCAGCTGCACATTGAGGGAGTGGAACTATTTCCTGTTCATGAAAATCAGTGGCTGCTGCCACAGAGCTCTTAAAGCAACATGTGTGCAATCTATGGCAGCCTGCACGCATGGGAAGCTGGAAATCATTTCAAATCCAGCCAGTACCCTGGCTGGCTTCATCCAGTGTGAACTGGATGTAATGATGTTCCTTACCGTAAAGGGCATCCTTAACATGCCTTATGCATTTATGTGATGAGGACTGAGAGATGCTTCAAAGGCCCCCGGTACATCCCTGGAATGAGCCACTTGCAAAAAAGTTCAGTGCAGCGGTCACCTTTACCACCACTGGCAAGGGGTTGCCACCCTTGCCATGCAGTGGTGTCAGATCATCCCAAAGAATGTTACAGATGTGAGCCACCACATCCCTTGATACATGAAGGTGGCTGCGGCACTCTGTCTCAATCATCTCCAAAAATGAGAGGCGTCTTTGGTACACCCTGGGTCATGCCAGTCACCTCCTTGGAATGGGTATGAGCTCCTCAGCCTCTGGGTCTTCCTTGGGCCCCCCTGGACTATCCACCTTGTTAATGACATGGCAAATGATGTGTGCCAGGCAGACCGAATCCACAAGGGAAACTTGCCTGCGCTGTCACAACGGTTTTGCAATTTGCATTTATTACAAGATGTGTATACTGAATTCAGAAGTAATAAGTCCATCAAGATCTTTAGAGATATTTAAAATTAAATTAAAATATTTATTAACCAAAATATAAAAGATTTCAAGCACATACATAAGACTACAATTACTTGCTATTATAATAACTTTTAAAATTCCTAATTAACCTGACCCCCAGTTACACTCTCTTTAAGGCAACGGTCCACAATAGATTTTAGGTTTAAAACAAACTCAACAAGTTAACACAATACATTGGACAGTGGAAATCCAAATGGTTTTTCTCCAGATTCAGTTTCATTAGACAGTAAACTTATGCACAAATTAAGGCTATTTCACACAATCCTGTTAGATCTCACATGGCCTTCTGACACATAACTTTTCATTCTCCTTTATATATGTTTCTCTCTTTTTAATATGTAAATTCTATTGTTCCATATGTCTTTGAAACTGTATCTTCCTCATAATATAAAAACTTTCATGTTTCCAATAAATTTTATAGAGTCATAGAGTTATACAGCACAGAAACAAGCCCTTCGGCCCATCATGTCCGTGCCAGCCATCAAGCACCTAGCTATTCTAATCCCATTTTCCAGTACTTGGCCCATAGCCCTGTTTGCTATGGTGTTTCAAGTGCTCATCTAAATACTCCTTAAATGTTGTGAGGGTTCCAGCCTCTACCACCCCCTCAGGCAGAGTGTTCCAGATTCCCACCACCCTCTGGGTGAAAAAAATTTTCCTCGAATCCCCTCTAAACCTCTTGTCCTTACCTTAAATCTATGCCCCTTGGTTATTGACACCTCCGCTAAGGGAAAAAGTTTCCTACTATCTACCTACCTATGCCCCTCATAATTTTGTATAGCTCTATCAGGTCCCCTTTCTGCCTTCTCTGCTCTAAGGAAAACAACCCTAGCCTATCCAGTCTCTCTTCACAGCTGAAACACTCCAGCCCAGGCAACATCTTGGTGAATCTGCTTTGCATCCTCTCCAGTGCAATCACACCCTTCTTACAGTGCGGCAACCAGAACTGCACACAGTACTCCAGCTGTGGCCTAACTAGCATTTTATACAGCTCCAACATAACTCCCTGCTCTTATATTCTATGCCTCGGCTAATAAAGGCAAGTATCCCATATGCCTTCTTAACCACCTTATCTACCTGTGTTGCTGCCTTCAGTGATCTATTGTCATGTACACCAAGGTCCCTCTGATCCTCTGTACTTCCGAGGCTCCTATCTTACCAATCCATCTATATCATCCTGTAATCTAAGGCTTTCCTCCTCACTATTTACGACACTACCAATTTTCAGGTCATCTGCAAAATCATTGATGTACACTACAAAAAGCAAGGGTCCCAGCACCAATCCCCGCAGTACTTCATTAGTCACAGGCTTCCAATCGCAAAAACAACCTTCGACCATCACCCTCTAACCCCTGCCTATTTTGGATTCAATTTGCCAAATTGCCCTCGATCCCAAGGGCGCTTACCTTCTTGACCATTCTCCCATGTGGGACCTTGTCAAAAGCCTTACTGAAGTCCATGTAGACTACATCAACTGCACTGCCCTCATCTACACAACTAGACAACTCCTAGAAAAATTTAATCTAATTTGTTAGACATGATCTCCCCCTGACAAAGTCATGCTGACTATCTCTGATTAATCTCTGCCTCTCCAAGTGGAGATTAATTCTATCCATCAGTATTTTTTCCAATAGTTTCTCTACCACTGATATTAGACTCAATGGCCTATCATTACCTGGTTTATCCCTACTACCCTTCTTGAAAAATGGTACCACATTCGCTGTCCTCCAATCTCCTGGCACCTTTCCTGAGGCCAGAGAGGATTTGAAAATTAGTGTCAGAGCCCCTGCAATCTCCTCCCTTGCCTCACATAACAGCCTGGGATACATTTCATCTGGGCTTGGGGATTTATCCACTTTTAAGCTGGCTAAAACCTCCTCCTTTTCAATGCTAATTTGTTCAAGTATATCACAGTCCCCCTCCCTGATTTCTACACCTACATCGTCCTTCCCCAGAGTGAACTCAGCTGAAAAGTAATCATTTAAAACCTCACCTAAGTCCTCCGGCTCCACGCACAGATTGCCACTTCGGCCCCTAATGGGCCCTACTCTTTCCCTGGTTATACTCTTGCCCTTAATATATTTATAAAATGCTTTGGGATTTCCTTTACTTTGCCCACCAGTGTTTTTTCATGCCTCCTCTTCGCTCTCCTAATTACTTTTTTAAGTAACCCCCTACACCTTCTATACTCCTCTAGGGCTTCCGTTGTTTTCAACCCTCTGTATCTGCTACAAGTCTCTTTTTTTTTTCCTTATTGTCAGTGATCTTTGGGAAAAATAAACACATTCTTTAGCCTTGCTTCTCTGGCTAGATGTAAACAGACTAAGATCCCTTTGAAATCGAAGTATCCCTTCATTTATTTAAAAATAAAAATTCCCCTCACACCTTACATCCCTGTTTACTCATTAGCATGTCAAGCACCTAACTTCTTTTGATGATTTAAAGCTTGCAATCTGATTGACTACAAAATGTAATTCAATCACACACAGAACAAACTACACTTACCTCCATAAATCTACTTCACAATAAACCAGAAAAATATTATGAAAATTATACTTTCATCACAACCTCAGGCTCATATTTTTCCCTAAGCCCTGCCTGACGGCAATGGGCCCTTCTCCTAAGTGGCATGAAATCCATCATGAAGGCAGTGTTGCCTGCAGCCTCCATTCTGCAGTCGCCCTTGCTCCTGTGAACAAATAGAGTAGACACATGAATGCAGATTACCCTACAATGACCATCCTCCATTATCAAGCCAGGAAGCCAGTGTTGAGCCCTTGGGTTGCACTCATGCCATACATGCCATTCCCGGTTGCACCTTTGAAGCTCAGGCTGAAGGATCATAGATACCTGGGCATTCCCTTCACCAACTTGATAGCGCATTCACAAAGAAGCTTGGAGAGTGGTACGTGCAGCTGTGTGAAAGCAGCCTCATTCGAGGCACTGTCAGGCTGCCTCTGGTGGGTGAGAGTACAGACGTGCCCTGCACAAATTTAATGATTGCAAGCCTTGTGTCCTGTTAGCCATGTAGTTCCCAAATGCTATGCGCTGGCTTCCCTGGAGCACATTGCATACGTCCGGAGCTGTGCTCCATTAATAACTTGATCCTTCTTCCCTTTTCAAATTCCTCTGTGACGGTCATATGGTCAGTCAAAGCTACTCACATGTTCCCCCAAACCCTAATGTCTAATTGTAAGTAAGTGCACCATGAGTCAGGGTGGCCAAATCCATCACATTGCACTTGACTCTTCAGAACAGTTCTCAGCTAAGCCTTGATTTCCATGTGTTTGATCCCAAAGAATTAGGGTGCCCCTTGAATCAGCCTGGAATCCTCCCACACAAGCTCAGTTTTTCAACTGCATCATTCTAGGCTGACCACATGGTGGTGCTGCATATGTACTTCAACACCAGCTTTCAGCACTCCAATCTTTCTGGAACACCATGATGTGTAGGTAAACTTCTCTCCAGACATTCTCCAGCCTCCCCCTTTAACCCCGGAGCCCATAGTTATCGTAGTCAACATTCCTGTCCACTCCCTGAACCGATAAGTGTGGATCTTCCCATGCCCCATGTGGACCTCACCCCTCCTCATCCCATGGCTATATGCACCGTGACTTACAGGGATCCTCCCCATGAGAGCTTCGAGCACCCCCACTGTATTACCAGTTCCCCATTTATAGGCTGCAGATGCCTCCTCTGACAGTGATAGTGCCATCTGCAGCCCAGGAACAAGCCTCCCATCCCTAGGACCCCCATGTTGGGAGGACTGACCACGTCTTACACACCATGCTGTGCATAAGCCTCAATGCACAGATGGCCTTCTCCCACCCTGGACCGGGCCCAAAACTTGTGTGCCAAACATAGCCCTGTAGCATGCTGCCCAGGATTGGCTTTAATTTCTAAACTCGACCACCTGCCAACTGTCCTTGGGCTGGCTTCAATTTCAAACCCTGATCCACAGTCCCCAAGTACATGACTGACTGACACTTATCCCCCTGCTTCCTTCAGACCACCCCCTCCCCAATCATGAGTCTTTGAGCACCCCTTCCCTCTTGTGCAATACTAACCATCTCCACCCCCCTCAATAATCTGGTTCACCCTTTCCATGTTGGGCTCCAAACCCAATCTGCCCCCAGTCATTCCTGTGCCTCCAATTCCCTCCATCATCCCTTGTTCCCTCCAATCCACACCCACTATTACCCCACCCAGCATGACTTTGCCTATTCCCTCCCGCACCAAGTCTGGTCTCGCCTAGTACAGTGCAGCCCTGCCTGCGATCCCTAACAGCATCTTACCTAAGACATCGCAGTGCCTATGAACCCTAAGAGCCTCTCACCTGAGACTCCACAGCCCTGCCTGTGAACCCCAACAACCTCCCAACTGAGACACCACAGCCCAGCCTATGAACCCCAATAGCCTCTCACCTGAGACACCGCAGCCCTGCCTGTGAACCCCAGCAGCCTCTCACCTGAGACTCCACAGCCCTGCCTGTGAACCCCATCAGTGTCTCACCTGAGACACCTGCCTACATACGATCTCCAATAGCTTCTTATCTGAGACACCACAGCCCTGCCTACGAACCCCAATGGCGTCTCACCTGAGACACCGCAGCCCTGCCTGTGAACCCCAACAGCTTCTCACCTGAGGAAGCAGCTTGGCCAGTGTTCAGGGGTTGAAGCAGGGGCGAGTATGGCAGCAGTCTAATTACCCGTTGGCAAGGCACTTAATTCGGAGGGAGAACATGATTCCAGTGAATTGTGATTTCAATGAATATTCATGGCATGGTAAAGCTTATAAATGTGGTTCCAATATATATCAGCGGGAAGGTCAACCTGCCATTGGCCACCATGAAGGTCCTGAGGGGAAAAATCAAAACGGTATTCCCGCCGCCGGGTATCTGACTTTTGACCTCTAGTCCAATTTTGCACCCCCACCTGCCACAATTCCAGCCATTGGCAGGACCAGAAAATTCCGCCCTATATTACAAGAAGTATTATGTTATGGAGAAGGTGCAAAAAGATTTGCAATGATCTTTTCAGGAATTAGAGGTAATATTGATCAGGAAAGATTGAACAAGCTGGGCTCTTTTCTCTAGAAAAGACTGAAGGATGACCATAAAATCATGAAGGGCTCTGACAGGGTAGATGTTGAAAAGATTTCAAATGCAAGGAAAACCAAAACGAAGGACCAAAACCAAATTATAATCATTAATAAATCCGATAAGGAAACTTCTTTATCTGGAGAGTGGTTAGAGTGAGGAATTCACTACCACAAGTTGTTGAAACAACTAACTTAGTTGTATTTAAAAGGAAACTTTTTAAATACATGCAGGAGAAAGGAATAGAAGGATCTAGAAATGTAGAAACACTTACGGCACAGAAGACATTATTGTTGATGGGGTTAGATAAGTATGGTGGGAGGTGGCTCTTATGGAGGATAAACACTGGCATGAGCCTGTTGGACTGAATAGCTTGTTTCTGTGTTGTAAATGCTATGTAATACTATGTATGTCATGGACAGGAGAGAGACAGGCAAACTGTACTTATTTCCTCTCACCATATGTCCTTAAGCAGAAGGTGTTTTGAATTATTTTTAAAGTATGCGGTGGCATGTTTTCCCAAATCCTAGTTTGTGTGATTCATTTACTAATAACGCACAGAAAACTCGCATTATGATTTACACGGAAGATTAGCTTATTTCACAATCAAACCCCAGGGGAGGAGTGTTTGCAACTTCCCACTTCACTGCACGCACAGACACAAACACAAACACACACACAGGGCAGGATTTTTCCGTCGGTGAGCTGGGGGTGGGGCCTGCTCGCCGATGCGGAAATGACGTGGGAAACCATTGGGAGGAACCCCTGACGTCATCCCACCCCATTTAAATATTCAGGAAGGCGGGGGCACAGCAAAATCAGCTGTCCACCCGGCAACCTGTCAATGGCCAATTGAGGCCATTGACAGGGTAGTTAAATCAGTTAAAGGCCCTGCGCATCCAACCTTAAGGTTGGCGGACAGGCCAGGAGCCCCAGCAGGCTCCTGATAATACATGAAACCTTATCCACTGGCGGGATGAGGTTTCATGTCGGTTTTAAAAACTTTAATAAAGTTTCTGTGATATTTATTAACATGTCCCATCTCGTGTGACATTGTCACATGAGGGGGACATGTTAATAATTTTTTTATTTTTCTATTTTTAAACTTTCAAACACTGTCATCACTCCCTGAGGCAGCACTTAGTCTCAGGGAGATGTGCACCCTTTCGCATGCATGTGCGAAAAAGCGCACTCTGGCAGCTGGCGAATCCCCTCCCACCCGCACAGGAAGCTCATAGCACTTCCCGTCGGGCTGCCCACTGGGCAGGCCTTAATTGGCCTGCCCACTTAAAATGGCAGCAGGGCCCGTTTCAGTGGCGGTGATTGGCTGCCCGCCCACCGCTGAGCCAGTGGGGCCTGCCTGCCCATCAAGGAGTAAAGGTAGGGCACGGGGGCAGGCTAGAAAAAGGAGTTTTACAACTCGAGATAGTAATGGTACAAGAACCAAAGAAATGAATATTAGTTCACATGGTTTCCAAAGTCAGAGTCCAATGAGGAGTTCGAGTTCAACTGGCTGAAGTCTGGAGTTGTAGAATTCACTTTACAGTTGGTGCTGATACTGCAAGATGAAGTAGGTACACAGAGGCTGGGTCGATTCTGCAGGCAATGATAGGAAATCTTCCAGCAGAGACAGGCTTGAGGAGCAGCCTGTTGTTCTACCTGGAGTTCTGCTTCTTGGGGTGTTCACTAGCTGGATGTTAGCAGCAGACTGCTTGTGTGGCTAAAGATGTAATGATAAAACTGTCCAAAAAGGCCAAAGGCTTGAGTCATGTAAAATGTCACCTTAAAGGTTAATTGTAGCTTAACAAACAGTTTCTGTGCATCTGGCCAGAATTCCATTGTTCCTTGTTAGCAGAGAGAGACAAGATGGTTTTTAGCAACTCTTCCAGTATAATGAGGTTTGATCTATCACTTCTGTGATAGTTCAGATTAGGGACCCAGTTCGTCTGCACTTTCTCTGCTTTCAGTTGATTTCAAGGGGTCTGTATAATGAGATATGAGATTCCACAGGCTGAGCAAGGAATTCTTTCATGCTTGTACCTGGTGGTAGCGCTAAGAACAAAGGGCCAATCCTGTGGTCATGTGACTTGTAGCAGCCATTTTTTTTGATTCAGCAGAAAGTTAATTTTTAAAACTGGTAAAAGAATCAAGTTCTGGATTACTTTTCATGTAATAGGAACCCACCACTACACAAGTTTTCCAGGCCCCATTTTTCTTTAATAAATTCATGACGTCATTGTTAACCAAGGTTTTTCAAATGACAATTAATTTTGTCATCTATTATGATGTCTAGGAGATTTCCCACCATTGACCTTAGGCTGACTGATCTGCTGTTACCTAGTTTATCTGCTTCCTTTTTTTCAACAGGTGCATAACATTTGTAACCTTCCAGCCCTATGGTATCACTCATATCCAAGAAGCACTGAAAGATTGTGGCTAGAGGCTCTGCTATTTTAACCCTTGCATCTCTCTGGGACTTAGGATATATCCCATTTAGACCATTAACACAATTACAATCTCAGTCTATATTAGGATAATTGAAGTCCCCCATTATCACTACTTTGTAGTTCTTGCATGTTCCTGTAATTTGTGTGCAAATTTTCTCCTCTATCTCTGTCCCTCTATTTGCTGGTCTATGGTATACATCCAGCAGCGTAACAGATCCCCTTCTGCATCTTAACGCCAACCAAATAGATGCTACCTTTGAACCATCAAGCACATTATCCCTTTCCAGGACTGTAACAGTATCTCCTGGATACATTGTAACCAGGAATGTTATGTTTCCATTCCTGCCCTTGTTTGAGCCAATTCTTCTAATGACACTATGTAGCAACATGTGGCTGCATCTCCCCGACCTTATTTGTACACACCTTGTATTTACCCACATGAACCAAACCTGCTGCAAATTATTTTCAACCGTTCCCCACAGCACTAGCTAGCCTCTCTGTGAGGATGTTGGTTCCAGCCATGTACAGGTGTAACCCATACATTTTTTACTGACCCCTTTTGCTCTCAATTGATCCCATTTTCCAAAAATCAGAAGGCCTGGCTCCTGCTCCATTTCACTAGCCATGCAGAAGTCTGGCCCATCTGGCTGCTCACATACTCAATAACATTCTATAAATGTCACCTGACCTCCTGGGCATTTCTAGACTTTTCCATTTGCAACGGGTTAATTGATTCTTAGCTGAGTAAAAAACATTATAGCCTTGGTAGAATTTCCTCCCCATCTTTGAATTGTGCCACACAATCTTGTATCTAACTCATCTAAAAGACAAACCCTGACTCTGCAGCACTGCTTTAATACTCAGTGGAAGTGTTCTGGAGTGGGTTTTGGCACCATAACCTTAATGGGCCCGCCCATGTAAAATAGCAGCAAGGCCCGCTTCTCCGGTGGGGATCAGCTGCCCTCCTGCCGGAAATTGGGTCGGGTCCGCCCGCCCAGCTGGCAGGAAATTCTGGCCCTAGTCTCTGATCTGCTCTTGTAGCCACAGTATTTATATGGCTAGTCCAGCTGAGTTTAACTGACTGTATAAACTGACTATTCCTCTGCAACTGAGACAGATCAGGCACAGCCACAGTGATATGATTGGGGTCAGGCTCCTAGCCTGCCTGGCCATGCAAGCAACGCAGAAGCGCCAAAGTGCCACCAAGCGCTCCAGACCTTACCCTCCCCCAGCCCCCTAGCCCGTACACCCCCCACTGGCACAGACCGTGAGTCCGCGACCACTTTACTAGGCTACGGAGCAGTTGAACAGCACACGTTGTACAATCATCTCGACAACACTGGCCATGTAGCAGTCACTGCTGGAGGTGCTTACTGCTCCTTGCAATCTCAGCAACCCGGTTAGGAGCAGTCTTCAGCATGTTGCAACTGACAGGACAGCCATGCAGCGCACTCATCTCAGGCCATCCAAGGGGTGGCCATCACTCTCCGGGAAGCATTAAGGGGCAGTCACACAGGGCCATGAAAGGTGCTAAGTTCACCTATGCTAACCACATCTCTCTCTCTCTTTCATTCCACAGGAGGACCACATCAGGAGCATGGAGCATGGTGACCTAGCTGTGTGCCTGATGGCCTACAGAGAGTGAAGAAGATGGAGGAGAGAGCGGCTGAGATGCTTGGCCGTGCAAAGGCAGGAGCAGCAACCTCAGGAAGAAGGGGCAACAGGGGCTCCTGCACATGTGCTCAGGAGTGACAGTGAGCCGTGGCTGGTCGGCACCTAGTGACACCCAGGGTCTATAGACACCGCCTGCCATTCCTACAGATGACCAAGAACCAGTGTCGCCAACGACTGCACATGCCTAGGGAAGTGGTCGCTCACATCTGCCACTTACTGCAGGACTTGGCACCAAGGGGACATGGAGGGCATCCACTGCTAGTGGCTGTGAAAGTGACCATGTCGCTCAATTTCTATGCCAGTGGCTCCTTTCAGGGCTCCACAGGTGACCTCTGTGGGATTTCACAATCCACCACCCACAAATGCATCCATGAGGTCATGGATGCCGTCTTCTCAATGGCACACAACTTTGTGCATTTCGCCTGGGACAGCCAGGATGCAAGCGCCATTGGATTCACCCAGATCTTGGGATTCCCACAGGTGCAGGGTGTGATTAACTGCACCTATGTGGTGCTCAGGTCTCCATCACTGCACACGGTGGACAACATCAGCTGCAAGGGATTCCACTCACTGAATGTGCAGCTGGTATGCAACCACCAGAAATGCATCCTGCAGTTGGGCACATGGTTTCCAGGGAGTGTGTATGTTGCCCATATCCTCAGTCAGTCACAGATCCCTGGAGTCTTCCAGGTTCCACAGAAGCTGCAGGGATAGCTCCTCGGGGACAAGGGCTACCCGCAGAGACTGTGGCTGATGACAACTGTGCGGCAGAGCAAGGGTATAATGAGACTCCTGCTGCAGCTCGCAACTTGGTGGAGCAGACCATTGGGATGCTGAAGATGACGTTCCCCAGCCGGGTCTGGTGGAGCCCTGCAATACAGTCTGCAGAGGGTGTCACGCATCATTGTCGCCTGCTGCGCCCTTTACAACCTGGCGCTCCAATGGGGAGACGAGCTGGCTGAGGAGGAGATGGACGAGCTGCACGTCTCCTCCGATGAGGAGGATGCCAAAGGGGATGAGGGTGAGGAGGTCCTCGGAGGCAACAATGATGGGGATGAGGCCCTCGTCCTGGATAGATAAGTAAGGCATGCTTGGGAGACCCTCACAACTGCTACATATGTAGAGGATGGTGATGACATGCAGTGAGGTGACCCCTGTGGATCCTCACAGTGCATTTGTGAACGTTTAACTCCAGTCTGGCTTATAGCAGCGTGAGCACCTTCTATGAGAACGCCCCTGTCATGGAGATGCCGTGAAGGCCCTAATAGTTGCTCGATTGCAGGAGGATGATGATGACATGCTGTGTCATAAATTTTCACATAGCCTCTGAGAATGTTTGACTCCTGCCTGGCCGAGGGCAGCTTGCTTGCGCTCCGTAATCAGGGTCCTATCATAGAGACACAGCCAAGCAACTTTAGAAGCATCTGATGCTTTGGCCGCCTTCAGCACCTGAGCCCTTAAGGAGCTGGAGCACAGCATCAGTGGTCACAAATGCTGAAGAGATGAAGGCCAGCCCCATTTAAAGGTGCTGACAGCGCATCAAGAGAGTGAGAGAACTCTGTGGCACCTGCCCACTACATCCTGGCAGCAATGACAAGCACCACTGAGGTGCAGGTATCATCAATGTTTCCAGGGAGTGTGAGGCCAGATCATCACTTTGGTCTGAAGGCTGCACAAAGCACAGGGAAGAAGCCCTGGACTGAAAACTACAGCCTTTATCTTGAGCAGAAAGGTTTCACATCTGAGTGGCAAGAACACTGCTCATCAGAACAAGGAGCCATAGGCAGGGAGACATTCTTGAGAGTTTATTGACAATAGTGAACAGTATGTACAAGTGATTAAAATCCGTGCACAGGCTATACAACTAATTCTCCTTAACTTTCCTAACCCTGCCTTTACGTCTTGGTGCTCCCCAGACATCCACAGCAGAGGTGGACACAGCCTGCTGACTGCTACACCCTGTCTGTGATGATCTTGGTGGGCCTCCTCTGGAGGGTCAAGACTTGGGGGGCCCAGGACTGCTTTGGGGTCCTGCTGTGTGGCAGTGGCACCTTCCTCGGACTGTGAAACTGGAGCTGCTGAGGTCACAGGAAGAGGGGATTCGGATGGGCTGGTCATTCCTGGAGTCACCTGGATGGATGGACCCGGAGTGAGCACCTGCTGATCCTCCTCCCTAAGGGTACTCACGGGCACCTGGCTGACTCCTTCAGGGGAAGGGGTAGCTGGAGTGAGACCGAGCTGCCCCACACCCCTCGCGTGTACTCTGCTTGATTAGATTATGCATTTCTAAATGCTCTGCTATTACATCCTTTATAATAGACTCTAACATTTTTCCCAATTACAGATGTTAAGCTAACTGGCCTACAGTTACCTGTTTTTTGTCTCCCTCCCTTTTTGAATAAGCAGTTTTCCAATCCTCTGGGACTTTTCCAGAATCTAAGGGTTCTTGGAAGATTGCTACCAATGCATCCACTATCTCTGCATCTATATCCTTTACTATCCTAGGACGCAACCCATCAGATCCAGGTGACGCATTGGCCTTTAGCACCATTAGTTTCCCTAGTACTTTTTTTCTAATGATAGTTATTGTATTTATTTCCCCCCCACTCTTTTGCCCCATGATTATTTAGTATTTTTGTAATGCTATTAGTGTCTTCTACCATGAAAACTGATGCAAAGTATTTATTCAACTCCTCTGCCATTTCCTGGTTCCCCATTATTATTTCCCAGCCTCATTTTCTAAGGGGCCTATGTTCACTTTGGCCTCTCTCTTCCTTTTTATATATTTAAAGAAGCTCTTACTGTCCATTTTTATATTACTTGTTAGTTTACCCTCAAGGTTTATTTTATCCCTCTTTATTATTATTTTGGTCATCTTCCGTTGGTTTTTAAAACTCTCCCAATCTTCTGGGTTACCACTAATCTTTGCCACATTATATGTTTTTTCTTTCACTTTGATACTATCCTTAACTTCCTTGGTTAACCATTGTTGGTTTATCCCCTTCCTACAATCCTTCTTCCTCACTGGGATGTATCTTTGTTGTGAGTCATGAACTATTTTCTTAAACGTCTGCCATTGTTCATCAACCGTCTTTTCTGCTAAACTGCTTTCCCAGTCCACTCCAGCTAACTCTGCCTTTGTTCCTTTGTAATTACCTTTATTTAAGTTGCTTCCAAGCTAAGTTTCTCACTTTCAAACTGAATGCTAAATTCCACCATGTTATGGTCACTGTTTCCTAGGGGATCTTTTACTCTAAGATCATTTATTAAACTTGCCTCATTACACATTAACAGATCCAAAATAGCCTGATCCCTGGTTGGGTCCATAATATATTGTTCTAGGAATCTGTCCCGAATACATTCTATGAATTCTTGCCCATGGCTACTTCTGCCAATTTGATTTTCCCAATCTACGTGAAGATTAAAGTCACCCATGATTAACATACTGCCTTTTTTACATGCCCTCATTATCTCCTGATTTATTCTTCGTCCTACAGCATAGCTACTATTAGGGGGCCTATAGACTACTCCCACCAGTGTCTTCTTCCCCTTTTTATTTCTTATCTCCACCCATATGGATTCCACATCTTCTGATCTAAGATCATTTCTTGCTATTGTACTTATTCCATCTCATACTAACAAAGCTACCCCACCACCCTTTCCTTCCTGCCTGTCCTTTCGAAAAGTCACATACCTGTGAATATTTAGTTCCCAGCTTTGATCTCCTTGTAACCGTGTCTCTGTAATGGCTATAAGATCATAGCCATTAATCTCTATTTGTGCCAGTAATTCATTTATTTTGTTTCAAATACTACATGCATTTAAGTAAAGAGCCATTAATTTTGCCTTTTTACCATTTTTTCCCCTTTGACCTTATTTGCTGCTGTTTTTCTATGTTTGTACAATCTGTTCCTTCCTGTCACCCTCTGGGTATCATCACCTAAGTAGCTGCCCTGCAATGCTGCCATTTATTTTGCTTTATAAGCCTTTATATCGCCTCTCCAGAACCCTCCCCTTTATATTTAATTTAAAGCCCTCTCTACAGCCCTAGTTATTTGATTCACCAGGTCACTGGTCCCAGCACAGTTCAAGTGAAGCCCATCCCACCGGAACAGCTCCCTTCTCCACCAGTACTGATGCCAATGCCCCATGAACTGAGACCCATTCCTCCTACACCAATCTTTGAGCCACACATTTAACTCCTTGATTTTACTCACCCTATGCCAGTTTGCCTCTGGCTCAGGTAGTAATCCCGAGATTATTACCTTGGAGGTTTTGCTTTTTAAATTAGCTCCTAACTGTTCAAATTCTTTCAGCAGAACCTCCTTTCTAGTCCCATCAATGACATTGGTACCAACATGGACGACAACGACTGGATCCCTCCTCTTCCACTCCAATTTCCTCTCCAGCCCTGAGGAGATGTCCTTAATCCTGGCTGGGAAATAATAATGGGGAACCAGGAAATGGCAGAGGAGTTGAATAAATACTTTTCATCAGTCTTCACGGTAGAAGACACTAATAGCATTACAAAAATACTAAATAATCATGGGGCAAAAGAGTGGGGGGGGGGAAATAAATACAATAACTATCATTAGAAAAAAGTACTAGGGAAACTAATGGTGCTAAAAGCCTATGCTCACAGCTGCAGAGAACAGAATCTATCCCCCTAATTATACTGTCCCCTACCACTACTACGTTCCTATTTTCTTCCCCCTCCCCCCGCCACTTGAATGGCTCCCTGTACCACGGTGCCATGGTCAGTTTGCTCATCCTCCCTGCAGCCCCTGCTCTCATCCACACAGCTTGCAAGAACCTCGTAACTGTTGGACAATTGAAGGGGCTGAGGCTCCTTGAACGCTATACCAAGGGCCCCCATACCTGCTTCACCTGCAGTCACACATTCCTGTCCCTGATCACAGACCAAATTTGCATTACCTAATCTGAGGGGTGTGACCGCCTCCTGGAGCAAAGTTTCCAGGTAACTTTCCCCCTCCCTGATGTGGCGCAATGTCTGTAGCTCGGACTCCAGCTCCTTAACTTGGATCCGAAGTTCCTCGAGCTGCAAACAGTCCAGTGACAATATCTCTACGCTAACACCTCCCCTGAGAGTATCAAGTTGAAAGTACCAGTTGACAGTATCAAGTTGAAAGAAAAAACATACAATGTGGCAAAGATTAGTGGTAAGCCAAAGGGTTGGGAAAGGTTTAAAATCCAACAAAAGATGGCCAAAAAAATAATAAAGAGGGAGAAAATAAACTTTGAGGGTAAACTAGCAAGTAATATAAAAACGGACAGTCAGAGCTTCCTTAAATATATAAAAAGGAAGAAAGAGGCCAAAGTTAACCTAGGCCCCTTACAGAATGAGGTTGGGGAATTAATAATAGGGAACCAGGAAATGGCAGAGGAGTTGAATAAATACTTTGCATCAGTCTTCATGGTAGAAGACACTAATAGCATTCCAAAATGACTAAATAATCAAGAGGCAAAAGAGGGGGAGGAAATAAATACAGTAACTAGAGAAAAAGTACTAGAGAAACTAATGGGGCTAAAGGCTGCTAAGTCCCCTGGACCTGATGAGTTGCATCCTAGGATGTTAAAGGAAGTAGCTACAGAGATAGTGGATGCACTGGTGGTAATCTTTTAAGAATCTGGAAAAGTCCCAGGGGATTGGAAAATTGCCAATGTAACACCCTTATTCAAAAATAGATGGAGATACAAAACAGGTGACTATAGGCCAGTTAACCAAACATCTGTCATTGGGAAAATGTTATAATCTATTATAAAGGATGTAATAGCAGAGCATTTAGAAATGTATAATATAATCAAGCAGAGCCAGCATGACTTCATGAAAGAGAAATCATGCCTCACAAATTTATTAGAATTCTTTGAGGAGGTAACAAGCAGGATGGATAAAGGGGAACCAGTAGATGTAATGCATTTGGATTTCCAAAAGGCATTTAATAAGGTACCGCACATAAGGCCACTTAATAAGAGCCCATGGTGTTGGGGGTAGTGTAATAGCATGGATAGAGGATTGGCTAACTAAAAGAAGACAGAGAATTGGTATAATGGGGGCATTTTCAGGATGGTAACCTATAACAAGTGAAGTGCCACAGGGATCAGTGCTGGGGCCACAATTATTTGCAATATATATTAATGAATGAGGAAAGTGAATGTACTATTGTCAAGTTTGAGGATGACTCAAAAATAAGTGAGAAGGCAAGCTGTGAGGATGACACAAAGAGTCTACAGAGGGATATAGACAGGTTAAGTGAGTGGGCAAAAACTTGGCAGATGGAATAGAAAGTGGGAAAATGTGAGGTTATGCACTTTGGCAAGAAGAATAAAGGAGCTGAATATTATTTAAATGGAGAAAGATGGCAGAAAGCTGCAGCACACTGGGATTTGAGTGTCCTCATGCATGAATCACAAAAAGCTAGCGTCCAAATTCAGCAGGTAATAGGGAAGGCAAATGGAACATTGGCCTTTATTTCAAAGGAAATGGAGTATAAAAACACAGAATTCTTGCTAAAACTATACAAGGCACTAATTAGACCACACATAGAATATTATCAACAGTTTTGGTCCCCTTATCTAGGGAAAGATATACTGGCATTGGAAGCAGTCCAGAGAAGGTTCACTAGGTTGATCTCGGGTATGGACGAATTTTCTTATGAGGAGAGGTTGAGTAGGTTGCGCCTGTACTCATTGGAGTTTAGAAGAATGAGAGGTGACCTTATTGAAACATGTAAGATTCTTAGGAGGCTTGATAGGGTAGACACTAACAGGTTGTTTCCCCTTGTGGGAGAGTGTAGAATCAGAGGGCATAATCTCAGAGTAAGGGGTCACCCATTTAAAACAGAGATGGGGAGGAATTTCTCCTTTCATAGGAAATGAATTTGTGGAATTCTTTACCGCATAGGGCTGTAGAGGCTGGGTCGTTAAGTATATTCAAAGCTGATATTGACAGATTTTTAAACAGTAAGGGAATCAAGGGTTATGGGGAAAAGACAGGAAAGTGGAGTTGAGGATTAGCAGATCAGCCATGATCGCATTGAATGGCAGACAAGGCTCGATGGGCTGAATGGCCTACTTTTGCTGCTATGTCTTATGGTTTTATGAATTCAGTGCACACATCTCGTAATAAATACAAATTGCAAAACCATTGTGATAGCGCGACCAAGTTTCCATTGTGTATTTGGTCCATCTAGCACACATCATCTGCTGCATCATAACATTTGCCCCCCCCCCCCCCATTTCTCATCTACATTCAGCTGCTCGGTGACATCATCCAAAAGCGCAGTGTTAGTCTTCTTATGTAAGTTGAAAACACCCAGCTCTACTTCACCCTACTTCTCTCAATTCCTCCGCTGTTGTTAAATTATCAGACTAATTATCTGACATCTTGTACTGGATGTGGAGATATTTCCTCCAATTAAATTTTGGGAAAACTGAATCCATAAGATTTGGCCTCTGCTCCAAACTCCAGTCCGTAGATTTCATCCTTCATTGCTGGCATAGATTTCTTGGGATGAATGACCTGTTTCTGTGCTGTATATCCCTGGATTCCTCTCTTGCAACAATCTTACACTAAACCTTACCTATTCACAACCTGGGTGCCATATTAGACCCTGAGATGAGCTTCCAACTACATTTTCATGCCATCACTAAGAACACCTATTTCCACTTCCTTAACATGGGCCGACTTTGCCTCGTCTCAGCTCATGTGCTGCTGAAACCCTTATTCATGCCTTGTTACTTCTAGACTTGACTATTCCAATGCACCTCTGAGAGCACTCCTGCATTCTACCCTCTGTAAACTTTATGTCATCAAAAACACTGCTGCCCATGTGTTAACTTACACCAAGTTCCATTTACCCATCACCCCTATGCTAGCTGACCCACATTAGCTCCTGTTTAAACAACATCTTGATATTTAAATTCTCATCTTTGTTTTCAAATCCCTCCATGGCCTTGAGCATCCCTATCTTTGTAATCTTCTCAAACTCGACAATCCTCTGCAATACCTGTGCTCATCTAATTCTGGCCTCTTGTGCATCCCCAATTTTAATCGCTCCACCATTGGTGGCTGTGCTTTCAGTTGTTTGAGTCTCACCCTCTGAAGTATGCTCCCTACATCCATCCATCTCTCAAGCTCGCTTCCCTCCTTTAAGACACACTCCTTAAAAACCTTTGACCAAACTTAATATCTTTTTATATGGCTTGCTATCATATTTTGTTTCATAAATGTCCCTGTGAAGCACTTTTGGATGTTTTATTATGTTAAATGTGCCATATAAATATAAGTTGCTGTTGTTGTTAGCTGCAGCAGTGAGTTGAAGGGCTGATCCCCACTTTCCTGATGCCTCCTTGAAGTCCTGGTACATAGGAAGGGAGAGTGAGGAGGGAAGCACTATTCCCTGACACAGAC
This sequence comes from Carcharodon carcharias, assembly GCF_017639515.1. Lineage (NCBI taxonomy): Eukaryota > Metazoa > Chordata > Chondrichthyes > Lamniformes > Lamnidae > Carcharodon > Carcharodon carcharias. Next base: position 105,173,731 of record NC_054467.1, on the reverse strand, counting down.
AGATGCATCCCCAAGCCACTGTCAGGCAGGGGCTCAGTGCCAGCAGCATCACCTCAGGATGTAAAAGGAGGTTTAATGACCTCAAATGAGTAGCCAGGGTGAGTTCAACCCTTCATTTTTTCACTTATCTAGCCAGCAATTCACAACACCTCATCTCACTTGAGGTGCCCCACTGCTTTCAACTGTGACCTCTCCTCCATAACATCCTTCCACACACAATCACATGGCCACATAGACACCTCTTTTGTTTATTCCAAAGACACGCTTTCTTTCTTCTCCTTTCACACATAAGCACTTGCCCAATCACTTCCTCAACTCCTTCCTCACATTTAATTTTAAATTCATTACCCCCTCAGCATCATTCCATCTTGCTTCTTCTACAATTCTATACACATCAGCTATAAGCACAAGTCCTTCATATCCCCATTTACTTTTTAACAGACACCCATTCTCTCTTTCTGCAGGGGAAAAAAAGTGAATATGATGCCAGGAAAAGGGCATTGGATGGAGAAGTCACTAACATCATCGTTCTTAGACAAACAAAGCAAAGAGCCTTGGATATCACTGGCCCAGGCAGGGTCATGATAGTCAAGTCAGGATAGCCTGGTGATATACCCAAGCAGGGTGTATTCATATTACTGCTATTAGATCAACAGCACAAATGCAGCAAGCTTGCCTACTTTAACTACATTCTTAAGACTGACATCTGCTTCTCTCTCGTGTCTGAACTCTACAGAGCACCACATAGGACTTAGGAAACAATCTCTAAAGAGAAACACCACGGGTGGATAACCCGGTGAGAAATAAATAGAAGGTATTTATTATTTTTGACATTAAATGAAACAATTTGATCACATTCAGCACCTTGGCCTACGCTGTGCTTTCAGAGTTGTTTAGTCAAAATGTTTATGGAAGCTGTCTGAATGGTTTGAATATTCTGTGCAGGGTGGAGAGTGCTGAAGAATCTGGCAAGGGTTGTTACGCAGAGGGCCTCTGTCTACGTTTTCAGGGGAGGGTATTAGAACCTCAATGGAATTGCTGACGCATCCAGCATGACAAAGTACTGATGTGGCCCTTTTCCCTCTGCTGCTTCCTCTTTCTTGCAGGTCTTCCTCATCTGATGATGGCAGCTGTTCCTGCTGGTCCTCCCCCCCTGCAAAGGCAGGCCCCTTTTCAATGCAATGTGGAGCAATATGTAGCAGATCACATTGATGTCTCACACTCGATCTGGGGGTCATTGTAAGGAACACCATTCCTCCAAACTCGACAGCCCAGAGTATAAATCTATTGCTTGAGTTTTCCTACTGTGTGATCTCTAATGATCCTGATTGTGCCCTGGCTTTGACTGTGTCTGTGCTGTTTAGGCTGAGTAAGGGTGCACAAGGAGAATATCAATTGGACCTTCAGAGGTATCCCTTGCCCCTCAGCAGCCATCCTGTCACATTCTTAACAGGGTCGAAAAGCAGGGGGAATTAAAAACTTAATGGTAGCTCCCCATGTACCTTGTACAACCTGCCCTGTCTTGTTCCTGTGATGATAATACATTGTACAATGCTGTACATTGAGTGTATACTTGTATTCTGGTCCCGATGGTCACATGTGTATCAAACAGTCAATTATGCCCTGCATGTAAGGAAAGTCAGCCTCTGCTCCAAAACCAAGAACTCTGTTCTGATCAATGCTAATGTCAAAGGAGATGGTGATGTACTGCTTACTGGTGATGTACTGCTTTGCAAAGACAGCATTAGTTACACACCTAAAGCAGCTGTGAACTGCAAACTGGGAGATGTGGTTGATAATCCTTGTAGCTAACTGAAGGCAGCCAGTGGAGCAAAATTCAGAGTTGCTTTGGCTTTGAGGACCAGAGGCATAGCATATCCCGCCCGCCCGCCAGCCAAATCTGGTCCAGTAGGAGGCTACAAATCCTGTTGCAAAAAGTTGTAGAGATCCGTGGCACATCATCTGAAGAAGGGCAACGCCTTTCAGCGCTGCACCTCAGAAAAGTCCAAGATGTCTTGTAACGTATACATCCGATGTGCGGAGTGTGTCCTCCAGTATGCAACAATCCCTCATCTGTCTTCTGAGAAGCCCAGGTGCTGGGTGTTATGCTGTGTTTTCTGAGGCTTCTGTTTTTCCTCATCCTCCAAATCTTGCTCCAGCCCTGTGTACATCAGCTTTTGTGTTCGGGAGAGAACTGGACTGGGGGTGGGGGTGGGGTTGGAGCACGAGGGTGGGGGGTGCAGTTCAAGTTGACTCCTCCGGTGAGCCAAGGGGACATTATAGGTTCAATTGCAGGACATCCCCACCTCACCAGCCTTTTTTCCAATCCCAATGTTTTTACAACTGCTAAATGGAAGTATTCAGAGAAAATGAAAAAAAATGTACGTTTTTTAAACATCCCATTTTCTTCTGGGTTGCTCGCTGTCGTGTTTTGGATATTAATCTTTAATTCCTGGAGAAAAAAATAGTGGGAACGCCAGAGATCTGATTTAAAAGCAGGAATGCTGCAACCGCAAATGTGTTTGTTTAGTCAACGTATTTCCGACCAGGGGCAGGCCGCCTCTCGACATACTAACCAAGACCAGTTTCTGGCCTGCTGTGCTTCTGCGGCACTTCCGGTTTTATCCGGATTGTCATTCGCTGCGTGCGCCGGCGGTAAGAGCGGCCGCGCGTGCGTTGCCTGTCAAGTGCGCAGCCGCCGCACGGGGCAGCGTTCCCAGGATCGATTGCAGTGGTAGTGAGTGGGCTGGGGTTCGTCCAGAGCCGCCTGTCAATCTATGTATCCTGCTGCTGGGGAGAGGGACACCAGCAGCAGTGCAGTCCCAGTTAGTGACCGTCGCCTCCTTACTGCTCCTCTCGTTCTTTACAATGGGTGTCCGGCCTGGAATCACTTACACAATCGGCATCCTATGCATTATCTTATTAATAGCGAGCATTGCTCTCCTCGTCACTAACGTCTTCCTCAAAGTCGTTGAGAATGACGTTAAAAAGGTAAGAGCTGGGATTATTCACCTTTCTGCAGCATATAGCAGCGAGAACTCATCAGCATTCCGTTTTGCTGATTCTCATTTGCACCTGTTTCATATTTTGGATACCATGGTGATGTAACATCGATTTGTTTTTGGTTGATACTGACATGAAGAAATTAACAATAGGGGCCGCTACATCAATAAACTATGTCGTATACAATGGATACTTTTGTTATTTATTAGGCTTTGTTCCAGACTTCAACAAAAGCAGACGCTCTTAAACGCAGTAGAATATTCTGACCAATTAAACGTTGCACGACAAGGGTGTGTAATGCAGAAATGTGATTAAGACCTGATACTGTAGAAATGTTCTTTTATTGTTTTTAAAACTGAGTGTAATCCACTTAGTTGGCTTAATGCACTTATACTTTGATTTGTTTTTTTACTATTGTCACTTGTCTAATTGGGAAAGGACAATTAGTAGGATTTTGGCAATAGGAATATTTCGGAGTGTTGATTCATTGGGTGATGATGACATATGACTCATACAATAATTTATGTGCCTAATTTTTCCCCTTTGAAAGTCCCAATGTGCTTTGCCAGTGAGAATTGCTAAAGAAATGAGTGTAGAAAGAGGGGTGTCTGAAAGCTTTGAAAATATTAAGTTTTGAGATTTTTTTGAAGGAGAAGATGCAGGGTGTTTAGAAACAAGGTAGGTGTTTCAGAGGGCCAGTCGAAGGTAGCTACCAATATTGGGGTGAGGAGGAGGGTATACGAAAAGTTGAAGTAATATAGTGCTGTTTTTTAAGAGTTTTTCCTTGTATGAATCTGATATTGCGGTGTGCTGAATATTAATTTGTAATGCATGATAAATGGAAACTAGCTTCTAAGCTTGCATGTTATTATAGTAAACATATTTTAAAATTGGATTTTTGAATCCTTTAGGCACACTGGTGAGGACCCAGAAAAGAGTAACAAGGGTAAATTTGTGACTTGGAACTTAGTTATGTAAATTACCTTTTTGAAGATATTTGCTTAGAAAATTATCTTATGCCTTTTACAAGGCAAAAATACCCTGTTCTGCATTATTATATGTCCTTTAGGTGCATCGCAGCACCTGGATCTGTTAACAGTTTAATATTTACATTGATGTTCTGGTTTCATTATCTATTTACACTTAATTTTAACTTCAATCCCTTTACTTGTCCACTCAAGTAATCAAGATCCTCGTAAAAGTTATTTCTCACTGTGTTGTATCTGCTGTTTAATATTTTTAAAATTAATCCATATTTAGCTTTTATGTATTGATGAATTTTTTTAAAGGGGAGCAAATTTAGGGCTTTTAATAAAATGATTAAAGGAATTGATGGGGTAAATGGAAAGAAACTGTTTCATCTGGGAGAATTCAGAACAAGAGGACATAACCTTAAAATTAGAGCTGGCTCATTCAGGAGCAATGACAGGAATCACTTCACACAAGGGCTGGTGGGTTTTTTTAATTCATTCTAGTGATGAGTTTATTGCTCAATCTTAATTGAGAAAGTGGTGGTGAGCCAAACTATGGGTTGAAACTCTTCCCCAAAAGCTGTTGAGGTTGGGTCAATTGAAAATTTCAGAAATTAGATTAATAAGATTTTTGTTAGGTAAGATTATGTTACAGTTGGGAGATGTATCAGATTGTAGGATTGTATCTTTTGGGTTATAAGATTTTGGGATTGTAGCTTTAAATGTAGGGTAAATGAAAGGAGATGTGTTTATGCTGGTGCCTGCCTGACAGTAAGCCCAGGTGGTTTCATTGTTTGAGATCAAGGAAGGTTCAGATTGTTTTATTGAGAGGGAGGTGCAAGGTATTTACATGTGGAGATAATGACAGCAGTTTTTGAGTCTACAAAGGATAGGCTATTAGTGTCCCAAATTCCCAGAAAGGTGTTATAAATGTTAAGTTGTAAGTTTTATGGTCAAAAATAGGGCCTAAAGTTAACAACACAGTTTCTATTCAAAAACAGAAACAGAAATACCTGGAAAAACTCAGCAGGTCTGGCAGCATCAGCGGAGAAGAGTACAGTTGACGTTTTGAGTCCTCATGACCCTTCAACAGAACTAAGTAAAAATAGGAGAGGGGTGAAATATAAGCTGGTTTTGGGGCGGGGGGTGGGTGGGGTGAGGAAGATGCAGGGGGGAGTGGTTGTTGGGACAAGCAAGCAGTGATAGGAGATAACCAAAAGATGTCACAGACAAAAGAACAAAGGTGTTGAAGGTGGTGATATTATCTAAAAGAATGTGCTAATTAAGAGTAAATAGCAGGACAAGCAAGTTACAGATAGCTCTAGGCTTGGCCTAAATAGCCAAGTGGTTATGGTACTGGGTTTGTAACCCTAAGATCAAGAGTTCAAATCTCACAATGGCAAAGTATGAAACAATGTAACTTCATCTGAATAGGACCAGATGAAAAACGTGTTATACTCGAAAGAGTTACAGATAGCTCTAGTGGGGGATAGGGTGAAATAAGACTAAAAGGGCATAAAAGGTATAGATAAATGATTGGTGGAATACATTTAAAAATAATGGAAATAAGTGGGAAAAGAAAAATCTATATAAATTATTGGAAAAAACATAAAGGAGGGGGAAGAAACGGAAAGGGGGTGGGGATGGAGGAGGGAGTTCAAGATCTAAAATTGTTGAACTCAATATTCAGTCTGGAAGGCTGTAAAGTGCCTAGTCAGAAGATGAGGTACTGTTCCTCCAGTTTGCGTTGAGCTTCACTGGAACAATGCAGCAAGCCAAGGACAGACATGTGGGCAAGAGAGCAGGCTGTAGTGTTAAAATGGCAAGTGACAGGGAGGTCTGGGTCATGCTTGCGGACAGACCAAAGGTGTTCTGCAAAGCGGTCACCCAGTCTGCGTTTGGTCTCTCCAATGTAGAGGAAACCACATTGGGAGCAACGAATGCAGTAGACTAAGTTGAAGGAAGTGCAAATGAAATGCTGTTTCACTTGAAAGTAGTGTTTGGGCCCTTGGATGGTGAGGAGAGAGGAATGAAGGGGCAGGTGTTGCATATCTTGCGTTCGCATGGGGAGGTGCCGTAGGAGGGGGTTGAGAAGTAGGGGGTGATGGAGGAGTGGATCAGGGTGTCTCTATTCATATGACACCTTTAATATAAGAAAATGTCCCAAGGCACTTCATAGGAACATTATCAAACAAAAGTTCTCACCAAACCACATAATGATATTAAGGCAGGTGACCAAAAGCTTGGTCAGAGAGAGGTTTTAAGGAGAATCTTAAAGGAAGAAATTGAAGGCTCGAGAGAGAGTGGTAAAGGAAGGAAATTCCAGAGCACAGCTCCTTGGCAGCTGAAGGCAAGGTCACCAATGGTGAACTGATTAAATTTTGCAGTTCTCAAGGCCAGAGTAACCTCTGAGGGCTGTTAGGTTGGAAAAGATTAAAGATTGGGAGAATCGAAGTCCTGGAGGAATTTGAGAACAAGGATGAGAATGTTAGAATCGAGGTGTTACTTAACCAAGAGCTAGTGTAAGTCGGTGAGCATAGAGAAGATGGATGAATGGGACTTGGTGCAAATTAGGACGTGGCAGCAGAGTTTTTGAGATGACCTCAGCTTTATGGAGGGTAGAATGTGGGAGGCAGGATTACATTGAAATATTCAAGTCTTCAGGTTACAAAGACACAAATGAGGGTTTCAGTAGCAGGTGAGGGGAGGACATCAGGTGATATTACAAAAGTGGAAATAGGCAGTCTTAGTGAAGTTAGGATATGTAATTAAACACTTGTCTCCTGCTTTGGCCAGTGAGGATCCCCATCCATTACCAAACGACTATATTCTTCTTCACAGCCAGTGAGGTGCAGTTTTATTGTATTTAGCAAGCAGCATAGTAAATTCAAGTTTTTCCAGGTATTTTTATTTTTGTAGTAAATTCAAATACTTGAGGTCATGAATTTGTCACTAGCAATAAGGAATTCAGAAATTACTTTACCCAGAATGATTAGGATGTAGAGCATGGAGTGGTTAGGGTGAATAGTCAAGGTGCATTTTAGGGTAAGCTACATAACTACTTGAGAAAGAAAGAAAAGAATGAAATGTTGATGGTGTTAGGTGAAGTAGAGTGGAAGTAGACTTGTGTGGAGTATAAAACACAGCATAGAACTGTTAGGCCAAGTAGCCTGTTTCTGTGTTGTAAATACAATGTAAATGGCAATATTATAGTGCTTGTTATCTATAAATTGCAGAACTTAACTAAGCCATATTGTCATTAGTTTTATTTATTTGTCCCTGGTGGTTCTGATCACGTGACTGGTGTTATTTAGATGAGTTATAAAGAATAAATTTAACACGTTGCAGCTACCTAAACACTTGAAACTCGTTTAAGCTTGTGCTGAAGCACTGGTGAAGGGACATGTCTCAGCAGAAGAAAGTTTAAGAAGCCAAATTGATATCCTCTATTTAATGTTAACACATCATGCTCGCTGAACCTCACTGAAGCCAATCTTTATGGTAAAAATGACTCATTGTTACTTTCATTTGAAAAGCAAAAGCAATTAAAAATGGTGCCCGCTTTTGGCTGAATTATAGCTTGTTCAGTCTCCAAGTTAAACTGTTTCACATTTGCATTTTTGTTTGGTTTGTCTCTGTAATAAATGCTTAAGCTACTTGGGCAAGTACAATAAATAGCGTTTAAAAAAAATCCTGGCTATTTCTATGTCGCCAAAGAAAACTAAACTGGGCTCTTCCCAACAGCTTAGCAAGTTTTGTCCGAGGAGTAGCAAAGCTGTAGAGGTCATGAAATCCCTGAGCTTTGATTGTGCATTTTGTGCTGTGCGACAATAGTTGCCCTTTTGCAGTGGTACATTAACATAGGTTTCTGTTTCTAATAATTGATAAGTGTGCCCTTATTGCATCTTGAGAAAAGAATTGAACTCTACATCATGCCTTCTGTAATTGACTAGCTTGCCAACACTTGTTATCAAAGCTCAGATGTGAATAATGTCTGTCTTGGGTGAGATGCTACAGGACACAACATGCCCAATAAGAAATAATTGCTAAACAAAAACGAAAACAGAATTACCTGGAAAAACTCAGCAGGTCTGGCAGCATCGGCGGAGAAGAAAAGAGTTGACGATTCGAGTCCTCATGACCCTTCGACAGAACTTGAGTTCGAGTCCAAGAAAGAGTTGAAATATAAGCTGGTTTAAGGTGTGTGTGTGGGGGGCGAAGAGAGAGAGAGATGGAGTGGGGGTGTGGTTGTAGGGACAAACAAGCAGTGATAGAAGCAGATCATCAAAAGATGTCAACAACAATAATACAAAAGAAATGTGTTCTTTTGTATTATTGTTGTTGACATCTTTTGATGATCTGCTTCTATCACTGCTTGTTTGTCCCTACAACCACACCCCCACTCCACCTCTCTCTCTCTCTCTCTCTCCGCCCCCCACACACACACCTTAAACCAGCTTATATTTCAACTCTTTCTTGGACTCGAACTCAAGTTCTGTCGAAGGGTCATGAGGACTCGAAACATCAACTCTTTTCTTCTCCGCCGATGCTGCCAGACCTGCTGAGTTTTTCCAGGTAATTCTGTTTTTGTTTTTGTTTTGGATTTCCAGCATCCGCAGTTTTTTTGTTTTTATTTTTAAGAAATAATTGCTGTCGGAAGAGGAGGAAAATTGGGTGGGGAATAAAAAACTATTAAATTGTACTGTCAAAATACCTTTGTGGTTTTTGGGGGAAAAAAATCAATCAGCAGGAAATGTTTATTCATATGTAACTTTACTTTGAAGGGCATACCAGTTCATCTCAAAATAAGCATGATATAATGAATCAGGTAACCAGAGCTCAAGCATAAGTTGTAGTTGTGTTTATTGACTGTAGAAATGCTGCTAGCTGGATAGACTTGAAAGGTCTGCTGTGTGTCTTCCCCTTTAAGCTGTTGCTTATCTTCCTGGTGCAAATGTATGAATATATAAATCATCATCAAGAGCAGTTTTAAGAAGGCCCAGGCACATATTCTTAATAAAATTGAATACTTCAATCAAAGTTGCATGTGCTCAGTCACTGGCCAGGGTATTTTTAAAGGGTCATTAAAATCTCTTTGCACGTTTTACAAAAAAATATATAGATTAATAAGACTATTTCCTCCTGATCCTAATGCAATAAATACAAAATTCTCCCCAGTCTTTTCTCTCAAGACTAGCACGTTGCATTCTGCTACCAGAACAAATGTTTTACCCTGCACACGAAATATTTCATCCTGCATTGTGTGTGAATTCATTAACATGTGAAAGCCAGGGAAAATTTGGATCATTTTTGCCCACTTGCTGTGTTTTTTAAATTTGTGATTCTCACCATGTTGATCAAATGTAATTGAACACAACTGAGCATATGTTTACTAAAACTTTTGAAACAGATCCAGGGGATACATAAAAACTGTGTTTAATCTGTCTAAACTATTGAGTTGTCATTTCACTTCCTGTGCCTTTTTTATAGATTTTTGGTATTTTTCTTGTTTAGTGAAATTCCAAAGAAAAACTTTATTTGCAAACCCTTCATGGACACTCCTTGTATCTTTTAAAGCCTTTTTTTTTTTGGATGGACAACAGAAACTAACTTGAGGATCCTTTACATTTTGTTGTTAGAGAAAACATTGTGCAGAAATCTGTAGTGGTTCTGGGATCTCTCGGTTCTTGTTGTCGATGCTAACTTTGTCACAAGGCGTAGACTCCTCGCTGTTCAATTATGCCTAAACTGTAAATGATTTCACTACCTTTTGTGGGTCCTCTCATGAGTGAAGAGTCTGATGTGAGATCAGCATGGACACCCACAGACCTGGCAGTTCATGTTGTTGGTGTTTGGGGAGCTTTTGCAGCACTTTGCCAGAATCACAGTGCAGAAGAGGCCCTTCGACCCATCGAGTCTGCACCGACACTTGAGAAACACCTGACCTACCTACCTAATCCCACTTACCAGCACTTGGCCCATAGCCTTGAATGTTATGACATGCAAAGTGCTCATCCAGGTAACTTTTTAAAGGATGTGAGGCAACCCGCCTCCACCATCCTACCAGGCAGCGCATTCCAGACCGTCACCCCCTAAACCTCCTGCCCCTCACCTTGAGCTTATGTCCCCTTGTGACTGACTCTTTGACTAAATGGAACAGCTGCTCCCCTATCCACCCTGTCCATGCCTCTCATAATCTTGTACACCTCGATCAGGTCGCCCCTTAGTCTTCTCTGCTCCAACGAAAACAACCCAAGCCTATCCAACCTCTCTTCATAACTTAAATGTTTCATCCCAGGCAACATCCTGGTGAATCTCCTCTGCATCCCCACATCTGCCTTCCTCCGGGCCTGTTGGATGATGTGAGTTTGGTCCTCAAAACATGCGAAACAAAATTTCAGTGCTTGCTTCCAGCTGGGCCATTTGGCTGCAGTGTTTTCCCAAGAGAGGTGGTCAGCAGTGCAGAAGCCTGTAAGGCTTTTTGGGGTTCAAAGTTTGTGAGGTGACTCTCACGTGGATGTTAGAAATAGTTGAGTCAGGGTTCATCGGGCATTACGAGCACTTTCATTTTGAAGGCAATGAACAAACTGTGGTTCCAATTGTTCAAGTTATTTTGAATAATGCTCAGCATTAAAGTTTGTTACCAACACCAATTCAAAAATATGATTTTTTTCTTGTTGCAAAAATATCTAAAAGAACATTACAAAACATTTCAAAATGGCCATCACAAAATGCAATGATATTCAGATTTTCTACGTGGGCCTTGTTACATTCAATACACTAAAAAGAAAGTCACAAACATTTCAAAACTATCATTATAGTGCAATAATAGTCAAATTTTCTACATAGGACATGTTGCACCCTGAGGTGCTTCAATACAATTGTGATACATGTAATATTCAACATGAGACATACAGCCCAAGGGCATCTATGTATTTTCCAGTCCCTTGGTGCACTATGGCTGAAAGGTCTTAGACAGTGACCTTTCCCCATTGTGCCTCTGCAGCAGCTGTCCCAAGCTTTAATGCGTCCCTCAGCACGTAGCCCTGGACCTTAGAATGTGCCAGTTGGCAACACTTAGTCATGGACAACTCCAGGGCCTCCACAGGTGAGACAGCAATTTTTCTTATACTTCTGCCACCTGGTATACTGTATTAGTTACAGTGCAGTCTCCTCTAAATCAACAAAACAGCATACAAATTAGACAATTGCTGTGCAGCTATCTCTGTTCTGTCTGCAAGTGCGACTGTGAGCTTTGTTGCTCACAACTGTAATCCTATACCTCACTCCCACTCTGACTTTAGTCCTGTTCATTGTTCTGATCAAGCTTTGCACAATATCTTCTGGTAGCCTATCTGGCCTTAAGGTTGATTTTAACAACTTCCATATGTCATTTTTATTTCTTAGATTTTTATTATTATTCCTCCTTTTTCTCTCCTTGCTGTTTGTTGTTTGGTGATTTCCTGTACTCTTATACCCTTTTGTACTCAGTGTTCAATGTGGAAATTGTTGAAATGAGGACTCATTGATCACTAAATTACAGGAAGATTGAAGTATTGTATACACAGCCTGCTTACACAGCCTACCCAGCTGACGGTAAAATTACATTTTTAAAAAATGTGACAGTGAATATAATGGCTGTTGTCCTGTTCAGGAAGGCTGTTTGTGGATTTAGCAAATGAAGGGTATGGGTGTGTGAATGTCAGTGATTCGATAAGAGGCAATGTTTCAATTTTTATAAAAGCTTGCTAGCTGATAGGCGTGTGCTTGATTCCTTTTTTGAGGGCCACTCCCCACCTAGGATTTGGGACATTACAATATCCAAGCTCTTAGGTTTTGACCATAATTTACTGAACCAATTGGAGAGAGGATTTTAAAATTTAAATGAGTCAGTGTTTTTCACACCAAACAAAAGCTAGTTGTTTTGGTCCCTCTTGTCTATCCATGTGTTGAAGAGTCATAATCTTTGCTTACTAACCAACGTTTTTCTTCTGTTTTACAAAAGCAAAACACTGCAGATGCTGGAAATCAGAAATAAAAACAGAAAATGCTGGAAATAGTCAGTGGATAATGCAGTCGAAGCTCTTGAGTCAGGACTACTCTGACAAAAGGTCATTGACCTGAAAATTTGTTTTGTCGTTTTAATTTTTCCATCCTTTTTTGGGTTGAAGCTGATCCCCTTATACTTAAGACATCAATATTGATGGAGGCAACAGAGCCTTATGCTTGGCATAAAACTATTGTTTTGGTGTGTAAATAAGTGGTGCTGTGCATTAATTAATCTTAAGATAAACCAGTGCCCAGTTCACATTTTGTCTATCGTAATGGACTGGGGGTGTGCATGGTGCTGTAAAGAGAGAGACACAGACTAACAAGTGGAAACCAGGCGCTTTTCATTGGGTTGGAAGCGATTTAGAAAATCAAAGCAAATGGAACAGGACTAGATACTATAAAAATAAGGCAAAACATGATCTATCGATGTTTAATCTGGGAAAGAAGAGAGGATAAAGGATGAATCATTGTACTTTTGTATAATTCCTACATGAGGGACCCAAGTAAACTTGATAAGAATACGCTGTAAAACTACTATTAGTAATGTCTTGAGTATAAAGTTTGCTTCAGTGGCAGGAACTGAGCCTGTGCCTTAAACTATCCACTGCAACTGACGTATCCCATTCTAAGGACATATTTTTATGCCTGCTTTCATCTTCCTTCAAAATGTTAAGTACTAATATTCCCTGCACTTTAAAAAGCATTAAATACTGGGTATAAGATATACCCTTATTCCCATCCTTTCTGAAGGGAATTTTCAGTTATGTTGAGTGGAATTCAAGTTGTCATTTTGCATTTTCATCTGAACCTGAATTTTTTTTTTTGTTCCTTTCCAACCTTTCCTCTTTTTTTCCTCATCTTATTTTGTCAGCTGTGTTTTCTTGATGCGATGTTTCTCCCAAAATTCACAACAGAAAAGGTCGATGAGGGTAATGCTGTTGATATAGTGTACATGGACTTTCAAAAGGCATTCGATACAGTGCCACGCAAAAGACTTGAGAAGAGTTATAACTCATGGAATAAAAGGGACAGCAGCAACGTGGATTCAAAATTGGCTGAGTAATAGGAAACCGAGGGTAATGGTCAATGGATATTTTTCACGCAGGAGGAAGGTTTGTAGTGGAGCTCCCCAGGGGTCGGTGTTGGGACCCTTGCTTTTCCTGATATATATTAATGGCCTAGATCTTGGTGTGCAGGGGACAATTTCTAGGTTTGCAGATGACACAAGACTTGGAAGCATTGTAAATTGTGAGGACGACAGTATAGAGCTTCAAAAGGGTATAGACAAGCTGGTGGAGTGGGCAGATAGGTGGCAGATGAAGTTCAATGCAGAGAAGTGTGACATGATTCATTTTGGTAGGAAGAACATGAACAGACAATATAAAATAAGGGGTACAATTCTTAAGGATGTGCAGGAACAGAGAGACCTGGGTTTATATGTGCAAAGATCATTGGAGGTGGCGGGACAGTTAGAGAGAGCAGTTAATAAAGCATACAGTATCCTGGGCTTTATTAATAGGGGCATAGAGTACAAGAGTAAGGAGGTTATGCTGAACTTATGTGAGATACTAGTTAGACCTCAGCTGGAGTATTATGCACAGTTCTGGACATCACACTGTAGGAAGAATGTGATTGCATTAGAGACAGTGCAGAAGAGGTTTACAAGAATGGTTCCAGGGAGGAGAAACGCGAGTTATGAAGGTAGATTAGAGAGGTTGGGACTGTTCTTCTTGGAGAGTAGAAGGCTAAGAGGAGATTTGATAGAGGTGTTCAAAATCATGAGGCTATGTAGAGTAGATGGGGAGAAACTGTTCCCACTCGTCAAGGGATTAAAAATTAGAGGGCACAGATTAAACATGATTTGCAAAAGAAGCAAATGTGACATGAGAAAAAACTTTTTCATACAGCGACTTGTTCAAGTCTGGAATACACTACCTGGAAGTGTGGTGGAGACAGATTCAATCGAGGCATTCATGAGAGCATTAGATGATTGTTTCTATTCAAATAATGGCAAAGGTACAGTGAAAAAGCAGGAGAATGGCACTGAGTCATGATGCTCATTTGGAGAGCTGGTGCAGTCATGATGGGCTGAATGGCCGCCTTCTGCGCTGTAACAGTTCTGTGATTCGTATTCGGGTTCAAACCACTTTAAACTGACCACCTGGCTAGGACAATACATTTGACCTCAGTGCCCTTAGGTTAGAGATGGAAAAACAGCTAGGATTTGTTTGGTTTTGTATATGTATGATGTTTCTTCCAGATTGGTTGTGGTGCTCTTCATGTTAAATAACCTGCTAACACTTGTTGTCTGGTCTCTCCTGAGGACTAATCACTTGAATGAAGTAACAGAGTAATTCCAGTACCAATGGAAATTTGAATAAAATGCGTTTTCACAGAATATGAGCAGTGCTGGCAAAACTGCATAAATAGTCCTCCTAGCTGTCCTGCAGTTACTGGGTGGTTGTATTGAACTGCTGTAGTCTTTGTGCCTATGGTGCTCCTACAATAGTATTAATCAGGTGGAGCATTTCAGGGTTTTGACCCAGCACCAGTTAGGATGTAAGTCCGTGGTTTGTGACTGGAAAGCGGCTTCAGAACTGTTCAAACAATATTGCTGTTCTTGTCCTTCTCTGGTTGAAGTCATGAGAAGGGTGGTGGTGTGGAACTAAGCTTCATGAGTTGCTGCAGTGCTTCCTGTACGTGGCACATTCTGCAGCCATAGTACATCTGTGGTTTGAGAAATCTGTATTAAATCCAGTGGTAGGGATTCTTTGTCTTGAGGGATTTGAGTCTTTTGGTTGCATCCATTTAAAAAAGTAAAGAGTATGTCATAATGCTCCTAATTTGAACTTTGAAGATGATTGCGTGATGAGGAGAGGGGTGGCTTGAGATTGGGGTTTGGTGAGGCAATGAGGCATGTAACAGTGTTGGACTGGGAATGTGGGTGAGTGCTGGAAGCTGAGAGAGGTGGACTAACGAATAGAGCCAAATCTTAGAATATCCACCTGCTGTCCTGTTCATATTATACTATGGGCTAGTATAGGCTGCTTCATTGCCAAAGGAGTTGTGGAACTGAACACGTTGTCCATGAGTAGCCCCACTCTTGACTCTATGCTGGAAGTAAGGTGTTGACCTCTGACAACCACCATCTTGCATATTGACTCCAGCTGTGGAGAGTTTTGTCCCAGGATCTTTTGTTGTGCTTGAACTCCCTTGATGCTGTACCCTGTCAATCATTGCCTTGACATTGAGAAAGGTTCACATCACTACTCTAATATTCTGCTCTTGCGCCAATGATTGTCCAAAGGCTAGTGATGAGGTGTGGAATCGAGTGATTGAGTGAAACTTTGAATGAGATGTTTCTATTGAATGCTCCTTCCATAAGTTTGATCATTGGGAGGCTGAAGGAGAGCCATACTCGATGTTAACTGTTTCTCTCTCCACAGATGCTGCCAGACCTGCTGAGCTTTTCCAGCATTTTCTGGTTTTATTTCAGTTCAACCCTTGCTGGCCATGATTAGCTAATATTATGCAAACTAGATTTGAAAATGTGGCTTTCTGCTCTTGTAACCTAGTTATTCATTGTCTGTATTAGGGGATGTCTGATTTTTTTTTTCATAAAACATTTTAACATAGTGTATTTATTGCAGTTGCTTAGATTCTTCCCTTTCTGCCTGCATCAATCTTATCTGGCCTAAGCCCAGCCAGTATTTTAAGCAACTGCAAAATTGCTGAATGTTTGACTTAAGATTGCTTTGTTTTCTCAATCTGCCTCCCACTGGTGGTTACATTTTCTGCCTGTCAGCTACTTTCAGTTCACATCAATACTTGCCAGTCAAGATTTCACTGTGAGCAGTTGAATAGAGGAGTTTAAATTTCCTTGAGAAGAATGTTATGCTAACCAGTGTTTTCCAAAGCTCAGATCTCAATTTATTGCATTGCATTATTAAATCTGTTCTTTATTTTCACAATAGAATGCAGATGTAATGCCTACTTTTTAAAAGATTTGTCTGATCCATGTAACTATCCTTTGTCACTTGTATCCTTGCTTGTATCCTTTTGCAGGAAATACAGCTGAGGAATGGTACAGTCACCTTTGAGACTTGGGAAAATCCTCCTCCACCAATTTACATGCAGTTTTACTTCTTTAATGTCACCAACCCTGATGAGGTGCTAAATGGAAGAAAACCTTTTCTTGAAGAACAAGGCCCTTACACTTACAGGTATGATAAATGAAATTCTAATCAGTTCAACTGAAATGGCTTTAAGATGTTATTTAGACTATTTTGTACTATTCACAGATTTTGAGAGGTTTTTTTTGCTGCTGTGCTTAAAGCAAAATAAAAACATGGAATGAGGAAGACGGTTTGATCCCTGAAGTCTGTTCCTTCCATAGACCATGTCTAGTGTGTGCCATTATGGACTCAATCCAATGCATTCAATCTCCTCAAAGCTGCATTAATTTCGCCATACATGGCAACCTAGCAAAAGTTGATGGAGACTCAAAAAGCTCCACTCAGAAACAGCCTGGATATTGTAAACTGGTGGTATGCAATAACAAAGCTACAGGAATTTATCATTTAAGACATAGGGATACACAGTGTTCCCACACTTGTTATTGGAGGGATGGAAAAGAAATTGAACACTCATGAAAGTCTGAAGGGAGGAATGCAAACATCGAAGGCTTGGTGGAGCTTTTCTGAGAGGGTCAGGAGCATGCTACTTGGAAAATCTTGAATGTTCCCATTTTATAAATGGTCCTTTCTGGTTTTTAAGTAATTCACAATCTTCTCTCTTTGGATTTAATGATCACAATGACATTTTGGACTTTTCAACAGAGCAACCTTCACCAAAAGTCTATAGCTACTTTGAATGTCGCCTTTGCTTTTCTCTCCTCCCCTTTCCAATGTTGTTTGTATATTTTATTTATACTGGCAGGTTATAATTTCCTCTGAGCACCCTGCCTTTGTGCATGGGCATTTAAAAGCCGTAACTTACACTGTGCTGGAAATTTTCCCTGATAAACTGAGGACATTGTCAGCGGCCAGTTTATTTCAGCGCACAGTACATCCCAGATTCCTGCATGGCTGCTTGTACATACATCTTAAAGGGAATGTTGCCCCTCTTTCCCTCCCTGCCCCATTCGGAGGCATCTGGTCACAGCTCAATGATCTCCCTCCCTCTTTGTCCACCCCTACCTCAACCGATCTGTTAGTGAGACCCTCTTGGATGCATTTTGTCACCTCCAGACTTAATTTTAGTCTGATACTTTCTCTGCTCAGCCCCCTCCTCACAAATCCTGCTGTTCACCCAAAAGTCTGCACTCATCCTGCTCTGTCCCCAATACCTCAGCTAAAATTGTTCCTTGTGGTCTTTCTCACTCCTCCCAACTACCTCCAGCTCTAGAGCTCCTCCTTAAAGCTGAACCTTTGATTCTGAGCCTCGTCTGCCTCCGTACCCACCGAGTAATTAGAAAACACTGCCATTTTAATTCTCTCTCCTAATCCAGGCATTCAGGCTGATTTTAGTTCTTTTGCTGCTGCACGAGAAAAGATGGACCAATCTGGCATAGATCAGAGATGACACAAAAATACAAGAAACAGGAGCAGGAGTAGATCATACAGCCTGTTGCACTTGCTGTGCCATTCAATATGATCATGCCTCAACTTGGGCTTCAACTCCACTTTACTGCTCACTTTCCATATCCCTCAATTCCCTAAGAGACCAAAAAATTTGTCTATCCCAGCTTTAAATGTATTCAACAATGGAGCATCCACAACACTCTGGGCTACAGAATTCCAAAGAATCACAATCCTTTGAGTAATTTCTCCTCATCTCAGTCTAACTCGATTGGCCCCTTATCTGAATTGAAACCTGTTCTTACTTCATCGCTCTTTGAGCCATGTGTGTAATTCTCTAATTTGCTTGACCCTATGCCAATTGGCGCATGGCTCAGATAACAAGGCAGAGACGATTACCTTCGATGTTCTGTGTTTTAATTTGTACCCTAACTCCTCAAATTCTTTTGAGTAGAACCCGGAATGATGTTTTTCTATGTCGTTGGTTCATTTGTGGACCACAACAACTGGATCCTCCCCCTCCCACTCCAAGTTACTCTCCAGCCATGATGAGTTGTCCTTAATCCAAGCACTAAGCAGGCAACACAACACTTGGAGCCCTCCGCTGTGGCTGCAGAGAACGGTATCTGTCTGGAGACTCTACTGTCTCCTATCACTACCACATTCCTCTTTGCTTACCCCACTTGAATGGCAACCTTCATCATGGTCAGTACACTCAGTCATCTTGCAGTCCTCCTCCTCAACCACACAGGTAGCAAGCACTTCATACCTGTTGGACAAAGTCAGGGGTTGAGGCCCCTCCAAGCTGATTCCCCATACCTGCCTGACTCTCAGTCACAGCCTTCTGTCCTTGACCATTGACCGGCTCTAAAATTTTGCCCAACTTAAGTGGTGTGACTGCCTCCTGGAACAAAGTGTTCAAGTAACTTTCCCTCTCCCTAATGCAGTGCAATGCCTGCAGCTCTGCCTCCATTTCGATGACTGAGTGAAAGCTCCTCAAGCTGCAGGCAGCTACTGCAGGCATGTTTGCCATGTATCACATTGGTGTCAATGAAATCCACATTCTGCAGTTGCAACACATCAGCTGCCCTGCCATCTTTGTGTTTGCCAATTTCTTTTTTTTTTATTTATAATTAACAAACCCTACTACTCCCAGTTAACTTTACTACTGTTTGTAAACATTACTACCACTAATAAACCTTATGACTATTAATACGTTACCTGACTTTGGAAAGATAAACAAGGAAATACTCACCAGCCAGTCACTTACATTTTTTCCTCTGACATCACACTGATTTTTCTCAGAGCGTGGTCAGTTCACATGCTTTACGGGCTTTCTCTCTTGCCTTTTGCGCTGAACTCCATGGTGCTTTATCAGTTTGATCAGCTGGTAATACACTCCTGAGTCAGAGAGTTGTGGGTTCATGTCCTAGAAGTGGTTTGCAGTGTACGGAAGTCAGGAAAAGCAATGTGAATGAGTGCAACCTTTATCCCCTTCCCACCTTACTGGGTCAGTATGACTTGAGCACAGGCCGGTTAAACCCACTGAGACATCAAGGCTGATGAAGTGCATCTTTGGTGGGAGGGGCATTTGTGTGTGTTTGAATGATTGTCTGTTTTTTGCGCCATAATTATTTACCTAAATAGCAACCAGATTTGGCATAATCTTTGGTTTAATCTTTCAGAGAGTATAGACCTAAAGAAAACGTCACGTTTCTGGATGATGGAGTGATGGTGTCTGCTATGACCTCTAAGACCTATGTATTTGTTCCTGAGTTGTCTAAAGGAGATCCAGCAATTGACTTGATTAGGACAGTGAATATTCCAGTTGTGGTGAGTTGCTAGTTTTTTTTTAAACTCACTACTCAACAGACATGCTGAGATACAGTCAGATGAACTTGCATGTATTTGAGCTACTTTTAAATTTCAATGGACATTTTTAACCAGAAAATGTTTCGGATCATTTCAGAATCTTTCCAATGTTTCTGATTTTTGGTGTTGAAATTTCAGATTATCGAAAGGGAAGTACTTTTCTCTGATGGGCACTGCACTTGAGGAAGCAGCTGCCCTAAAAACTTGGGAACCCCAGGTTGGGTCTGTGTCTTTACATTTTAAAAAAGATGAATATTGGGGTCTGTGGCTGTGCTCCAAGTTTTTAACATTGGGACTTTTGTGATCGTGTTCAGTAGCCAGAAGGTTATTAAAAGCTTGAAATTGCCCCAAAAGGCTGTAAGGTACCTGCTTCAGCCTTATCCCAAGGAACATAGGAACAGGAGTAGGCCATTTATCCTCCTGACCCTGTTCTACCATTCAGAGATCATGGCTAATCTGCGATCTAACTCCATGTACCCGCTTTTGCCCCGTATCTCAATATCCTTGGCCAATGTAAACCTGTCAATCTCAATTTTAAAATTAACAATCGATCTAGCATCAGTTGTCATTTATGAAAGAGCGTTTCAAACTTCTGCCACCCTTTGTATGTAGAAAGGTCCTGTGAGGTCTGGCTCTCATACTTAGACTATGCCTCCTATCCAGGAACTTGCCAGCTTGCAGAAATAGTTCCTCAATACTTATAATATCTGTTCTCCTTAATATCTTCAAAACTTCGATCAAATCACAATTTCTTGAAATTTAGAAGGTCTAGAATATAGCCCTAGTATGTGTAATCTGGAACATACTGAATATAGCCCTAGTATGTGTAATCTAGAATATAGTGAATATAGCCCTAGTATGTGTAATCTAGAATATACTGAATATAGCCCTAGTATGTGTAATCTAGAATATACTGAATATAGCCCTAGTATGCGTAATCTCACCTTGTAATTTAACCCTTGGAGTCCGGGTATAATTTTGACAAAGTTACGCTACACTCCAAGAATAATATAACGTCCCTTTAAGGGATGATGCCCAGAACTGTTCAGTGTTCGAGGTGTGTTCTAATCAGGGCTTTGTATAGCTGAAGTGTGACTTCTACCCCCTTCTATTCCTCTAGATATAAAAAAACATCATTCCATTAACTTTTTTGCTATTTTTTTAACTTGTTTGTAACATTTAAATGATCTATGTACCTGGACTGCCAAGTTCTTCCCACTCCACTATTTCTAGCTGTTCGCCATATAGAAAGCGCCCTGTTCTATATTTTTTCGGTCCAAAGTGGGTGACCATGCGTTTGTCACAGTTTTGCCCATTCACTTAGCCTTTCAATTTCTCTTTGTAACATTATGCTTCCACCTACATACACTATTTATAATGCTGCCTACCTTTGTGTTATTGGCATACTTGAAGATGTGGCTTCCTATCCCAGCATCTAAGCTGTTAACGAATATACTGAATAACTGAGGCTTCCAACAGAGATTCTTGCAGGACACTGGTCACATGCTGTCAATTAGCCCTTGAAACTCCTGTGGTTGACATGAAGTGGGGTGTGTGCTAGGCACTCCTGTGGCAGTTCAAAGGGGAATGGATGTGATGTAACAGTTCTGTATATTTTGTTTTCTCTGTCTTGTATCTGAGGAATGCTTCTCCCTCTTCACTCCCCTTGCCAACCATCACAAGATGCAAGGCAGTGGAAAACCTACCCAATTTTGTATTCAACCATACAGGAAGAAAATTCTCTTAGGTCAGCTATATGAGAGCTGGATTTTAAAAAAAACTTGTGTTTGAATTGATTATTTTTATTTCTTTGTAAACAGACTGTAATGGATATGGTAAAATATTCCAGTTACTATATTTTACTGGTGGAAGCTCTGTTGACCATGAAAGGGGAGGGTCTTTTTACAACACGAACAGTACATGAGCTTCTCTGGGGTTACAAAGATCCTGTACTTTCAGCCATCCATTTCTTCAAAAAGGACATTGATGATTACTTTGGGCTCTATTATAAGGTAAGTCACTCTTGCACTCAGCTCGTATGTAGGTGAAAATGAACTGTTACTGGTGGGAACCTGCAATGAAAACTAAAAATGCACAACAATTCAGCCATCATTTTGAAAAAAAAATGGGGAACTTTTCAAATCCACTTTTAATGAGGTATAAGTTGATGTTGGTCATCTTTCTCTTCAGATGCTGACTATAATCTGATCCTCCCTCTCCCCATTTAATGTAGGGTGGCTCAGTGCCTGTCTGCTTGGTACTGCTGACTTAACTGACATTTCAGGAAACTTTCCAACACTATATCTTGGAGCTGTTGACCACTGTGCTCAAAACAGCTTTAAAGAAAAATACACACATCAGGCTGCATACAGGACTTCAACAATGACCTTGATTTCTCGTTCTGTAGGAAAAGAGCATTTAAACAATTTGTTTTCCAGCAGAACTGCAAACATATTAAAAGAATCATCAGTTTTGAATTGTCCACCATTGTGTGTGGTGAGTGGAAAGGGGAGGAAAGATTCCATTCCTTTGTAGTACTTCCTTTTTGAATGTTGCAGATTAAAGCTGAGTTCACGATAAACTCTAAATGCACGCAGTTGAATGTAGTTTTTTTTTAAAGATAAAAATTACGTTTTCCCCAATTATTCTTTAGTCAGTGTGTATTTTTAAGTTGTGCATTTTCCTATAGGTTGACTGGATGAGTCTGTTTTATATATTATTGAAATTTTAATTGATTTTCTGTGTGGGGGGGGGGGAATTTTAAATGATTAAAATTGCATTTGGAAAGGTTTCTAAAATGGGGGTCAGGTGATCTACTTATGTACTAACTTGCTTTACAGTTATCCTTTGTAATATGCTGTGTTTTTAGATGAATGGGACAGATGATGGCGAATATGTTTTTCTCACGGGACAAGAAAACTATGAAAATTTTACTAGAATTGTTAAATGGAGGGGTAACGAGTAAGTGCTTTTTCTTTTGGTTTCCAATTAAAGATTAAAACTTACTGAATTGAAGAAAATGCTCAAACCTAAACAAAAAGTTGATGCTCTGGAAATTTTAAACTAGGGTTGGGTTCTGGCTAATCAATTTACAGTAGAATATTTGATGCTGCCAATTTGAGATGGGATAATGTGCAGAAATATCAATTAAATTTGTTGATCATAATGCAATGTAATATATAGATTGGTTTTTAAAAGTAGAATTTGTAGTGCACTTATGCATACTGGTGGTTGCTTTTGTTCCTTTAATTACAGCTTTAATGCAAGATTTTTTCTCTCTGGTTTTATTTTTCCAACCCCCAAAACAAAAAAAAAACTTTAGCTCATTGGATTGGTGGACAACGGATAAATGCAATATGATCAATGGTACTGATGGTACTTCCTTCCACCCTTTAATAACTAAAAATGACACTCTTCTCTTCTTTTCTTCAGAGCTTTGCAGGTAAGAATAGGTTGATTTTGTGTATGCACATGTATTTCCATGGTTTTGTTACACACAACTAGTTAGGAGTACTGGCAAAAATGCAAAACCGATAGCAACAAGAAGTTGCCTTTTAATGTATTAAAACATCTTGAGGGTTTTCACGCATGTAAACACAACTATTGACGTTGAACCAAAGAAGGAGATATTAAGAGGGGTGGCTAAAAGCTTTGCTAAAGAGAGCAGTTTGAAGGAGCTTTTTAAAGAAAGAAAGAGTTAGAGAGATGGGAGGTTTGGGAAGACCTAGATGGCGGAAAGCATAGCCCCCAATATTAAGGGGGGTGAAAGAAATGCCGTTTGCGCAAGTGACCAGAACTAGAGGAATGCAGAGTGCTCAGGAGAGTTGTTGGGCTGAAAGAGGTTAGAGATAGGAGGAGGGGTAAAGTCATGAAGAGATTTGAACTTTTTTTTCTTGCAATTTGTCATTCCATCTCCTGTTTTTTCCCTTTCTTGTTCTTTCTCGGCCACCCCACTTCCCACTCCCAACGTTTTCCTTGTGAATAATATAAAGCACAAAAGAAAATAAGACAAAGAGCGGAAGCGACCATTCTTCTAGTTCCACCCAACTCCCCCACCATCAAAAAAGACCCTGGAAGGAAAAAGTATCTGTAGCTTCTCCGAGCACACAGCTGAAGCTGACAAGGGTTGCTGCAGCATCAATAACAAATCTCTGGATTCATCAGACACTCACCACTGCAGAGTGCAGTCCTTCTGCTTTGCTTCAGTGTCTAACTCTCATACTGCAGGAGTACATGTGATGCATGACAGCCATCTTTGTCCTCCAGATGATGATTGTCATCATTTTGCAGACCTAAGCCATTCTTGTAGGTGGATAATTCATGCCAGCAGGGCCAGCAATAATTCAAAAGAAAATAACACCTTTTTAATTGTCAAAGCACTGCCAGCTGGAAGGGGACGCTGCTGGGAAAGCTCTTCCTTCAAACTGAAGGTTTTTTTTACTCACCTTTTAGCCACTGACCTTCATCCTACCAAGAAGAGACCCGCACAACTGCAACTGCTGCTTTACTGTATCTGTCTCCATTCTTTGACTTTTATGAAATGGTTAAAATATTTTTTGTTTTCAATTTGTTTTTAAGTACACATTTTAGTACATTGATTTGCTAATATTGCTGTGAAGTGCCCTGTGATATTTACTACATCAAAGGCATTTTATTATGCAAGTTGTTTATACTGTGACCACTTTAAAGGGGAACATGACTTGCTCATTGGGATGCAGGAAGGGGAACAGGAAACAATGATCTGCAATTGCCTTTGAACTCCAATGTTTTAAGACACATTTGGAGTTGTATGCAATTATGGACGATTGCAAATCTGTTAGGAAAGCAACAGTTTGATTCATTCATGTAGCTTGTAATTTGGGTTCTTTGGAACTACTTTGCAATTTTACCTGAGTGTGCATTTATTGTTTGGGCTCCATGATTGTTTCGGATACGTGTTATCTTGAGCGTATGATCAGGAAAGCATCTGTACTGGGTTGGCTTACCTCATTGGAGATATCGAGAGAAGCTATAATTGGCCCAAATCCCCCTTCAGCTAAGGAGGAGAAAACCTCATCCCTTGATGATGGTGTACAACAGATTCTGATGTTCTTTGCAATGAATAGCCTGCAACAGATTTGAGTTACCAGTCACGTAGTGTGGAAGTGCACCAAAGTGAGGGCTTCAGGAGAAGGGGGAAAGTGTAATTCTATAATGTTTAGAAGGCTCCCATTGTAAAAAGGTGTTTGGCAAACAACGTCCAGAATGTGATTTAAATTAAAGTGAGCTGTTTCTTTACGACGTTGTCTTCTCACTGATGAAAGCAAACTGCAACTGTATGCTTTTTAAAACAGACAATCTTAAGCAGATAAGACCCATTGTAAACTCTTAGCCCTTTTTAATATTACTGAGCAACTTCTGTTACTGGTTCAATATTTGTGCTTGATGAAACTGAGGCAGAACACAACGGTTTCTATATTGCCTTAATGTCTATTTTCCTTTTGAAAACAATAACATCTGCTTTTAAATGCTTGACTGTTGTGGTTTTTTTTCTATATTTTTACTTTGAACACAGGTCTCTCTATGCTACTTTTGAGCAGGAGCTTAGAGTCAAAGGGATACCAGTCTTCCGATTTGTGCTGCCAAGTGAGATTTTAGCCAATGCTACAGTCAACCCAGGGAATGCTGGGTTCTGTGTTCCAGCTGGCAACTGCCTGGGATCAGGTGTATTGAATGTGAGCGTATGCAGGCAAGGTAACCGGATTAAAGTCACTTGTTAAAGGGTGCAAGGGTGTCAATGGAGGGGAGTTCTGGACATTTCAAGATAAAATTAAATTTTTATTGACAAATACTAAGAACAGCACTCGTTAGCTCAGTTGGCTAGACATCTAGGGTATTAACAAAAAAGTACGGATGCTGGAAATCCAAAACAAAAACACAATTACCTGGAAAAACTCAGCAGGTCTGGCAGCATCGGCGGAGAAGAAAAGAGTTGACGTTTCGAGTCCTCATGACCCTTCAACAGAACACAGTTGAAGGGTCATGAGGACTCGAAACGTCAACTCTTTTCTTCTCCGCCGCGATGCTGCCAGACCTGCTGAGTTTTTCCAGGTAATTCTGTTTTTGTTTTGTAGCTAGGGTATTGTTCAGAGTGACACCAATAGGGAGTGGTTCGATCCCTGTGACAGAGGTAGATTTGGGGTATGCCCCTTGCCCTGCTCTGAAAAAAAGCCATGGCATAATTCATCAAATAATTGAGCATGTTACCCGGAGAAGAAGAATATTATTACAACACTAGAGTTTTTACATTTGTAGTTTCTGAGGCATTTATCGTGGCTGCTTATGATGTTACCAATAGTAGCTCAGAGTGCGATTGTGATGGAGAAGTGGCAGGTGATGCAACCTGAGGCTGCGCCTGCAGGATTTATAATTAGCATTTGAAGTTTGAAAGACATTGCACTTTTAATAAGTTCAACTGAAAGCCAGACGGTTTTTATTTTGCAAATGACTTGAGGGTATTTAACATTTTGTATGAACTCACCTGACTCATAGACATCTACAGCACAGAAGGGGGCCATTTAGCCCATCGTGTCTGCGCTGGTCAACAAAGACCTGACCACACTAATCCCATTTTCCAGCACTTGGCCCATAGACCTGGAGGCTATGGCAATGCAAATGAATATCTAAATACTCCTTAAATGTTACGAGAGTTTCTGACTCAACTACTCTTCCAGACTCCCACCACCCTCTGGCTGAAAACCTTTCTCCTCAACTCCCCTCTTAGCCTTCTACCTCTTACTTTAAATCTATGCTCCCACTGGTTATTGACCCCACTACTAATGGAAAAAGTGCCCTCCTATCCACCTTATCTATGCCCCTCAAAATCTTATCTACCTCTATAGATCCCCTCTCAACCTTCGCTGCTCCAAGGAAAATAACCCCAGCCTATCCAATCTTTCCTCATAGCTCAGACACTCCAGCCCAAGCAGCATCCTAGTAAATCTCCTCTGCACCCTCTCCAGTGCAATCACTTCCTTCTGGTGACCAGAACTGCATGCAGTACTCCAGTTGTGGCCTAACCAGCATAGTCTCCCTGCTCTTGCCTTTATTAGCTGAAGCATAGAATACAAGTATCCCAATGCCTTTGTAACAACCTTTCCTACCTGTCCTAATAATTTCAGGGATCTGTGGATATGCACACCAAGGTCCCTTTGATCTTCAGGACTTTCCAGGGTCCCACCATTCATAGTGTAATCCTTTGCCTTATCAGCCTTCCCCAAGTGCTTTACCTCACACTTTTCTGGGTTAAATTCCATGTGCCACTGCTCTGCCCGCTTGACCAGTCCATTGATATCCTCCTGCAATTTTTTGCTATCCTCCTCACTATTTACCACCCAATCAATTTTTGTGTCACCCGTGAACTTCTTGATCATACCTACTGCGTTTAAGTCCAAATCATTTATGTACACCACAAACAGCAAGGGCCCCAACACCAAGCCCTGAGGAACCCCACTGACTTCCAGTCACAAAAACATCCCTCCACCATTACCCTCTGCTTCTTGCCTCTCAGCCAATTTTGGATCCAACATGCCACTTTGTCTTGGACCCCATGGGCTCTTACTTTCTTGACCAGTCTGCCATGAGGGACCTTAACAAAAGCTTTGCTGAAGTCCATGTAGACCACATCAAATGCATTACCCTCATCGACACTCCTGGTTACCTCCTCAAAAAATTCAATCAAATTTGTCAAACACAACCTTCCCTCAGAGTTAGAGTGCTACACCACTGGGCCTAGCTGTCCATAAAGTCAGTATTTGCGTTAGTGTCTGTTTCTCTACTCCTGGATATCTCAGTTTATTAGTTACTGTGGCAGATCACCATTTACAATCGATTAACCTACCCTTCCTTTTTTAATTTGATTAAAATTTTAACAATCCTTTCCTCTGATAGTAAAGATTTGTGTAAGTTTACTTTGTGGATGCATGCACAGTAGTTTCTCTGAAACCAATGTCATTTTATTTACAAATTACCATACCATGTGGGCACTCTCAAACAAATGACATTCTTTTTCTCTTTTGCTACAATAGGTGCGCCTATTATTCTTTCGTCTCCACATTTTTACCAGGCAGATCAAAAATTTATTGATGATATCGAAGGAATGCATCCAGATAAGGCAAATCATGAAACGTTTCTGGACATAAATCCTGTAAGTAAATGCTATCCACTTCATTAAAAACAAGGATAAGGCATGTACCCCATCACCTGAATATCATAACTCATACAGCTACAACCAAACCAAAGTCTATTGCACAAAGACATCAGCTGCAGCAGGTCAGCATAGTTACTGTTTCCTAGTGTCCTTTGCAAGCTAAGCTTTCGGTCAGCAATCACTCACTGGCATTTTACCTTGTATATGGTGCACAATGAGTTTTACTGTAACCTAAGAACTATAACTTCCAAAGAAAATGGATAAGACATTTCCTTGGCTTTTTGTGCTATCTTAACAGATGTGCTCACATTTACTGAAGGAGGATAATCATTCTTAAGGCAAAAGCTTCAATTACTTTGTTGCATTTTATGACTTATTGCTTACGTTTCACATTTTGTTGGTAACTATCTTATACCACCCACTGGTAATTATTGGACCTGTGATGAATATGTTTTTAAATATTCTCCAGAATGTGACTGGACAGTTATAACTTTAATATCTATTTAATTGCTTGGTTAGTTCTGTAGTTTTATTCTAAAATTTTTAAAAATATGTTGCACTACTAAGGCTGGAACATCACATTGGTACCATTGGCTTGCTTTGAAACAATGTGTGCAAAGAACAGCACAGATTGGAGACCTGGCTGGCAAGTGTTATTTACCGTTGACAACTACACTATAAATGTTTTTTTAAGTTTTGAAGTCGTAGCTATGACAAAGTGGAAAGGGATAGAAGTGCTATAACTTGAAAAGGGTCCAGGGAAGGAGATGGAAAAGTCTCTTCACAACCTGCCTCTGCTAGACCAACCACCTCTCCAACCTATTTAATCTCTGTTGTTATATTCCTGCCCACTTGCGAGGTGGGCAGTTAGATGCAGCACCTACCTTAGGAGGAAGAGGCACAAGCAAATGGATGGACAGGAGACCAGGGTTGGGCAGGGAATGAAGGTACAGGGCGGTGAGTGAGGATGAGGCAGTGAGGGGTTGAGAACAGGGCGGCCAATGAGGCAGCGAGCAGGGTGGTGAGCAAATCACAATCATGATACCAGGAATTTTAACTGTTGTTTTGGGGATCAATATTCTGTGAAAACTACAATCCTTAATCATGGTGAGAGAGAACCACATTTTATTGATGTCGCACTTGTTTAAATATCTTTACATTGTTTAATATTATGAATAGTCTTATTCTTTGATGCAGGCAGGTCCTGTGGCCGGCAGTGATGTCACAGGCACTGCAAATGCATGTCCAGCCAGTGAATGCGCCCCCTGCAGTTGTGGTGGCAGCAAGCTCAGCCTCGAATATAGGCAGAGTACAGAATTGGTCATCTTATAGAATAATGTAAATGGGTGCATACAGTTATAAGGAATTTTTTTTATAGTTGGTAAATAGAACACACAAAAAATAGATTTGTATTACGATATAAATACAGAAGCGTATATCTGTGCTGACTTATTTTACTGTTCAGCTTACAGGGCTCCTTGTGAGGGCAGCAAAACGAGTTCAAATCAATGTTTACATTGAAAAAATAGATGGATTTCAGTAAGTAGATTTTGAAATATTATGCAACACCAGTGCTTGGAAATGAAGATTTTGGGGGATACACTGTTCTTACAAACATTGTTAGCATTATATTTATTCAGAAATGTAGTGCTTTTATGTTTGGTCAAAAGCTGTAAATAAAGAAGACTTGAACACTTTTAAGTCTGGAACTCTCCCAAAAAGTTGTTGAGAATAGGTCAATTTAAAATTTCAAAACTAAGATTGATAGGTTTTTGTTAGGCAAGGGTATTAAGTAATCTGGTACCAAAGCAGGTAGATGGAATGAAGATACATATCAGCCATGATCTATTTGAATGACAGAACAGTCTTCAAAGGCTGAATGGCCTACTTCTATATAGTGATGGAAATAGAGTTGGGAAATAGGACCAAAGATATAGCCGAAATAAATAATTTGTTTTAAATTAGCAGCTTTTTATAGGAGGTGCAGGAAATGACCAGACGTGGGGTGGGCAGTTTGGAGGAGTATTTCAGAAGCAGCTGAAGACAATGTAGTGGAGGGTGGATACAAAGCAGGACACTCAGAAGAATGGAGGATATGCACAAGAATATAAAATCAGAGCTGTTTATAGAATCAAAGAGAGATCAGACTGTGATGATGGTTTTAAATGAGGAAAAACATTTTGAATTTGATGCTGAGGGACTGGTTGGAAGATGTGACACCTCTCAAGCCTTCACTATAGAAGGACAAGGGCAGCAAGTGTATGGGAACCCCATCACTTCCATGTACCCCCAAAGTGTCTCAACATCCTGGCTAGGGCATGTATCACTGTCCATTCATCATCATTTTCATAATGGGTTGTATTCCTCCTTTGGACACCTTTTTTGTTCATTTAGGTAAACCTTTTTCCATTTTCTACACTGCTCCCTCTTACCCTGTAAGTACCCCCATATCTCCCCTCCAACCTTCAGTAAAGTTGTCTGTGAAGCCTGCTCCAAAACCTAAGTTCTCAAAATTCCCATCCACCTGCCCCCCAAGAAACTATCCAACTACTGCCCTTATCCATCTTTGCATTCAATCAAAACCTTTCTGAAGGATCTCAAAACAGGCAGTGGAGCGAGTGTAATTGCAATCGGGCATATTGACGCAATAAGATCACACTTGTCAAAGCCTCACTCTAACCTGATAAAACTGCAATCATAGCTCACTCGTGATTCCTCGACCTTTGTCACCACCTTCAATGTTATCTGTACCATCCTCCACACGGTAGTGCACTGTCATTTTGCATTCTAGGTGTTAATGTAACAGCTCCTCCTGGAGTTCCCAAATAGTTACTCCTCTAACATTTTCTGTTATAATTGTTGTAACTTGTGCATCTCTTAATAGATCAATAAATTTCCACCCCTATTGGGGGATATCTGTTGGTTTACAGCTGACCCACCAAGTAAAACAAAGTTGAGAAATTTAGGAACATTGGTCAATAATTTTTAATAATGCCACACAATATATCTTTGTATATTTTTAAAATGCCACTGCTACACTGGTTTGTTGCAAGTATATGAACATTCACGTGTATAGAATTTTAAATCTGTATGGTCAGCAAATTACTTTGTCTATTTAATCAAGCTTTGGTGTTAAGAATTCTGTTAATTTTTCTGAATTTTGGCAAGCGCATGGATTTTTGCTCTGGATTGTCCACAATAAAAGAAATCAATGTTGCACAGTTGGATAGTTGCAGTTTTAAATTGTGGGGGTGACACAATCTTGGTCATCCTTAGTAGATGCTGTGAGAGGAACTATTTAACCTGTTGGCTGCAGCAGCTGTCCCTCAACTCGAGGATGACGTCTATGCAGTGTCGTGAGTTCCTGCCATGGGTTGTCTTATGACTGAACAGTTGATTCTTGACCTACAAATCTTTGGGCACATGGGGTAGGACGTGCCCTGAGCTAGCGGGATTTGGAGAACAGGATTTGCCTCCCTTTCCTTCTCTGCTGCTACTTTGCCTCATCATTAAGGTGTTGTGACTCAAAGCGTGATGCAGCTTGATGTACAAGTTGGCATCATTCTGAAATATTAGAAGCCAGCTTCTCCCAGTCATGAAGGTCAATGCTGCCTTGCTCCAAGCAGAGCTTTGGATGTCTTTAAAGTGTTTTCTTTGTCTTACCTGGAACATTGGTCACTTGAAAGTTGAGCGAACAGGACCTGGCAGGAGAGACTATTTTTGGCCACCCAAATGCAGTGTCCAGTCGATTGAAGTTGATTTTGCAGGAGTTTTGCCTGAATGTTTGTGGAACTGGCTTCAAGAAGCACATTATCGTTTGTTCAGTGTTTCTCCCATTGAATCAGGAGGATGCGGCAGAGGCTGCTGGGCTATCTCCAGCTCTCTTATGCGTCGCTGATACGCAGTCCAGGTTTTATTGAGGTACAGGAGTGTGTGGTGACTACAACTGCGCTGTACACTATGACTTTTGTCGACTTGCAGAGGTCTTTGTTGTCAATCATTGAATAGTTTTTAAAAGGCTGAACTGGCGAGCTGATCCAGTGTTGGATCTCCTCATCATTGGTGGACTTTTGAGAGGTGGTTGCCTGGGTATAGGAAGTGCTGAACATGTTTAAGTCTCTCCTTCAACATATATGGAGGTGGAATATTTGACTGACCAGGATTTGGGAGGGAAAAGAACTTTCCCCTGCATCCCCCCCCGCCCAACCCAACTACCCCCAGGAAATCAACAATTGTAACTCTCTTCAAGAAGGGAGATAAATCATACTATTTTACAATCCACTTAAAAATGACTATTCACCTCAAAGGTCAACTTGCCTCTGGTGTTAATATTTAATACTGTCTAGATGGAAAACTCTTTAATCTGGCTTGATGAGTTTTGTTTTGGCAGCATTTGCAGCATCTCTTTAGCTCCGAAGAAGAGTCACAAGGACTCAAAACTTTTTTTTTTCTCCACAGATGCTGTTAGACCTGCTGAGTTTTTCCAGCATTTTCTGTTTTTGTTTCAAAGACAGGCTGTATTCCTGTATGCAGAATTGAAGTGATTGAGAGGCACTTGCAAATCTGGTGCAGAATGGGCAATAACATTGCAGTCATCTGCATACTTCTGATCACCTACTTGTATAGAGGTCAGTTTAGTTTTGCAATGGAGGCAACTGAGGTTAAAGAGTTTTCCATCTAGACAGTATTAAATATTGACACCAGAGGCAAGTTGACCTTTGAGGTCATTTTAAGTGGATTGTAAAATAGTATGATTTATCTCCGTTCTTGAAGAGAGTTACAACTGTTGATTTCCTGGGGGTAGTTGGGGGGGATGCAGGGGAAAGTTCTTTTCCCTCCCAAATCCGTTGGATGAGTGCATGGAGTCTTGATGTGAGCAAATGTCCACCAGCTTTGAAGACCTCAGCTGGAATACCATCAGGGCCACAGGTTTTGTTGTTTATCATCTTTTTGCTTGTTGCAGCTCTCCCATTGATGGTGGTTCACCCATGGATTCTACCGCAGGGCTTTGGGGGATAGCCTGGAGAATATCAGCTACCAGTGTTGATTCATGGTTGAGTGGTTGTATGAAAATGTTCTTTCTAGCATTGACGGATGACATTCCCAATCTTGAGAGAAACTCCATCCTGTGAATGAAAGGGTTTTGTCCATTTTACCTTGGTCTATCAGTAGCCCTGATGGCTTCAAAAAGGCTTCACATGTCATGATGGTCAGCATATTATTGGATCACTTGGGCTTTTTCTCCCACCACACGTACTTTATCTTTGGCGTCAGCCTTGAGTTGTTGAAATGCTGCTTTCTTGAGTTGTGACCTTGGCTTGTTCTGCCAGACAATGAAGGCTGCTTGGTTTTGTTATAGGAGGTCACACATTTCAGCATTGTCTTTGGCGAACAAGTCCCAGTAATGGCAATACTTAAATCCAGTGGTCTGGGCACAGGAGTCTAGTGCAGTTGACTTTATTTGATACCACTGTTCTGGAATTGAATTAGATACGTGAAGAGTTTTCAAATTGGACAAGAGCTGTACTTGGAATTCCTCTCTTTGGTCGAGCTGCTTTAGGGCTGAGGCATTTATCTTCTTCCTTTGTGGATTTTTGGGCCTTGTGATGTCTTAGTTTTGGGTGGATGTTCATCACCTATCAAGCAAGTCTAACATTTGTCCAGCAGACATCAACCCCCTGCATGGATTGAATGATACAGACATCACTTAGATTTTTGACTTGAGCAATGCCATAATCCAGGAGGTGCCAATGCTTTGATCTAGGATGCCTGCATGTGGCTTTGTATTTGTCCTGGCCAAAGATAGTGTTTGTTATAATAAAGCCATGCTGAGCACACTTTGTCAGCAGGAGGACACCATTTGCATTGACTTTTCCCACCCCATTTTTCCCGATGGTTCAGCCCCAAACAGAGTCATGGCTGTCCCTGTGTAGAGATTCTTAACTTGGGACTCCCAGGTGCTCAGCTCTGTCCCTCTTGCCAATTCCCTCGACTTGGCAGGTGAACCTGGTGGTGGCCCACGTGTGACTTTGTCTAATGTGGGAACCTTGGGGCGCTGACATTGTTCATATGATTGGTGGTCAGATTCCAGTGACGCGTTGAACCACGATGACTTGGACCACCTTGCTGTTGCAGCCGCCTTCCACCTTCGCAGCCAATGAGATGCATAAGTCTTTCTTTGCCTGTTCTGCCATTGAGGACTTTTTGGACCACTTGGCATCTGTGTGGCAAGGGGCCACCCATAGCAACAAGGCCACAACCAGCACAAATTGCTCAAGGGATTGCTAGAATGCCCAAGCCCCTCCATCTCGCAGAGATAACCATCCATGGAGAAGGTTTAACCTGCAGAAAACCTTGGTTGGTCTTCCCTAGTTGGACATGGCGGAAGGACAGCAGTGAATTGACAGCTAATACATTGATAGGCCCAAGCTGACAGAGGCCATCAAAGGCTGACTCAGGTTGTGCAACAAGTCTTTTAAACCTGCACAGAGATCTGTTGAATCATCTACCATGTCATAATTAAGAGCAGTGGCACTGTACTTTGGGCAATTAGTATCTTTATACACACGCAGCCTGACCCCAGTCTCCTAATAGCAGAGTTAATCAGATTCGTAGATTACGGGGATATCTTTTTGCAGACCCAACAGTTAACATGGCCTTTGAACAGTGGTATATCAATACGTTTACATTCAGCAAATTGAAACTTGTGGACAGATCAAAGCTGACTCCCGCTGTAAATATTATAACTAAAACATTGCACTCCAACTGGGGTTTACAGCTATAGCATTGGAAATTTTACACTTAGCATTACTGTAAAAATGGCAGTTCACACTTAATTGAATTAAGGCACCATACAGGTTGCAGACCCCAGAGGTAAACCCCACAGAAGTGACCTTTATTAACCATGTAGAGGCACCGTATGAACAAAGGCTTTGTGTTGGCAGAACTGAGTTCCAAATTTTTCCAGCAATTGCGTTGCTGTTAAAAGTAAGTGAATTTTATCCTGAGATGCATTCCTTCGATGTGATTTCTTTTTCTTGAACGAGTTGATGGCATCTAATAATTTGTCACTTGCAGCAACAAAGGAGATTTGAAGGAATCAATTGTCCATAAAGGCCTGGCCATACAGTACATAGCAATACTTTTGTTAAGGCCTATTTCTTTTACTAAAAAAAAAGCCCAAAATGTAATAGTCTAAAGAAAAAATGTTTCCTGTTTGAAAACCAAGCATGACCTGCGGGCACATTTGTTACAATGGAATAAAGTTTTCACCCCTTTAGATTTAGACACGTCATAGTTAACTGCTTGAAGGGTGTTTTAAAGTTTCATGGAGTAAAACACGTTTAATTATCAGCTGATGGAGATTGTGGGCAGACACTATAACAATACATACCACCCAAAGCACAGTGCATGCATCTGGTATCAGTAACTTGGATACACATACAAGGAGAACACAGATTTAAAACAGTGCAAGGTTTCATGGTGCACATCCAGGTCAGCCATGAAAACAAAAGCTTAGGTATTCTTAGTATCTGCTGAGTATAATTCTTTTAGTAGTTACGCTGGTTTCAAAACACATTTCAATCACCTAGGGAAGGACTTTGGGCGCGGTGGGCAGGCCCGGGAGTGGCCACGCAATGTCCGCCGCCCGTGATCAGGCCCCGACTGCGATTTCACGCTGACTGGCCAATTAATGACCAGCCAGCGTGAATCGTGAACTGAAACCCTCAGCAACAGAATTATACTCAGCAGATACTAAGAATACCTAAGCTTTTGTTTTCATGGCTGACCTGGATGTGCACCATGAAACCTTGCACTGTTTTAAATCTGTGTTCTCCTTGTATGTGTATCCAAGTTACTGATACCAGATGCATGCACTGTGCTTTGGGTGGTTGCTTTGAAAGTGATTCTGTAGATCTTTTCGGCAAGTTTAGGGGCTGAATTTTCACCTTGGATGGCAGCCATGCGCCCGACATGCATGAGCATGAAATAGTGCATGATGACATTGGGTGAGCGTCCCGACGTCATCACACACTCGCATGATATTTCGGTCAGCGGGTCTGCATGGGAGTCGGCAATGTGCCCGCTGAAAATTAAGCGGGCTGTTAAGCCCATTAATCAATTAATTAAATAGAATTTTTCCCTGCCCATCTAACCTTACGGTTGGTGGGTGGGTGAATAGGTCTTTTGATTTTTGAGGAAATCTCATCCACAAGTGGGATGAGGTTTCCGATGTTAATTAAAAATAAAATAAAAGTTTTCAGAACTCATTTGCGACATGTCATGACAGAGTCACATGAGGGGACACAATTTTCTCATGTTTTAAAACTTTGGCTGGGGTTTTCCGGCCCTGTCGCGGGCAGGACCCACCATGGGTGAGGCAGCGCCCCAGTCAGAAGTCCATTGACTTGTGGCAGGACCAGATGATCCCAGCGGCAAGTGGGTGTGGAAAATCCCGCCCTTTATTTTTAATCTGGAGAATCTTCAGCTCTGTGAGGCAACTCTGTGCCTTCAGGGATCTTTCAGTGTGTGTACCCGTGCGCGTGCACTGACGTCAGCGCTCGCCCTCCTCTCCCCACCCTGGCAGCGCTGAGGGTTTCAGTTCATGATTCACGCTGGCTGGTCATTAATTGGCCAGTCAGCGTGAAATCGCAGTCGGGGCCTGATCACGGGCGGCGGACATTGCGTGGCCACTCCCGGGCCTGCCCACCGCACCCAAAGTCCTTCCCTAGGTGATTGAAATGTGTTTTGAAACCAGCGTAACTACTAAAAGAATTATACTCAGCAGATACTAAGAATACCTAAGCTTTTGTTTTCATGGCTAACCTGGATGTGCACCATGAAACCTTGCACTGTTTTAAATCTGTGTTCTCCTTGTATGTGTATTCAAGTTACTGATACCAACAGATCATGCTGTTCTGATTTCCGATTCATCTGCCAGTAGGGTATCAATACTTGAAAGTAGTCCTTTCCAAACATTCAGGCACTTAACATTGGAATATGACAAATGAGCAAGTAGGAAATATAGAGACAAATGCGCTATTGCTGGGCCTTGAGGCTACGTATGCCCAACAGTTGTAGGTTAGACAACAGTGCTCCAAATGCACAAAATGTGCTAATGGTAACATTTTATAACCTTTTAAAAATGCTTTTTACTTTTTCACATCTAAGGTTTGAATTTATGGTTTGGGTGGAGGATAAGCTCCTTACATATGTGAACCTCAAACCTCTCACTGCACAAGTATGATCTCATTCCCCACACACTGCATGCCCCTAGAATGACCAGCTGTGATTGACCAATTGATCGCAAATTCTAGAATATTGCATGTTGTGCGTTGACGCAAGGTTCAAGCTGATTGAGATTACCCAAACGATTTTCATGGCTGTTCAAATGGAAACTAGAAATCTAGCTGTCTGAACCAAGTTTGAATGGTGATCCTTAAGTTAAGAAAGCAAAGGTTTTATATAGCACCTTTCATGGCATCCCAAAGTGCTTTACAACCAATGAAGTACTTTTTGAAACGTAGTCACTGTTGTAATGTAGGAGATGCGGCAACTAATTTGTGTTTGGCAAACTCCGACAATCAGCAATGTGATAATGACGAGAGAATCTTTTCTTTTTACTGTGTTGGTTGTGGGGTAAATATTGGCCAGGACACTGGAGATAACTCCCCTGCTCTTATTTGACATAGTGCCAAAGGATCTTATACATCCACCTGAGAAGGAAAACACGGCCTTACTTTATGTCTCACCTGACAGACAGCACACCCTTAGTACTGCACTGGGGTGTCACCCTGATATTTTGTGCTCAAATCCTGGAATGAGCCTTGAACTGCAACCTTCTTGACTCGGAAGCAATAATGCTACCAACTGAACCATGACTGAGACCTTAGGTACTGCCCCTCCCTTTCAAAGCTGCCATTATTATCCTGTCCTTGAAGAGCCCACTGCAACAATTCTGTCCTTGCAAATCATTACCCTCTCTGCAAACTCACTTCACCCTCAAGCAATTGAAGATGCTGTCACTTTCCAAGTCACTGGCTATTTTTCCTGTAATTCTATATTGGAATTTCTGCACACTATTCCACTCTGGCACAGCACTGAAAAGAGCCTAATAAAAGTCACAAATGACATAATCTGTGACATGGTCAATGATCCCTCCCCATACTCATCCATGAGTGCCAGTTGTTAGCACTCTTGTCTCTGAGTCAAAAGGTTGTGGATTCAAGTCCCACTCCCAGATTTGAGCACAAAATCTATGCTGACACTCTGAGCAGCACCCAGCACTCTTTTTGCCTCACCATTGGTATATTTGACTTTAGCTGTCCAGGCACTAAGCTCTGGAACTCTCTACCATAACCTCCCCATCTCTCTATCCTTTTTAAGACCCTCCTTTTAAAAACTGCTTCTTTGACTAAACTTTTAATCACCCCTCCAGGTATCTCCTCTCTTAGCTTGATGTCAGTTTTTATCTGTTCACACTTTCAGGGTGCTTTCCCACATTAAAAAGCTTTTTTTTAATGGTAACGATTTAGTTGTATAATAATTTTAGTTATGTAATTCATTGTAAGAGATGACTCTAATCAACTTCACAGTACAGTGCAATGGCCGGTAGTTGATGAAGTAAGTTATAAAGTGCAATGCAGTTGGCAGATGTTGCTAAAAGGCAACATGGAAACATGTCCTTCCCCGCATCACTGATTAAAACTTTCACTACCTCTTCAAATGCTTTTTCAAATATTGTTGGGCAGTTTTTCAAAAACTAGTCTGCAGAAGCATAATTCTGTCTATCTTGATTACATTTAACCAATGTAAACATGCATTGTATTGTGAAGATAATGGAAGTAACCTAAAAGCACAGTTAGCATTTTCACTGGTGCCTTGAATTGATTTTTTTTTTAAAATGTGATGCACCAGAAATTTAGTTCACAGCATATTCCGAATTCCACTTCAGACTCAAATCCATTGCATCTATAATTTCAATCCCAAGTTCATGATGGCTGGTTTAAAGGTGAGAGATCAAACCCTTAAACGGCAATGGGTTAGTCTCCTTGAGCTAGCTGGCTTTTGTATGATTTTAGCTTGTGTACAGTGAAGCTGAAATAATGTTAATAAGTTACTCAAATGGCAATAGTACTTTGTGTTGTAACATCTCAGAACTAAAAATGACATTTTAAGCTCTTCAATTTTGCTTACAACCTTATCCTTTATCTTGTTTTTTTACCCAACTTTATTTTTCCCCTACCTTTTCTCTCTCCTATATCCCCTCATTTATCTGAATATAAAGTGAAATATTTATAAAGTTATGCTCAGAATCACAGAATCTATACAGTGCAGAAAGAGGCCATTTGGCCCACTGATTCTGCACTGGCTTTCTGAAAGAGCATTCCACCTGGTACCACTCCCCTGCCTTATCCCCGTAACCTTGCACATTTTTTCTCTTCAGGTAGCAAGCCAATTCCCTTTCGAATACCTTGATTGAACCTGCCTATACCACCCTGTCAGGAAGTTCGTTCCAGATTCCAACCACCTTCTGGGTGAAAAAAATTTTGCTCACATCACATTTACTCCTTTTGCCACATATTTTGAACCTGTGCCCTGTAGTTCTTGCTGCTGTCTTATGTGGGAACAGTTTCTTACTATTTACCCTGTCCATACCCCTCAGGATCTTGCATGCCTCAATCTCATCTCAGCCTTTTGTACCTTGTACATCCTGGCTTCCTGGTTGGAGTTGTTACTTATGGCCAGGTCTTAATTTTTGTGGAGACAGCAAAGTGAGAATGTCAACCTGTCCCACTTTTATGCATTTAAAAACTGGCATAGGATGACAACTGGAATAAGCTGAATCATGAGCCAGATAAAGCACATGTTCTGAAAGGTAAGTCTACCAAGTATGCTGGCATTGAGAGCTAAATTTCTCCTTTGCTCTCATCTCCCAGTGCAAGTTTGGGGGCACAAATGTTAAAATTGCCTACTTGCACTATGCAAAGAAGTAATTGTTTCCCTAGAATATACATTTTAAAATATAATATTGTGGATACGTTTGGGTCTCATCAGTAATTTAAGGCAGATTTTACAAAGTACTGAGATCTCCAGCAGGCCATGGGCTATCTTCCAGTAGAAATTCTTGAAATGTGATTTACCTCCCCTGCCCAACCTCCAATAAAGATAGACCACGAGAATGGACTAATTGGCATCAGAAGTGGATGCGTATTTCACTGTCCAACCCCATAACCACCTACTACATTGGTTACCATTCTCAAATGAATATTAAGATTAAACCAAAATACTGAAATTCACATTTTAAGTGATTACCTTTTTTTAAATAAAAAATACCATTTATGTTGAATGGTGACTATTTTCCCATCTATTATTTGATTTTTTTTCTATATAGTGGACATAGACACTAACATGTCTCGATATTTTGTTGCTGATTTTAGATTAGATTCTCATCAAACATGGCCTAATATGAAACTGTATGCTGTAATGTAATTCTGAACTCAATTGTGCCTGAACTGTTGGCAAAATATGCTGTTGTGACTGCTGGAGTTTATATTTTAAACTGTCTCCCTTAATTCAAGGTAAAATGGAGTAGAGGAGAGGGACATGTGACCTCATACCAAGTTTGCCTAGAGACAAGCCCATGTGACCTCATTGCCATGGGAACAGAGGCCCAAGTCAAAACTTATTGAAAGTAAGGTGCAGGTTTTAACACCTGAACAAAAATGAGAAGGCAGCTGTTCTTGCTGCTTGCAAATTCACAGACTCTGAGGCAGACCAAGAGTTTCGATGAAGAAGACTCAACAGATGTGGCTGTGTCAAGCAGAAGGAAAGGATTGCTTTTGGGTTAACCACCAGGTGGAGGGTAGGTGAGGGCAGAACCCACGTTTGAGGAAACAAGGATTGTAAAGTGTTAGAACCACCAAAGGGTACCTTGCAATGGAAAGTCCATTCAATTATGCTCAAAGGGTTGAGTGAAGGGACACTGGACATTTTTTTTTAAAAGGACACTGGAAGATTCACCCTAGTGAAGCAGAGAAAAGAGATCCTGTTAGAGCCAGGAGGGGCTTTGGACTTTAATGATAAGGCTACAATTCTGCAGAGTGCAGTGTAATGTGTAAATGTAGCATGGGGTTTTTGGTTAAGTTACTAAGGAATAACTTTTCTGTAGTTTAGTTTAGATGTTTAAGTAATGGTTAGTTGATGATTTTAGTTTCTAAAAGTAAAAATGTTAAAATGTGAAATCTTGCCACGTGATCTTTTCCATAGATCACTAGGAAATTCTTATCTTATATTCATATCATATTCATAAGTTATAGGTCTCTACAGGGATTGTAACAATGCTCAGGCTTATCATCAGGATGCAGGTGGCATTCTGGGTCCAATGGCCTAAACAAAACCACTGGAGTATAAGTTTTTCAAAGCAACAGACTGCAAATTTTGGGTTCATGCCATTGAGCTGCCTGTACCCTGGAAAGAATGACAGTTTTTTAAATTGCAAAAGTTCTTGTTTTAAATGTACATTTTTTTGCACCTTTTGGACTGTTGAATTTGCCTTTTGATGCCCGTGCTGATTCTATACAATGAGTGCCTAGCTGACCTGTATTAAAGTCTGAAGATCAATCCCTAATCTTGCGTTAACTATCATTTAGGGTGGTGGATGCTTCAGTTGGCCTCAGTGCCTTTGACTTGCATGGGGGAGATGGAAGGAAAGAGTGGATTCCTACTCTTATTGCTATCCAGCTACCCTGCTGAAACTATACTGGATGAGGACAGGGCCTGGCTCAGCAGTGATGTCCTCTTCCCTTTCTTTCTTGATCAGCTACTCCCCACCACATCTAAATGTGCATGTTCTAAACTCTCGTCATATATTTATGAAGTGCTCAGTGACTTCAACACCAAGCTCCAGCTTATTCTCTTCAGAAAAGGAGAGAAGTAGGGGAGCAAGGACTTTGTGAAACATATAGAACAGATGTTCAGAGTAATGTCTGCCATTTTAATACTAAAACTTTCTACTTTTATTTTTGCAGTCAGACTGGGAAAGTTCAAACACTTGTCTTTCCTGTGATGTATCTCAATGAGGTAAGACTATTTTAGATTGGTCAAATGAAAATCTAAATGTTCAGGTTGGCAATGATAGCTTCATCCTCAGTGTGTGAAGACCTTGTTTGATGTATTTCTACATAGACAATATATTGTCTTCCAGTAGACTTTCCTCTCTGACCCAGGACTCCAGTCATTCTTTTACGATAAGTAGGGGCCGGGGGGGAGGTGTGTGGTCTGCAAGTTTTAACATTACAATATTCATGATTCATTCCTGACCACTCCCATTCAGAGGACAAAATGCTGTCTGGAACTGTCATTTCTAGTTTGTAATCAGTCTTACGGTAGGAACTAATAGTATTTGGACACTTGAAAGTTATGGACAATCTAAGACACTTTTCTCTCCTGTAAGAAAGCACAACAATGTTACAGATGCTGTGCTATTTCACTCCTAGTGCCACTAGGAGTGAAGATGCTATTATTAAAATACCTTGCAACTATAAAATTAACATGATCTATGATGTAGTTCTGCTATGCCATCAAATATCTGTCTATTTACCAGGTAGTCTTTAGCTATTTAAAAACAATGTGGGATGGTATAGAACTATTTACTGCAATGAACAGTAAGGGTTTTCATCTTTTCCAGAGTGACAAATGTAGTTGTGTTGTAGATTGTGGTTGCATGGTTATATCTTGTCCAATTAGTTTTTTTTTCTTTGCTTTTGACTTCGCCTCATGTTTTTTTTATCTTGTTGCAGAGTATTTTGATCGATAACACATCGGCTGCTAAGTTGAATGCCATGCTCCTGCTGTCCGAAGTAGTAACCGTAATTCCATTTATGATAATGGGACTGGGGATTCTCTTTGGATTGATCTTCATTGTACTTGTGTGCACTAATCGCAGTGAGGTTACTGAGGTGAGTGTTCACAATCTGAGATGTGTGCAATATTACCAAAATACAAAACTAGAACATAACACTAACTTTATGGTAGTTAATAGGATATTTGTTTTACTCATTTGGATTACTCTCTCTAATTTTAATTTTGGAGTAGTGATAACCCATACAGAGCAAGCAGGTTTTTGTTCCAGCCCGCTGGCCTGCGTTGTTAACAAGTTTCTCATCCAGCGGAGTGTTCGCCCTTGTCAATTCATATGCGTGGATACTGAGAGAACTTGATCGAGTATTGACTCTGTTGGTCCCTTATAAGGATTATCTCTCCCAT
Source organism: Carcharodon carcharias (assembly GCF_017639515.1). Lineage (NCBI taxonomy): Eukaryota > Metazoa > Chordata > Chondrichthyes > Lamniformes > Lamnidae > Carcharodon > Carcharodon carcharias. Next base: position 105,130,799 of record NC_054467.1, on the reverse strand, counting down.
ATGCTCCCATGTCCAAGCCTGCTAATGAAATCTGGCTCTTACCTGCTTAAGAACTAGTGAGAGTCACAGACTTCAGGAAGAGTGGGTGAGAATAGAAAATATGAAGAAAAAGGAAACTTTTTAGGCTGGATAAACAAGTTTCACTTTTGTGAGACTTACCTACATATAGGAATGATACATACATTTGAGGATTTGCTTAACTTGAGGTAAAATAACTCCCATAAATCAACTTGGGATGGCGGGCGTGATGGTGGAGATGGGATGACCAAAAACTTCCATTGCCAGGTCAAAAACTGCATTTTCAGATTTTTTTACAATTAGTATTACATTGTGTACTAAATGTTTGGTACATTAACTGAAGATAAAGGATGGACTGTTGATTGTTATGTCCTGAAAATTGATGAGCTTGCAAACTGGTATTAATTATGATGTCAACTGTATTTGTAATCAGTTGCTAAAATAACAATTGATCTCCAAACCCTACAATTGCAATGATAAAGGAAAATTAACTGTACAATTAAACCTGCTCTCATTTTACATTGTGGTGTTTCAACTTGTCAAAATGGCTGTCAAAGCATTTTTTTTCTTAGTTCCATTTATGTATTGATCCACATCCCTCTTTTCTTATGACTTTCTTGTCATGTAGTGTCCCAGCTGAGGGGACCAGTGGGCTGCTTATCCCTGAGTCTTTAGTGCCATTCTGAAATCAGAAGTATCTGCTGTATGAGCAGCACAGGATATCAATTCCACTTTGGTTTTCTTGACTCCTACAAAAGAAGCAAATTAGCCTCTAATCAACTGCCATTTACAGTGGCATGATATAGCTGAATTTGGGAGCTCTGCATACAAGTATTCCTGGCATGAACTTCTATCCCACACTTCTGTGATGTGACACATTGAAGCTCTAACTTACTAAATTTAGATTTAGTAACTAAAAATGTTGAAATTTCTTGCACCAAATATTATTGGAAGTGTAACAAAATTGGGATGCTTGCCACTGTCTTCAGGCCTCCACTATGGTTCCTGAATAACCTTGTCTCCTTCCTTAAGTGTACCTTTTCAGATGAATTTTCCATGGCACAAGGAAACAGATGAAGAAAGAAAGTCTCTCCTTTTAAATTTGACTTCCATGTACTAGCGGCTCCCATTATTTCTCCCCGCCAGCACAACTCTAGAATGCTTCTACTTTTACTCAAACAGTAGTCATTTGTCTAGCTGAATCTCATAGGTTGGAAATAACTATCTTCTATGTATAGAGCAGAAGGCATTTTGCAATGGCCTGAAAACAAAGACTGAAGCTAGTTACAAATTGAGCTCTGCTCCATTTCAACTTCTAGACACCCAAATATTTCAGCATGTCTGCTCCCTGCTCACCAAATTCCTCAGTCTCTAGTAAAGATTTGGTTCATGTTAGATTTCTCCTGCCCTCCTTAGATTTTAAAAAGCTAAGAAGCCATTTGGAGCCTGCCATCATAGGAAGGATGAGCCAAAAATAGCAGGCCCTGCAGCTTCAGTGTGCTCTTGCACTGTTTCATAATGCAGAATCTAATTTTTCTGGCCTAGGCTGACGCTGGTGTGAGTCATAGATGATGTACTATTTGCTGAGTGTAGCATTTTGTTGTAGCCCAATGACAAATCCAATAAAAACTACTTGCATTTGAATCGCACCATTAACCAACAAAACACTATAGGCCAGTCAAAACTCCATGCCCTCCAATGGCTTGATGGAAACAGAAGTTCGCAAAACCAGTTCCAAAGTAAAAAGTAGGCAACATGTGACCATGTGTTTATTTTCAATATGCACACTTATGTTACATGTGAAATAATTATTTTGACAACCATTTTTGGGTGTGACAGAAGATTCTAGTTTGTAACCTCATCTTGCCTGATAATGAAACATATTTCAAGTGAGGCTGATTGGAACAAGAGAAAATATTCACTGTTAATTAAACTTGACTCTTGCCGTGTTGGAAGGAGCTGCATTGATCACGTCTATTGGCGATGTCTGAACTCGGGTGGCTTTTCCTGGTGGTCAATTTTTCAAGACACAAGCCTGATCAGTAGAGAACTCTCTACTTGACCATCCTATTCGTGACCCTGTTAAACTCCCCTCTGTGAAGGCTGTGTAAATGGTGGTGCAACCAGAGTTCAAAATAGGATTTCACTTTGGCACAACAGTATTATGACAGAATATACACTCCTTAATACACCCAACTTAATAAAATTTAGGTCTGTGTTTAGATTTTGGGCATGGTTGGTTGATTATGTTATTAGACAAATCATCCAGAGGCCTGGACTAATATCCAGAGAGTGCAGGTTCAAATCCCAACATGTCATTTTAAGAATTTGAAAAATAATTCATGGTTTGAATATTTCAACTTTTTTTCCCTCTATTTTATGACCTAATTTGATCTTTGCCCAGGGTCCTAGTTATAAACTTTGACAACAGCAGTATGCAAACATTGCAATTCAGTTTTTTAAAAAGCAGGTCAGACTATTATTAGAATACAAAAAGGAGAGATGGTGGGTAGGGAAGAAGAATTTGGGTGGCCAAAGATGTCCCATTGAGTCTGTCCATCTTGTTTTTCAGTATTTTGCGTTGATTTGAATATTGCTGAAAGCTACAGTATTTGTCATTGTTCTGTGACTTGAACATCTTGTTCTATCAGCCAATCTGTACCTTGTCTTCCAAAATGTTCTCTGAAAAGGCAAGATAACACTTCCTGGAAGGATAGGATATCTGGACCATTTTAACTGCCTGCCCACCTGGTTCCTGATGCTTGAATGGAGTTAAAATTAGCACTTTAATTTCAGGCAATAATCTAATTTTCAAGTTAGTTTAATTATATTTAAAAGCCGCATTTTTAAAAAAAAATCAAGGTTTAGAAGCTTCCAATATTTGATTGCTTATTGGACCATGATTAGGTCTGTCTCTTTTGGTTTGTTTTATACAACATGCTAACTTGATGATAGCTAAAATTGCCATCAAAATTTGAAGAGGCAATAAAGACAAACTTGACTTGATTTTCTTGTTCTTAACAGAATAGGGATGTTTTCATATGTTGGAAGCTGCAAAACCCTAATTTTTTTATATGTAACTTTTAAATATAGTTCTAAATTAGACTATTGCCTGAAATTAAAGTACTAATTTTAACCCCACACACCTGACAGCAACCAGGTGGGCAAGCAGTTACAATGGGCCATATGTCCTAGATTTCCAGGAGGAGCAGGAGAGCAGTCAGCTTTCTCTTCAGGTTTGGGATTATTGGAGTTTATGCAGACCACAGCCCATTATTCTTATCTCCATTTCTCTTCTGCCAATGCTTCTTGGGCCCTTTTCTTTCTTTTCTAGCTCCTGTCACCCAATCCAACCTTCTTTTACTACCCCTCCCTGGGTATTTTTCCTTTCCTAATCCCCCTCCCAAAACATCTCTACTAGTCATTTAAATTTTTACCGAAAAACTTGGCCAACTGTGTTCCACACCGCAAACTTCTGAAATATCTATTTATCAGTTTGCATTTTTTTAAAAAATGGTAGCTTCTTCCTTGGTCTTTTAGTTTCACAAACAAGTTCATAACATTTTTGAAAAAGAAAGTAAACATGTTTAAAGTTCTTGTGCTATTTTAACACCCAACATTTTAAGAATCTGTGCAGTGCAATTTAACATCAATTGTGCAAACTGTACACGCAAAAAAAAAATTAGGATAAGAACAAGGATTGGCATGTTGCACGGAACAACATATTTAGCAAAACTTGGGAAGTTGTTGGGGAAGATTTGAAAACTATCTTGACTAGTCTGGCTGTAGTGAGATGACAGAAAAAGCGCCCCTTTACATTAGCAGAGGGATCAGATGCAAATGAGAAGAGGTGAGTTTATTATGAAGGAAACTGTTGTCAGGAGTACCTTGTACAGTTTGAGTTATGGTCCAATATTAGTGCCCTTAGGCCTCATTGTAAGGAAACAAAAACTTACATTTACATAGTGAATAATGTTTCCTAAGCACACCAAATCATTTCCGATATCTCAATTATTTTCAAATTCTGTGATTTAATGTGATATAGCAACCACTTTGTATACAGGAATGTCTCTCTCATGTCAGTTAGATGAGTGTTAAGCTAAACTGTTTTTGCTGGCAATGATTGTTGGAATATTAACAAAGGAATGGGAATTGAGAAATTAACTGTAAAATTAACATGTAGCACAATAAACAAATAATTCTCAGCTACTACTAATTAAATAAAAATGTTGGCCAGGACATCAAATGAACGTCTCTTCAATGCTGAATTTCCATCAATGCTGCTATTGAATTTTTAAGGTTCTCCTGAAGATCCGTGACTGAAGAAATGGGTTCAGAGCCTGGGCAGGGGTGAGCTTGGGGAAAGTTTAGCTTGTTGGGCAAGAAAAAGGGGGGTCCTGAATAGATATATATCTTAGTGACAGAGAAATCTGACAGCTCATTGTTCTTGTTGGAGATAACGGTGGGGCTCTTGATGGGTGTTTAAAAATATCCTTGTGATGGAGAAAGAAGCGGAGAGTTATCTTTCCTTTCCCAATAGATCCTGGAATAAGCAGTTTTGGCAAGTCCTGATTAATGTAGTCCAGCCAGATCTGGATCTGGTGAAAGCTGGAAAAATCAGTTATGTGCCTTTAACCTGATGGAATAAAGATGAGGACCATATCAGTGAAACAAACTGCATGGGAGCGAAACAAGTGTTTTATTGGAAATAAGGGCATCAAAGGCTGAAGGTGAGAGAGTGGTTGAGCAAGTTGACAGATGCAAAATGGAGAGCCAAATGCTAGACATTTGGGAGTTTGAAAGTGCAGATGAAATAACTTGGGGGAGAGCTTATTCCCAGAACCGATGCTGAGAGATGTGGGGTTAGAAGAGGGATGTGTAACAAATGCAAGGGAGAAGGAAGTTGGATGTGGCCTTACTTGTGAATCCAGATGATAGTAAAGAAGCCATGTGGAATGGCAAAGTGGAGAGGTTGGCTGTGAGATGGCAAAAGGATTTTGGGGGAAGGGATATACAAACATACAAAATAGGAGCAAAAGTAGGCCATTCGGCCCCTCAAGTCCGCTCCGCCATTCAATAAGATCATAGCTGATCTGTTTGTATTTCTAATTCCACATTCCCATCCACCCTCGATAATCTTAGATTCTTGTTAGGCAAGGGAATCAATCTACTTCTGCCTTAAAGGTATTCAACGAACCTGCCTCCACTGCCTTCTGAGGCAGAGTTCCAGAGTGTCTCAACCCTCAGAGAGAGAATTTCTCCTCATCTCTGTCTTAAAAGGGTGCCCCCTAATTTTAAAACAGTGCTTCCTAGTTCTGGACTCACCCACAAGAGGAAACATCCTTTTCATGCCCAACTTGTCAAGACCATTTGGAATCTTGTATAAATCAATGAAACCATCCCTTACTCTTCTAAACTCCAGTGGAAATAGAGCTGAGTCTGTCCAACCTGTCCTCATAAAACAACCCGCTCATTCCAGGTTTTAATCTGGTAAAGCTCCTTTGAACTACCTCAAACACATTTACATTCTTCATTAAATAAGAAGCCCAAACGGCACATAGTATTTGAGATGCAGTCTCACCAATACCCTGTATAACTGGAGCATAACATCTTTATGTTCAATGTTCAATTCCTCTCGTAATAAAGGATAGCATTCTATTAGGCTTCTTATTACTTGCTGTACTTGCATGCTAACTTTTTGTGACTCATGCGTTAGAACACCTAGATCCCTCTGCACCTCCAAATTCTGCAGTCGTTCTTCATTTAAGTAATACTCTGCTTTTTTTTATTCTTCCTGCCAAAGTGAGCAACTTCACATGTTCCTACATTATACTCCATCTGCTAGATTTTTGCTCACTCACTCAACCTATCTATATCCACCTGCAACCTCCTTATGTCCTCTTCACAGCATATTTTCCTACCTATCTTTGTGTCTTCTGCAAATTTAGCTACCATGCCTTTGCTCCCCTCATCTAAGTCATTGATATAAATTGTAAAAAGTTGATGCTCCAGCACACATCCCTGCTGGACTCTACTCATTACATCCTGCCAGTCAGAAAATGACCCATTTATGCCAGCAAGCCAATCTTCTATTCGTGCTAATATATTATCCCCTACACCATGAGCTTTTCTTTTTCACAATAACCTTGGATTTCATTTGAAAGGCATTTGATTATATCAAAGTGCGGCACATCTACAGGCTCCCCTTTAACCACAGCACATGTTACTCCTTCAAAAATCTCCAATAAATTGGTTAAACATGATTTCCCTTTCACAAGACCATGCTGACGCTTCCTGGTTTCCTTGAGTTTCTCTAAATTCCAGCTATAACCTCTTTAATGACTGACTCTTTAACACCTTCCCCGCAACAGACATCAGGCTAACTGGCTTATAGTTCCCTGTTTTCTGTCTCCCTCCTTCTTGAATAGAGTGGTTATATTTGATACTTTCCAGTCTGATGGAACCTTTCTAGAATCTAGGGAATTTTGGAAAATTAACACCAATTCATTTACTACCTCATTAACCACCTCCTTAAAGACTTTAGGATGAAGTCCATCAGGACTCAGAGATTGTCAGTCCACAGCTCCATTAGTTTGCTCAGTATCACTTCCCTAGTGATTTGTAATTTCACCAAGCTACCCCTCCCATCTACCTCCTTGATTTACATCTATTACTGGACTGTATTTTGTATTGTCCATAGTGAAGACAGAAGCAAAATATTTGTTAATTTCATCCACTATTTCCCAACTATCTACTATTAACTCCCTATTCTCACTCTCTAGAGGACCAATGCTCTCTTTCCTTTTCTTTTTAAGTACCTGAAGAAATCCTTGCCATCCATTTTTACATTTATAGCAAGCTTCCTCTCATACTCTAATTTCTCTCTCCTGATTAACCTTTTAGTCATTCTCTGCATTTCTTTATATTCTGATCAATCATCTGACCTGCCACTCATCTTAGTGCAGTTATATGCTTTTTCCTTAAGTTTGATGCTTTCCTTAACTACTTCAGTTAACCATGGATGGTGGGTCCTCCCCTTATAATATTTATTTATAGAAGCAGTATACTTATTCTGAATATGTTGAAATGTCTGCCACTGCTTCTCTATTGATTTATCCTCTAGCCTAGTATCCCAGTTCACTTCAGCTAGCACATCTCTCATCCCCACAAAGTTGGCCTTATTTAAGTTTAAAATGCTAGTCTTAAATCCACTCTTCTCTCTTTCAAACTAGATATCAAACTCAATCATATTTCGGCCACTGCTACCTAGGGGTGCCTTTACCCTGAGGTCGTTAATTAATCCTGTCACATTTCACAACATCAAGTCTAATATAACCTGCTACTTAGTTCCAGTACGTGCTGCTCTAAGAAACCGTCTCAAAAACATTTTATGAATTCCTCATCCTGACAACTACTGCCAATCTAATTTTTCCAGTTTATATGTAGATTAAAATCGCCATGATTATTGCCATCCCTTTACCACAAGGACCCAATATTTCTTCTTGTATACTTGGTCCTACAATGTACTTACTGTTAGGGGACCTGTAGACCACCCCCATTAATGACTTTTTCCCCTACTATTCTTCATCTCCTCACAAACCAATTCTACATCCTGAGCTCCTGAACTAAGGTCATCTCTAACAATTGCACCAATGCCACTTTTGGGGAGAGGTGAATGGAGGAGTGAAATCTGAGGCAAGAGGGCAAGATGAGTTGCAATGAAGATTGAAATTGATTGACTTCTTATCCTTGGTTCATGGGTTTGGGGAGGAAAGGAGGTAAGATATGTTAGTGAGGAAAGTGGGGTTTGGGGAAATTAAGATTTTGAAGAGGCAAGGGGGATGAAAGAAGATAAAGTGCTCAGAGGAGTGGGAGAGTAGGGAGGAACCAAGATGTGATTCAGTGGTACGGGTCACACTGACCGCCTGTCAGTTTGGCTGCGTTACGTGCTGGATTGTATAGTCAGGTATGGAAGCTTCAGTAAGGGGACAATGTTGACACCCATACACCAAGTTTCTATCAAAGCCAAGATATTCAAGCAGTCATCCACACAAGATCACGGCAGGCAAGATTCTTGTGACTAAAAATGTACTGGAGCGAAATACCGAAAAGGTTGACGATTGTTGGTTTGTTATCAGTGTCCAAACGGTCAGATGAATAGGACAGGAAGGATGTAGGTGAAAGTAGCCCCAGCAGGCATGCTGAGCGGAAGGCTACTGAGTGAAGGACAGGTTTGCTCCTTATAAGGAAGCGATGATTGATTTTTTTTTCAGAATTCTGAGAGAAGCACAGGAAAGCTGTTGACTTATTGAAGCAGGATTCAAACCTGGGATGGTGACATGAGAGTAGGGCAATGATGGTAGGTATGGTTTCGGATAGGGATTAGGGAAGGAAAAATAACCCAAGAGGGGAGGTGTAAAAGGAGGGCTGACTGAGTAACAGGAAAAGCCAGAGCCCAAGAGGGGTCAGGAGGAAAAAAGAGAGGGAGATGAAAGTAATTGGCTCTGGTCTGGAGCAGCACCCAAAATTACAACACAAATGGACACATGGTTATGGTTGGTCACAATATGATAAAATTTGCATGGGATGGTCCCTAATATTAATTAGAAAATCAAGTCAAGTTTGCTTATATTGCCTCTTTTAGTTGTTTATATTTCAAGTTTAGCTAGCATAAATCTATCTTGTAAAAACTAAACCAAAGGAGACAGACCTAATTATGGTCCAATCATATGCTGGATGTTGCTAAACCCTGATTTTTTAAAAAAATCCAAAATGTAACTTTAAATATCACAATTAACTTGAAAATTAAACTATTACCTGGAATTAAAGTGTTCATTTTAACCCCACTCGCCTGACAAACCAGGTGGGCAGGCACTTAGAATGGTCTACATGTCCTACCATTCCAGGAGCAGCAGGAGGGCCAACCAGTTCCCTTCAGCTTCAGAACTATTGGAGCTTATACAGATGAGGCCCTGTAGTCAAAAAGTCCCAAGCCTCACATTTCAGATGTCCAGATTGGTTTGTCATCAGCCTTGGCCCTCAACTGTATGGCATATGTCCCTTTTAAAATTGGATCTTAATCTGTTTTTTCCTTAAGTAATATCTATAGTGAAATATGAAACCAAACATTTATCTTCCTCAGAAGTTTGTTGGAACAGTCTATGATGGTCTTTTCTTGCTCTATCCTTATGTTTTTATAATGAAATATATATATATTTTTTTGAAAACAGGCATCAGAGGCAGAAAGGACACCCCTGTTGAAACCATCTTGAAACTTCGTGCCAGCATTTCTGCAGCCCTGATTGAGAGCAGCTATGCAAAGGATGCATGTTTGTTTTCTTGTACATTTTCTAGAGTTGCACAGCTGGTTTCAAAGTCTCACTGAGCACAATTTGTTCCCTAAAATGTCAAATTGTGTTACTGAAGTCAATTTTTCAAGGTCGAACTTGCAAAATCATACCTAGTAACACTACTTTTAAAACTTAAATAATGATGTGATTATAAATGGAATTACTCACTGCAGTTCTGCAACATTGACTACTATGACTTCAGTCTGTAAAGGCAGAGCAATCTTTTTGGTAATGAAGCCTTTGCTTATGATCCACATTAGTTATGATCAAGTGTACTGTGGTAATGTTGTTCATGGCACTCTGGAGTTTCCAAGGAATTTTTGTGTGTATATATTGGAGTATATTTAATTTATATTTAACTCGAATAATGATGGCTATATCCTTGGGTGATTTCTTCTTTGAGATCTAGTTTGTTCAGGTGTGAAAGCACTTACTCTGACACACCCTTTTCTTTCTTCCTCCTATCCCCTGGCTGCACTTAATATATTTATCCTGCACACTTGCCACATAGACTGAAACACGTGATTTCTTTTGTGCACCTTGTAATAATAGACAATAGAATTACATTGGTGCAGTCAAGCAATGCCAATTGGTAGTATGGATTCAGTGAGAAAAATGGTTTTGTTCATATATTAGTATTCGGGAGGAGAGTGGATGAATGCAATCAAAATTAAGATGAAGCATCTGTGCCAAACAATAATCCCTCTCCATTACATATGAATCTGGACTCTTGGTCTTTAAACATGCTCCAGCCACCATTGTAGTTCAGTTATTTGAGACTTAAATTAAAATGTAATACAAGAGATAGGAGGAAGGACATTTTTACACAAGCATTCCTCCCTTTTTTTCTGTTTTGTACTCAAATGAATCCAGTGGTGGGATTGTAGACAAGTTAGTAATAAAATTGACACTTGCATATTTAGTGTAATGTAGAAAGTTTTACTAATGAATAGTGGTGTACCAAAACTCAGTACATGAGCAAAAGCAATTTAAAGATTCAAGGTGCACTATGCTTCAAATTAATACTCTGCTGAAGCTGTTAAACTCTTGGTCCGCTTTGCTTGTCTTATACCCAAGTTAACATCCATCCTTGAATCTATGCCAGGAACCATCCTTGCCAATTGTATGTCATGGTTAGTTTTCTGAAATTAGTCTTCTGGGTTCAGGCCAATAATGTGCTGCAAAGTATTGTGCAAAATATGAAAAGAATTCCAGGAAAGCAACCTCAAAGTGTGTCCATTTGGAGAGCCCTTATTTTCCTTCACTCTGTATGCCATACATTTGAACAAATGGTGTGTTCTTGTATATTTTTATATGGATTAAAATGTTTTAGATAATGCTTTTGTTTTTTTTAAAAATGCAGCACAGTTCAAACATTTTATGACATGGCTGACTCATTTGGCACTGCAAAATGTCTAATTGCAATGTTATTTCTAAAATATTAATAAAATATGCAATTCAATTAGTGCATTTTAATCATTTATAAAATGTCCATACAATTTTACAGTACAAGATCAATGTTGGTGGGTGATAGTAAATCAGCATTTTCCACAGTATGTACTAGAATCTCTCTGTGGCCTGAGATGATTTAAGTCACCATTCTTTTTCTGTGATCAGAAGTTTCTTTGACCCTCAGGGAAGTGAAATAGTTTTGCACCTGAGGATCACTTTTAATGACAGTGTGTAGTTTCTGGAGTGCGGTTCCATTACTTCAAAATAGTGACGATGGACCCATATACCCAATGCTGGTTCAGGCCGGGAACGTTTGTAATGAACAAAGTGCAGTCCTGCTAGGGGAAAAATATTCATAATTTGTATTGGTCTACATCATATCTGAACTTTATTAGAGCAACCTGTTCTATGTATTTCTCACGGCTGCCTATCAAAGATCCTGAATGTGCCTTGAGCTTCCATGTTTTATTGGCATATTTACTAGTCTACAAACGTAGGAAGAAAGAGGAGGAAAGCTCGTATCCAACAAGAATGTGAGTAAGAGGAGGTACCTTGACCTCATTCTACCAGACTGTTGGCCTTTTAGTGGGTGTGCTGCAACCAATGTAAACAGGATATACAAATGTGTAGAATTCAAATTCCATGTTGCTTTCAATGCATACCATCTCCTTAACCCAGCTGCATGTGGCTGAAGTGAAGCAATGCAATCTACAGTGCCTCAGCTGAGCAGAAGTTCTGTTCTTTGCTTAATGGTAAAAGATCAATTTTGTGTGAGGGTACGTTGGGCAAAGCCACATCTACCCAGGAACACTTTTTCGTACAAGACCAAATTGATCCCTGTCACCCTTAAATTATTCCAACCGGTAAAAAGAAAGCGAAGGATAGCTTTTGGTACTCAGTATTAAATGTTTGTAGTTCTTCAAAGTCAACAAAACAACAAGTCAACATTAATAAACCACTTCAAGAGCTCCCACTGTCAAGAGATGTGAACAAACTGGATGTAAAAATTATTCATATAGGACCATTGCAGTCTGTGACTATGCACATGACATTTTGCCATTTTTTTTTTGTTAAAAATACTTGCTTGTTTAATTGACAAGCGTTTACTCTATTCCAGAATCTGAAAAGCAGCAAATTATTTTTAAAATCTGCTGCACCTGCACAGTCAGTCTGTTGTCATTTGGGAAGGAGTGAGGCCAGTGAATCCATCGGGTCTCAACTTTTGTTTTGAACTGTTCTGAGAAGAAATTGCTTGTGTAGCCCATCATTCTCTGTCACTTCCCCCCATATTGTATCATCTTGGGGAAGCCAAGTAAAAACTTGCTCTAAGCCTGCCTGACGATGTATCAAAATTACTGGCCAAACTGTCATTCAGTTTACAACACTAAAGTTACATTTTGTAAACAATTTGTCTATTTGGCATAGGTTAAAGCCAAAGTTTTCTCTGGGTCTTAAGAAAATTTTATTTAGACAGAAGACTTAAATGCCTGGGAAAGGTTCTTGAATACGTACGTTTCCTGAATTTCACAGTAATTGGTGATACATTCAGAGTTCACTCTGCAAGTCGCACCAAAGGGTCTCTGAGTGATCCAGCGCCATAGCAGCGATCTCTTAATTCGCTGAACTACTGTTCTCTGGTTGTTGGAAACAGGAGACAATTGGACCTACAAATAATTGCAGTGAACATGTTTTAGTGCCAAGTCAACACTCATTTGCTCTATTCAGATGAACTCTACATTGGAAGTTTTCCAATTAACTTGTTCCTGTGATCTGAGAATTTGCCACTCTATAAATTAATTATTCTTACAAGTGGTTGCCTTCCTTTTAAATGATGTTGAGAAATCATGGAAACGATTGAATAGATTATGGCCATTTATCAGACCTTTGTGTTGCAATCCTGAATGGCAAATCTTTAGTTAGCAGACGTTTTCCATGTGAACATGTTGGAACATCTTTTTATATTTTGACTAATCTAAATGATAAGCCATATCATTGAGTTCATTTAAATGGGGCTAATGATAAACTTGGCAACCCAGCAGACTGTTTCCTTTTCCATCCAGTGAACCAGTTTGAGAATTAATGCTTTACACATTTCATCTGGTTGGTCTTTTGTATACAAAGCCTTGTGATGATCAAAGAATTTTTTTGTTTTTCATCCATTCATGGAATGTGGGCTTTGCTGGCTTGGCCAGCATTTATTGCCCATCCATAGTTGCTCTTGAGAAGGTGGTAGTGAGCTGCCTTCTTGAACTGCTGCAGTCCATGTGGTGGAGATACACCCACAGAACTGTTAGGAAGGGAGTTCCAGGATTTTTACCCAATGACAGTGAAGGAACAGAGATGTATTTCCAAGTCAGGATGATGAGTGACTTGGAGGGGAAATTCCAGGTGGTGGTGTTCCCATGTATTTGCTGCCCTTGTCCTTCTAGATGGTAGTGATTGTGGGTTTGGAAGGTGCTTTTCAAGGACCCTTGGTGAATTCCTGCAGTGCATCTTGTAGATGGTACACACTGCTGCTACTGTGTCGGTGGTGGAGGGAGTGAATGTTTGTGGATGTGGTGCCAATCTTGATTGTTGACTCACATTCCCAGTAAAGTGTTTAATAAGCTGGTTAATTTACTGTTGATTTAATCAATCTGTGGGAAGGAAAATTTTTTTAAAAATCTTCAGGAGGAGAGGGGCAGTTAATTTATTTTTAAATCCTTCCTTTAGTGGCCAGGTCTTCAACTCTGGAATTCTATCTCTAACCCTCTCCACCTTTTTGACCTTGCTTAAAACCAACCTCTACCACAAAGCTTTTGGTTCTGTTAAATATCCTTGTGTGTCCATTCTTGTCCAATACGCTTCTGTTTTTATATATTAAAGGTCTGTGTAATTTTAATTCATAAATGTCCCATTAATATAAATGCAAATTGTTGTTGAAGGGTTTTCTGCTCAATCTGCTTCACCATTTGAGGTAATTATACAAATTCATGTAAAGTCAGATATCAAGTAATTAAACAATTATTGCTTTCATTAACTTTCTAAATGTGTTTCCTCCCAACAAACAAGGGGAAGACCAAAGTCATCATTTTCAGTTCCAACACAAAGTCTTTACCCTCTCCCCTGAACCTAATCCCACTCCTGAGCCCGGTCGCTGGTTGAGGCAGAATGTTTTGCAGCCATGGCGTCCCCTGTGACACCAACACAAGTACAATACCTTCAAAGTACCCTCGTTATTCTTCATGGGTTTAATGTAAGATTTTTTTTTAAAAAAAAGTTCCTTACCGTAATGCTGCAAACAAATAAAAGTATCCCTGTGATCGCAAACACCTTGTTCAGTTGAGCCCTCATGGTAACAGCTCTTCCAGCCCAACTTTCCAGCTTTGTGAACATGCATCAGCGGCTTTCAACTATTTATTGGACACATTCGGCTGTCACCTGATCAGCAGGTAGGAAGGTCGGTGAACAGGAGAAGTAAATAGAAGCTGTACGAAGGACAACAGATAACACAGCAAACATTCTGGGAAAGTTCTCCTTGTGAATTATTGCTCGGACTATTTATTATTTACTAAAGCTCGGGTGTGAACTCACATGCTTGGCTCCAGTGACATGAATTATGTAATTCTGTGAACGGAGATTTAATGAGAGTGACTTTTTAAATTTGCCTAACTTTACACGTGGAACGATAGCCTGGGCTAAATCTGGGCTCAGCCCGTAGAGGATCTGCAATCAACTTCATAAAAGTGTTTTCACATTTATATTTATTTACTTTGATTTTGAAGAGAGTAAGGAAATGGGCTGCTGGTTTGTTTATCAGGAGAAGAAATGGTTTTTAATATTACGAATCCTCATTCGTTTGGTTGCCTGTCTACAGGAGAAACCCTATTGCCTGAAGAAAATCGGTGGGGATCATGTCCCTTTCAATTAATTCCTGTTCCAAAGCGATTTCCAGACTATGAAAGACTTTTTCTTGAAGTGTGGTCACTATTAGCGTCTCCTCAGGCAGACCGTGCGATCGAGGGTGACCTGCTTTCACTCCTGTTCAATGGGTTCTGAGATGGTTGATCAGTCCAATGTGCGATTTACTGATTCTGCCACATGCGGGGCAGGAGGTGCTTGAGGGTTGGGTAGAGGAATTTTTTTTGGAGGATTGTGCGCTCGTCCGACACCTCAGCTTCGCCATTGCGCGTTCCTGATGAAGTCTCAATGGGGAGAATTTTCCCCACGTCGGGTGGGCTGGATGGGAGCTGGTGTGGGCAGGCGCAGACACTATCGCCCCCCGCAATCAGCTCTGTGCTGCCATTTTACACGGGTGGGCCAGTTAAGGCCCGCCCAGTGTGCTTCATCATTCCCGTGCATAGCAGGAGTGGGTGGGCGCGCTCAGCCTGCTGGGTCCAATGGCGACCCGGCGGCCTGAATAAATGAAGGCCTGGCAGCCTTGGATAGGCTGCTCACAATGGCTGGGAGAAGGGCTCTGTAAAGCATTCCTCCCCCCCCCTCCACACACCCCTGCCAACTCTGAGTACAGTAATGTAATTGACTCCCTCACGGCATGGATCCCTTACTGGGTGTGCCAGCAGATATTTCCCATGCCCAGTTCACCCTGAGAGGGTTGAGCTAGGATGTGTTCTGCATCTGCAGCATGTCACACTGACACCTGGAGTATAGAATGGGGTTGAAAGTCAAATATCTGCACCTAGGCACCTGAGCAGTCCAGTCATCGGAAGTGTATCTTGAGAACACCAATGGTTCTCTTCACCACAGCCCTTGTGGAGGCATGGCTCCTATTGTACCGCTGCTCAGCTTTTGTTCTTGGATGTGGGAGAGGCGGCATGAGCCCTCAGAATGTGGCCCTTGTCACCCAGCAGCCAGCCATCAAGTCAGGCTGGAGCACTGAAGAGCCCCGGCACCTGGGAGTGTCTGAGGATGTAGGCTTCGTGGGAGCTGCCTGGGTACCTTGCACAGACTTGTAGAATCAGCATCCTGTGATCACATACTATCTGCACGTTCATGGAGTGGAAGCCCTTCCTGTTGACGAAGGCACCGGGCTCACCTGCTGGCGCCTTGATGTGTACAGTCTATTGCATCCTGGACACGGGGGAAGCCAGCAATGGCCACAAAGCCTCTGGCTCGCTCTGTCTGGCTGGCATCGTCCTAGCGGTAGTGGATGAAAGTCATTGCATGCCTGAATAGAGCGTCTGTCACTTGCTTGACATAAGTGTGGACAGCTGATTGGGAGACACCGTAAAGATCACCCACCGACCCCTGGAAAGAGCCAGAGGCATGGAAGTTGAGGGCAGCTGTGATCTTTAGAGCCATTGCCATGAGGTTTCCACCCACACAGTTTGCAGAGATCTCAGGGCCTATCATCTGACAGATGGAGGTGATTGTCCCCCTTGAGAGATGGAGCCTCCTACGGCACTGGACTCAGGCATATTGAGGTAGCTGCTTCACTGCCTGTAAACCCTGGCAGCAGGATAGTGGTGTCTTCTGCGGCCCCTTCTGCCTTGCACTTCCTCTTGGCCCTGCGCCCCTTGTGCCTGCATCTCTCCTCCCAAAGGTGGCTCCCCTGGAGGCTGAATGTTCCCCCCCTCCCTTCTGGCCCTCCCTTCCTCCTCACAGGAGCTCCCTCCAGTGGAGAGCACAACTCCCATTCCCTGGCTAAGGGAAGGCTTCCTGAAAGTTCCAGGCCCCAGAAATGACTCCTACTGTAGAGTCCTGGCCAAGGCTTTTACTCCTGTCCTAGCAGCTGGTATGAGTTTTGAAGTCTTCCTGCTCACTCAGGTAAAAAAAGTTACTTTCACACTTAAATCCCTCAAACACCACACTTGCGACCCCACTCACCCTGCCCGTGAATGAGGTTATACAAATGTCTCCTACCCGCCTGCCCGTTACACCCATGTGACGTCCTGAAGTTCGCATGGGCTGCAAAAAATCGAGATCAATTGCTGCCTCAAGGGCCTTAACTGGCCTGTTAATTGATGGCGGGTGTGCATCCGAACTTAGTGTGTCCGCCTTCCCAAACATCGTGATGGCACGCAGTGACATCGGGACCCTCGCCCAACATCACTGCTAGTCATTTTACGCACGGGCGTGCAGGGCCCACCCCCACACCCCAACAGGAAAATTTTGGCCCATGTGTTTAGTGCCTTGCCGGATGAAAGGATGAAGATCTCTATTTTGGTTGGTCACAAGCCAGGGGTTCCCATGAGCTCGTGAGGCCTCTTCAGGGATGCTTCGAAAGTGTTCCTAAAGCATTTCCCCTGTCCTCCTGGGAGTCTCATGTCACGATCAAGTTCTGAGTAGAGCAGTTGTTTTGGAAGTCTGGTGCCAGGCATACAAACAACATGAGTGGTTAGCATCTTGATGCTGGGCAAGCTAGTTTGGGAGAGGACACTGCTGTTGGACTGCCTCTCTTGCCACCAGATTTGGAGGATCTTGCAAAGGCACTGCTGGTGGTACTTCTCCAGTGCTTTGAAGTGCCTGCTGTAGGTTGCCCAAGTTTCTGAAGCATATAGAAGCACGGGGAACACTGCTGCCCAGTAGACTATGACCTTAGTCTCATATTTGAGATCTTGGTCCTCAAATAGTCTCTTCCTCAGCCAGTCAAAGGCTGAACTGGCACATTAGAGGTGATGATATATTTCATCATCTACATGTGGTTTTGTTGAAAGAAGGCTCCCAAAATGGCCCACATTTCTTAGGATCTCACTGTCGATCTTAATCGATGTAGGGAGGTGTTGTGCTGTGGGAACTAGTTAAAGAATGAGTCAACAGTGACCTGGAGCTCAGTTTCTGAATGAGCGTGCACACACAAGTATCTTCTGCATACTGAAGCTCAATGACTGAGGCTGGAGTGGTTTTGGTTCTGTGGGTAATTTGCTGGAGGTGAGGTACAGTATTACAGTGAGGAAGATGGAGAAGAGGGTTAAAGTGTTGACACAGCCTTGTTTGACCACAGCCTTCACTGAACTTTCCCTCTGTTTCCCTTTGGCTTCAATTTTGCTAGGGCTCCTTGATGTTGCACACGATTGAATGCTGTGTTAATGTCAAGGGCAGTCATTCTCACCTCATCTCTTGAATTAACTGTTTTGTCATTAGTTTGGCCTAAGGCTGTAATGAAGTTTGGAACTGAGTGGCCCTGGAGGAAACCAAACTGAGCATCAATGAGCAGGTTATTGGTCGGTAACTGCTGCTTGAGAGCACCATCGATGACACCTTCCATCACTTGGTTGATGATTGAGACTAAACTGGAAGGGTGGGTAAGTGGGCAGGGTATATCTGGGCAATTTTTGACTTTGGGTAGATGCCAGTGTTGTAGATGTAGTGGAACAGCCTGGCTAAGGGCATGGTTCTGGAGTACAAATCTTCAGTACTACTGCCAGGATATTGTCAGGGCAATCAGTCTAATGCCAGTAGTGGAAAAACTATGTGATGAAAGTATAATAAGTTTCATAAGATTTTACTGCTTTATTGTGAAGTAAGTTTACGGGGATAAGTATAGTTGAGTCTGCGTGTGATTTAATTACATTTGGAGTCACATAGACTGCAAGTTTGAAATCATCAAAAGAAGTTAGGTGCTTGACATGCTAATGAGTAAACATGGATGCTGGCTTAGCATGTAAGGTGTGAGGGGAATTTGCATTTTTAGATAAAGGGATATTTGGATTTCAAAGGGATCTTAGCCTGTTTGCAACTAGCCAGATAAGCAAGGCTAAGGAATGTGTTTATTTTTCCAAAAGTTAACTGACAATATATAGTGGCAACATGAAAATCTTATATTGAGGAAGATACAGTTTAAAAGACATATAGAGCAATAGAACTTAGGTATTAAAAAGAGAAACATATATAAAGAAGAATGAAAGGTTATGTGTCAGAAGGCCATACAAAATCTAAGAGGAGTCTATGAAACATATGAGCCTTAATGAAGCCTCCAGCAGTTGTGTATAACTATGCTATAAAACGAAACTGAAGTTTGGAAAAAACCATTTGGAATTCCACTGACCAGGGTATTGTGTTAACTTGCTGAGTTTGTTTTAAAGCTAAAATCTATTTTTGGACTGTTGCCTTAAAGGGAGTGTAACTGGGGGGTCAGGTTAATTATGAATGTTAGGAGTTATTATAATAGTAATTGTAGTCTTATGTATGTGCTTGAAATCTTTTATTAATAAATATTTTAATTTTTTTAAAATCGCTAAAGGTCTTGGTAGACATTTTACTTCTGAATTCAGTGCACACATCCCATAATAAATACAAATTGCAAAACCATTGTGATAGTGCGACCAAGTTTCCCTCGTGTATTTGGTCCACCTGGCACACATCGTCTGCCACGTCATAGCAAATTAGGGGCTCTTTGCGGGTTATTTGAAATTTCTTGATTGGTTTGGAGTTGGTGAATGTTAAGGTTACCAGTAGGAGAAGCACATTGAATTCAGGAGTTGGTGTGAAGGATTTTAAAGTGGTGAGACTGCAAAAATGGTTGTATCCATAGATAAAACTTTTTTGGAAGTAAAAGATAACTCTCTGGGTTACAAAAAGTATCTAAGGGTAAGTTATCAGAATTGGTGGATAAGTTACAGTTGAGGTTACCTATAAGGGCAAAGGAAGTACACATATTTGAAGTGATAGCACAGCATTTGAAGTTGGAAGTTAGAAGTGACATGAGTAAGTCACAACTGGGGGTAGTGAGACTTCAGTTACAAATTAAAAAGCTTGAATTTGAACAAGGAATAGAAATGAAAAAAATTGAACTAGAGGCAGCAGAAAAAGAAAGGGTAGAGAAAGAGAAGGAAAGAGAAAAAGAGAGAATACTTAAAAGAGAAATGGAAATGCAAAAGCTCGACCTCCAGAGGGAAAAGTTAGCAATGGAGGAGAGGAAGAAAGAAAGAGAAAGAGAATACCGGTTTAAAAAGCTGGACTTTAAAAAAGAGATCTCAGATGCTGAGGAAGGTTTTGATTATGAAAGAACCTTCAACCTAAAACCTAGTGGGGAGATGTTTAAATTTGTGCAAGCTCTTCTGAAGTTTGAAGAAAGAGATGTGGAGGTGTTCTTTATTTCATTTCAGAAGATAGCTAAACAGCTTAAATGGTCACATGAAAACTGGACATTGTTTTTACAGTCTAGGTTAGTGGACGAAGCTCATGAGGTTTATGCTTCATTGTCAGATTATGGTGGATTATGACGTAGTAAAAAAGACTATTTTCAGTGCATATGAGTTGATTCCTGAGGCGTGCGGGCAGAAATTTAGAAATATAAGAAAACAGCTTTGGCAAACTTATATTGAGTTTGAGAGAGTAAAACAAAGTGATTTTGACTGGTGAACATGGGAATTAAAGGTAGAGACAACATATGCAGCTCTTAGAGAAGTAATTCTTTTGGAAAATTTTAAAGATTCAATTCCTTGGGTAACAAGAACTCATGGAGGAACAGAGGATTAAAATGGCAGCAGAGATAGCTGATGATTGTAAGTTAGTTCACAGATCTAAACCTTTTTTTTTATCACCCTTTTAAATCAGAGAAGGATAGAAAGTGGGAAGGTGAAAGGAAGGCAGGTAGTCAGGGAAGAGTAGTTGGAAATTCTCAGCAAGTTTTTTTCTCAGACTGAAAAGGAAGGTACTGAGGGACACTCAAAAATTGTGGTGTTTTCATTGTAATAAAGTTGGGCACACAAAGTCAATCTGTTGGAGTTTACATGGAAAATCTGTTGCAATAATTGGAATGCAGAAAAGTTCTGGAAATAAAAGTACTGTGGCTTCTGTGGTCCAGGCACAGGAAAAACCAGTGGTTTGTGTACAGGTAAGGCAGGAAGAATCAGTGATAGGTAAAGAATTGGAAACATGTTCCCAATTTACCCAAGGGAGTTCTGAAGAGCAGGTTGCAGAAATGTCTAAAGATTTTGTATGTGAAGGTGAAGTCTTTCTATGAGTATAAGATAGAGTAGGTGAAGGCATTAAAATGTTAAGAGACACAGGGACTAGTCAATTCTTAGTGTTATGGGATCATGATATTTGTTGTTCGGAGGGAGTATTACAGGAAAAGGTGATATTAAGTGGGGTTCATGGAGATGCTAAACCTATTCCATTATGGAAGGTAAATTTAAAGAATAAGTGGACAACAAGTGAGTTGATTGTTGCCCCTGCAGGGATTCAATTTATTTTACGTAATGATATCTGGGTCACAGATGTAGGTGATTCCTAGCATAGTTGAGCAGCCTGTAGAGGTGCTTTCAACAGAGGTGCTGCAGAAAGAGCATCTTGGATTGTTTCCAGATTGTGTAGTAATGAGATCATAACAGTTGAAACACGGAAAAGAGAAAATTAAAAGGCAGGGGAAAGGTGTTGCAGTTCAATTAGTTGATGCTATCTTTGATAAGATTGGGAAGAGAGAATGGAAGGCAATGAAGCTGAAATGTTTAGCTCAAGGCAGTTGGTAGAGAATCTGGTAATGTAATAGTTTGGCTATATAGATAAGTGTAGTAGGTAGTGTAAGATGGGTTAAGAAAATGAAGCCAACTTCTTAAATTATGATGGTTCATTTTGTCATAAGGATGGAGGTGTGATGAAAGCATAATAATTTCCATAATATTTTTCTGGTTTATTGTGAAGTAGGTTTATGGGGATAAGTACACTTGGGTTTGTGTGTGAAAATGGTTGAAAGTGCCGCCTGCCAAGTGCTGCTGACTAATTGGAGGTTGGGCTGGCAGCTCTTCTGTACTCAGCGCTATGGGGGAGGCAGTGGCTTCTGCTGGTGACCCACATAAGGCATCGGATCGAGGAGTGACCCAGGCACAGCTGAGTGGCGGGATGGGGGTTGCCGGGGAGGGGACTTGCCATGACAAGCCCCCGCACCCCCTTCCCGACGCAGGGTCCCTTGATGAGGAACAGAGTGCCTTTGACCAAGTGAATGCCCGGGAGCCCGCTCGCAACCCCAATCGGGTTTGCTTGTCAGGCTTCCCACTGAATGGGCTACCCTCCACTGCTGGGTTAGTGGTGCTGGCTCATTAAAGGGCCTCAATTGGCGAGGGGTGGGAAGGATTTCAATGGGCCTTCCCACCACCGACTTAATCGAGGTGGAGATGGGGTCCCACTCACCACCCTCCCGCCTGATTAAATGACCCCCTGACACCAAGCTTGCCATGGGGGAGGGCACCAGGTACGGCCCCTGATGTGAGAAAGCATACAGAGTTCTGCTTTTATCCATATCTCTTTCTGACAATTCTAATATATTTAATAGAACATCTTTGAAGGGTAAAAGTGTTGAATTCTCTGTTTCTTTAAATAGCTGAGCAGGACTGACACTGGTAACAATTTTGAGAATGAGTTTGATTCTAAAAGGGTAACATTCAGCTGAATTGGATTTTTTTTAACAAAATGAACTTGGTGCTTTGTCACAATTAAAGTATTTGGCGAACCAATACACTGGTTGATATATTTTCTATGAGACACTTAGTCTACTGAATGCCACGAGATCTCTAATTAAAAGCAAAATTCTGCGGATGCTGGAAATATGAAAGAAAAACAGAAAATGCTGGGAAAACTCAGCAGGTCTGACAGCATCTTTGGATCTGTCTCCACAAATGCTGTCAGACCTGCTGAGTCTTTTTTCCAGCATTTTCTGTTTTCATCCCTTATTAATTAGTTGCCGCGTCAGTAAAATCGCACGTTTTAGTCTTTCGCTATTCCATGAATAAAAAGTTTGACAGTTTTAAAATAATTGCTCATTCTATCGAACGCAAGTGTTTGATCCGCATTTCCCGTGAAGTGTAACTGTGGTCTTTTCTGTGGCTTGGTAAGATATAAACGCCTCATGCCAAGCTTCTTTGTGACAACATCTCCTACTCTTACGCATCAGTAATATCACAGACATGAGGAAGAAATGGATATCTGGATGATACGTTTTCGCTTGCTGCAATTCCCCACTCCATTGCAGAATCTGATCAAATGCAATGATCCAACAATGGTGGTGACCTGACTAAAAACTCCGGGTGCAGGCAGACAGGCGGAACGTTTTAATGGTGATGTTTTCACTCTACCCGGATCAGAATGTGGTGACGGAGCGGCGCGCTGCACTATGGCGTTCAATCTGGGCGGTGGGAGCACAGGTGAGTTGGATGGCAGGAGGACGAAAAGGAGGAATGATGTTCAGCCACACACACACACACACATATATATATATATATATATATACACACACAAAAAGAAACAGGGATTGTAAATATAATATTAGCCTCCGGTGGCTGCCCGTGGCCCTGCAGCTTTTTAGGCTGCAGCCGGCGGCGCGAGGCCTGTCTACTGGAGCCCTGGGATTCGGAATGTGGCCCGGATCCGGCAGACAATGGCCCCTCAGTGGGCTGCAGTGTAACCAGAATGCAGGGAGGTGGAAACTAACTGCACGTGGTCAACATGATTTCCACACCCCCCCCCCCCCCCAGGAATACTGTCTTCAGTTCTGGGATAAAAGCAGAAAACTGCGGATGCTGGAAATCCAAAACAAAAACAAATACCTGGAAAAACTCAGCAGGTCTGGCAGCATTGGCGGAGAAGAGCACAGTTGATGTTTCGAGTCCTCATGACCCTTCAACAGAACTAAGTAAGAATAGGAAAGGGGTGAAATATAAGCTGGTTTAAGGGGGTGGTAGAGGAGTGGACCAGGGTGTCACAGAGGGAATGTTCCCTACGGATTGCCGCCGGGGGGTGGGGGTGGGGGGGCGGTGAAGGGAAGATGTGTTCGGTGGTGGCACCATGCTGGAGTTGGCTGAAATGGCGGAGGATGATCCTTTGAATGCAGAGGCTAGTGGGGTGATAAGTGAGGACAAGAGGGACCCTATCATGTTTTTGGGAGGGAGGAGAAGGCGTGAGGGCGGATGCACGGGAGATGGGCCGGACACGGTTGAGTGCCCTGTCAACTACCGTGGGTGGAAAACCTCAGTTAAGGAAGAAGGAGGACATGTCAGAGGAACTGTTTTTGAAAGTGGCATCATCAGAACAGATGCGATGGAGGCGAAGGAACTGAGAGAATGGGATGGAGTCCTTACAGGAAGCGAGGTGTGAGGAGCTGTAGTCGAGGTAGCTGTGGGAGTTGGTAGGCTTGTAATGGATATTGGTGGACAGTCTATCACCAGAAATTGAGACAGAGAGGGAAAGGAAGTGTCAGAGATGGACCATGTGAAAATGATGGAGGGGTGGAGATTGGAAGCAAAATTAATAAATTTTTCCAAGTCCCGACGAGAGCATGAAGCAGCACCTAAGTAATCATCGATGTACTGGAGAAAGAGTTGTGGGAGAGGGGCGGAGTAGGCCTGGAACAAGGAATGTTCCACCTGCCTCATAAAGAGACAGGCATAACTGGGGCCCATGCGGGTACCCATAGCCACACCTTTTATTTGGAGGAAGTGAGAGGAGTTAAAGGAGAAATTGTTCAGTGTGAGAACAAGTTCAGCCAGACGGAGGAGAGTAGTGGTGGATGGGGATTGATCGGGCCTCTGTTCGAGGAAGAAGCAGAGAGCCCTCAGACCATCCCGGCTGGTGGGGGATGGAGGTGTGGAGGAATTGGACATCCATGGCGAAGAGGAGGCGGTTGGGGCCAGGGAACTGGAAATTGTTGATGTGACGTAAGGTGTCAGAGAAATCACGGATGTAGGTGGGAAGGGACTGGACAAGGGGATAAAGAAGGGAGTCAAGATAGCGAGAAATGAGTTCCATGGGGCAGGAACAGGCTGACACGATCGGTCTTCCGGGACAGTTCTATTTGTGGATTTGGGGTAGGAGGTAGAAGCGGGCTGTCCAAGGTTAGGCGACTATCAGGTTGGAAGGAAGATCTCCAGAGGAGATGAGGTTAGTGACAGTCCTGGAAACAATGGCTTGATATTCAGTGGTGGGGTCATGGTCCAGGGAGAGGTAGGAGGAAGTGTCTGCGAGTTGACGCTCAGCCTCCGCGAGGTAGAGGTCTGCGCCAGACAACAGCACCACCCTTGTCAGTGGGTTTGATGACAATGTTAGGGTTGGACCTGAGAGAATGGAGTGCAGTAAGTTCAGAGAGAGACAGGTTAGAATGGGTGAGAGGAGCAGAGAAATTGAGACAACTAATGTCACGCCGACAGTTCTCAATGAAAAGATCAAGAGAAGGTAAGAATCCAGAGGGAGGGGTCCAGGTGGAGGGAGAATATTGGAGGTGGGTAAAAGGATCTGTTGAACGGGGAGAGAGTCTCCTCCATCCCCACCCCCTTTCCGTTTCTTCCTGCTCCTTTTTGTTTTTTCCGATAATTTATGTAGATTTTTCTTTTCCCACCTATTTCCATTATTTTTAAATGTATTTCCACCCATTGTTTATCTCTACCTTTTATGCCCTATTATTTCACCCCACCCCCACTAGAGCTATCTGTACCTTGCCTGTCCTGCTCTCTACTCTTAATTAGCACATTCCTTTAGATAATATCACCACTTTCAACACCTCTTTGTTCTTTTGTCTGTAACATCTTTTGGTTATCTCCACCTATTACTGACTGCTTGTCCCAACAACCCCCCCTCCCTTAAACCAGCTTATATTTCACCCCTTTCCTATTTTTACTTAGTTCTGTTGAAGGGTCATGAGGACTCGAACCGTCAACTGTGCTCTTCTCCGCCGATGCTGCCAGACCTGCTGAGTTTTTCCAGGTATTTCTGTTTTTGTTTTTGTTTCAGTTCTGGGCTTCCCCATCAGTATACTGACGACGGCAGGCGTGCAGAGCAAGTGCACCAGACTGAGGGTAGAATTGTGAGGACAGACTGAGGGTAGAATTGTGAGGACAGGCTGCATAAATTTGGTTTGTGTTCCCTGGAGTTTAGAATGTGGAGGGCTGATCTAATCGAGATGTTTAATACGGTTCAATAAGATGGAGAGAGGTTCTGTTTCCTCTGGTAGGTTCGCGTGGTAGGGGTGGATAATTTAGAACAATCGGGCAAAATCTTAAAGTTAATGGTAGGTAATTTAGAAACTAAATCAGGAAGCATTTTTTCTCACAGTTGGGATTTGAACTGCAGAATAGACTTCTGAGTTGCAAATTCAAAAACTACCCTATGCTGCCTTTCCCACTGAACTAGCATGAGCCCAAGAGCGTAGAAAGCCTAGAGGTTCTGTAAGATATAACCTCAATACTGCTGAGTATACAAAGTACAAGAATGGAATTAGAAAGTAAATTAGGAAAGCAAACAGCAGGCATGAAAAGACATTGACAAGTAAAATCAAGGAAAGCCTAAAGGTATTGTTATAAATACATAAAGAGAAGATAACTAAAGAAAGAGTAGGGCCTATTAGATACCAAAAATGTGTATGGAGGCAGAAGACACAATTGCTCCTAATGAATACTTACCTCTGTCTTCACAAAAGTGGAGGCTGGTGCAGACACTGCTGGGGATAAAGAGACTGTGAGAAGAAAAATGAACATATTTAACACCTTTGAAAGTAAATAAATTGCCAGGCCTGGATGAGATGCATCTAGGCTGCTAAGCAGAGGAGGAAATGAGGCTCTGAACATAATTTTCCAATCCTTTCTGGCTATAGGTGTGGTGCTGGGGGGCTAACATTGTAACATTGTTTAAAAAGGGAGGAAGGGATGGGCTGAGTAACTGTAGACCTAACTTGGGGGAGGTGGGGGAAATTATTAGAAAAATTAAGACAGTGTTAATCATCATTTGGAAAGGGATGAATTAATTAAGGACAGCGTGGATTTGTTAAGGGATGGCTGTGTTTGACTAACATAATTGAATTTTTTGATGATGTAACAAGGAGAGTTGATGAGGGTAGCATGTTTGATGTAGTCTACGTGGATTTTGGCAAGGCTCCTGACAAGGTTCCACATGGCAGACTGGTCAGAAAATTAAAAGCCCAGGGGCTCCAAGGGCAAGTAATAAGTTAGATCCAAACTTGACTCAGGGGCAGGAAGCAAAGGGTCATGGTCGATGGATATTTTGTTAACTGGAAGGCTGTTTTTAGTGGGTTGCGGCAGGGCTCAGTACTGGGCCCCTTGTTCTTTGTGGTACGTATCAATGATTTAGAGAAAACCTCCCAAAAATACTGGAGAACCAAGGGACTAGTGAATGAGAAACTGAAATAAATTAATATTAATAAAAAAGTAGTATTGTAGAAAGTTATGGGACTGAAAGTTGATAAAGCCCTTGGACCTGATGATCCACATGCCAATTGTTGAAAGAGGTTGCTGTAGAGATGGTGGATGCATTGGTGGTCATCTTCCAAAATTCTATAGATTCTGGAATGGCTCCTGCTGATTGGAAGATAGCAAATTTAACCCCCTATTTAAGAAAAGAGCGAGAGAGAAAATAGAATTAACAGACCTGTTTAGCGTGACATAAGTAGTAGGGAAAGTGCTAGAATTTATTATAAAGGATGTGATAACTGGACACTTAGAAAGTAATAAAAAACAAAAACAGAATTACCTGGAAAAACTCAGCAGGTCTGGCAGCATCGGCGGAGAAGAAAAGAGTTGACGTTTCGAGTCCTCATGACCCTTCGACAGAACTTGAGAGCGAGTCCAAGAAAGAGTTGAAATATAAGCTGGTTTAAGGTGTGTGTGTGGGGGGGCGGAGAGATAGAGAGAGAGAGAGAGGTGGGGGGGGGTGTGGTTGTAGGGACAAACAAGCAGTGATAGAAGCAGATCATCAAAAGATGTCAACGACAATAGTACAATAGAACACATAGGTGTTAAAGTTGGTGATATTATCTAAACGAATGTGCTAATTAAGAATGGATGGTAGGGCACTCAAGGTATAGCTCTAGTGGGGTTTTTTTTAATAATGGAAATAGGTGGGAAAAGGAAAATCTTTATAATTTATTGGAGGAAAAAAAAGGAAGGGGGAAACAGAAAGGGGGTGGGGATGGGGGAGGGAGCTCACGACCTAAAGTAACTTAGAAAGTAATGGTAGGATTGGGCAGAATCAACATGGTTTATGAAAGGGAAACCATGTTTGACAAACTTGTTGGAGTTTTTTGAGGATGTTACTAGCAGAATTGATAAGGGGAGCCAATGGACATCGAGGATTTGGATTTTCAGAAGGCTTTCGCTAAGGTCCCATACAAAGAGGTTAATAAACAAAATTAGAGCTCATAGGATAGGGGATAATATACTGGCATGGATTGACAATTGATTAATGGACAAAAAACAGAGTAAAACAGGTCATTCTCAGGTTGGCAGGCTGTGACTAGTGGGGTATTACAAGGATCTGTGCTTGGGCTCAGCTATTCACAATCTACATCAATGATTTTGATGTATGGACCAACTGTAATATTTCCAAGTTTGCTGATGACACAAAACTAGGTGGGAATGTGAACTGTGAGGAGGATGCATAGAAGCTCCAATATGATTTAGACAAGCTAAGTGAGTGAGCAAGAACATGGCAGATGGAAGATAAGCGAAAAAATGTGATGTCACTTTGGTAGGAAAAACAGAAATGCAGAGTATTTCTTGAATGGTGAGAGATTGAGAAGTGTTGATGTCCAAAGGGACCTGGGTTTCCTTGTTTATAAGTCACCAAAAGCTAATATGCAGGTGCAGCAAGCAATTAGGAAGACAAGTGGTATGTTGGCTTTTATTGCGAGAGGATTCGAGTACAGAAGTAAAGATGTCTTGCTGTAATTGTGCAGAGCCTTGGCGAGAGCACCTGGAGTAGTGTACAGTTTTGGCCTTCCTACCTAAGGAAGGATATACTTAGCATGGGGAGAGTTCACCAAGCTGATTCCTGGGATGGCGGGATCATCCTATGAGGAGAGATTGAGGACATTGGAGAGATTCTTGAGAGTTTAGAAGAATGAGAGGTGATCTCATTCAAACATACAGGGCTCGACAGAGAAGATGCAGGAAGGATGTTTCCCTGGACTGGGGAGTCTAGAACCAGGGGGGCAATGTCTCAGAATAAGGGGTAGGCCATTTCAGGACCCAGAAGAGGAGGAATTTCTTCACTTAGAGGGTGGTGAATCTTTGGAATTCTCTACCCCAGAGGGCAGTGGAGGTTCAGTCATTGAGCATTCAACATAAGAACATAAATGGGGACAGGAGTAGATCATTCGGCCCCTGCTCCACCATTTAATAAGATCATGGCTGATCTTTCTGTGTTTCGATTTCCACATTCCCATTTACCCCCGATAACCAGGTCAAACAGTTACAGGGATTACAAAATAAATGGGAATATACTAAGAGGGGTAGATGAAGTGAGAAATCTTGGCGTACAAGTACACAGGTCCCTGAAGGCAGCATTTCAAGTAGACAAGGTTGTAAAGAAGGCACATGGAATGCTCTCCTTCATTGGCAGAAGTATAGAATATAAAAGTAAGGATATAATGTTGGAATTGTGTAAGACACTGGTGAGGCCACAACAGGAGTATTTTGTGCAATTCTGGTCACTACATTACAGGAAGGACGTAATAGCTCTGGAGAGAGTGCAGAGGAGGTTGACGAGAATGTTGCCAGGGTTAGAAAAGTGTAGCTACGAGGAGAGATTGGATAAGTTGGGGTTATTTTCCTTAGAACAAAGAAGTCTGAGAGGTGACTTGATTGAGGTGTACAAAATTGAGGGGAATAGATAGAGTGGACAGGATAAAATTGTTTCCCTTGGTGGAGAATTCTAGAACCAGGGGACATAGATTCAAGATAAGTGGCAGAAGGTGTAGGGGGGGACATGAGGAAGAACTTTTTTACGCAGAGGATAGTGGGTGCCTGGACTTCGCTGCCCAAGTTGGTGGTAGAGGCAGAAACATTAAAATCTTTTAAAAAGTACCTGGATCTGCACCTAAAGTGCTGTAAGCTGCAGAGCTATGGGCTGGGTGCAGGAAGGTGTGATTAGAAAGGGCACCTGGATGTCCTGGGGCTGGCATGGACAAGATGGGCTGAATAGCCTCCTTCTGTGCTGTAACTTTTCTATGGTTCTAACCTTTGATTCTCTCGCCTAACAAGAATCTATCTACCTCTGCCTTAAAAATATTCAATGACCCCGCCTCCACCACCTTCTTGGCAGAGAATTCCAAGGTCGCACAACCCTCAGAGAAAAAATTTCTCCTCATCTCTGCCCTAAAAGGGTGACTCCTAATTTTAAAACAGTGCCCCCTAGTTCTGGACTCATCCACAAGAGGAAACATCCTTTCTACATCCACCTTGTCAAGGCTGTTCAGGATCTTGTATACTTCAATCAAATCACCCTTCACTCTTCTAAACTCCAGTGGAAGCAAGCCCAATCTGTCCAACCTTTCCTCATAAGACAACCCACTCATTCCAGATATCAATCTTGTAAACCTCCTTTGAACTGCCTCCAATGCATTGACATCCTTCTTTAAATAGGGAGTTCAAAACTGCACACAGTATTCGAGGTGCGGTCTCACCAGTGCCCTGAATAACTGAAGCATTACATCCTTACTTTTATAGAATTACCTGGAAAACTCACCAGGTCTGGCAGCATCGGCGGAGAAGAAAAGAGTTGACGTTTCGAGTCCTCATGACCCTTCAACAGAATGGTTCTGTTGAAGGGTCATGAGGACTTGAAACGTCAACTCTTTTCTTCTCCGCCGATGCTGCCAGACCTGCTGAGTTTTTCCAGGTAATTCTGTTTTGTTTTGGATTTCCAGCATCCGCAGTTTTTTGTTTTTATCTTTACTTTTATGTTCAATTCCTCTCGTAATAAAGGATAGTATTCCACTAGCCTTCTTAATTACTTGCTGTCCCTGCATAGTAACTTTTTGTGACTCATACTAGAACAGCTAGATCCCTCTGCAGCTCAGAATTGTGCAGGCGTTCTCCATTTAAGTAATACTCTGCATTTTTTGTTCTTCCTGCCAACTTCGCATTTTCCCACATTAAACTCCGTTTGCCAGATCTTTGCCCACTCACTCAACCTATCTATATCCATCTGCAACCTCCTCATGTTCTTTTCACAACATACTTTCCCACCTATCTTTGTGTCATTTGCAAATTTAGCTACCATTTCTTCTCTCCCCTCATCTAAGCCATTGATGTAAATCATAAAAGGTTGAGGCCCCAATACAGACCCCTGTGGGACTCCACTTGTCACATCCTGCCAAAGAGAAAAAGACCTATTTATGCATACTCCAGGCTTTCTGCTAGCTAGCTAACCTTCTACCCATGCTAGTAGGAATGCACTTATTCTGAATACTCTGAAATGTCCTCTTAAATGTCTGCCACTGCATCTCTATTGATCCATAATGTAGCCTAATTTTCCAATTCACTTCAGCTAGCTCAGCTTTCATCCCCACATAGTTGCCCTTGTTTAAGTTTAAGATACTAGTCTTAGACCCACTCTTCTCCCTTTCAAACTGGATGAAAATTCAATCATATTGTGGTCGCTGCTACCTCGGGGTGCCTTTACTCTGAGGTCATTAATTAGTTCTGTCACATTACACAATACCAATTCTAATATAACCTGCTCTCTGGTTGGATCCAGAACGTGCTGCTCTAAGAAACTATCTCAGAAGCATTCTAAGAAGTCCTCATCCAGGCTACTACTGCCAGTCTGATTTTTCCAGTTTATGTGTAGATTAAAATCACCCATGATTATTGCCATACCTTTATCACAAGCATACAATATTTTGTCTTGGATACTTTATCCTACACAGGTAGATGGATATATTTCTAGATATTAGACAGAGAAGGATAGATTTCTAGACATTAAAGATATCGAGAGATATGAGGATAGTGCAGGAAAATGGCATTGCCATAGAAGATCAGCCATGATCTAGTAGAATGGCAGAGCAGGCTGGAGGGGCTGAATGGCCTACTTATTGCTCCTATTTCCTAAGGCAAGGGAATGCATAATAAATGGTAAAATACTGAGAAGTGTAAAGGAACAGAGTACCCCTAAAAAGATCTACCGATCTCACGAAGTATCCCTCCAGCTCTTTGAGTTTGCTACTGATTTTGAAGATCATTTTGTTGTGGTTTTATATTAGTCCACTGTAGGTCTGCAGTTGGCCAATATAAACTCAGTAAGAAAAATGTATTCCCTTCATTCCTGTGCTTCTGCCTCATGTGGATATATTTATTGTTTGGATCTTCAATGAGCAGTCATCAAAACAAAAGCAGAACTCAATCCCAGGATTTTATGCTCTATGGGGTTTGAAACTTGGCAAAATTGGTTTTACTGCCTTTTCCTTATGGAAAAAAGGTTCACATAAAAATCAGTGGCCTTTAACTTTCGAGCTTCCTGGAATCGTAACTGGGGAGTACCCCAAAGATGCACTGGGGAAGCGCCCTCCCCACCCCAGTAAGACCCCATGTAAGGATTGCACGGCAATTGCCCACGGAAGTTCAGGCCCAGTATTACAATATGATTTCTGCAATACATTTGCTGTATTTGATCCACCCTTTAAAATAACAGATTGGAAAGTAAAAATATGTGACCCAGTTATATGATTATTCATGAATTTGGAAAAAATTATTATATTGTATGATTTAGTCAGATGATATTTGTGCCTCTTAAAAGTGGAAATTGTTTAAAGATAATTAGTTTAAGGGCTCTTTGTAATAAGTATTTTGGAAATAGGTTTGTCATGTCTGGTCTACTGTTTTCTTTCTTCCTCTTTCCTTTAACCACTGCACCCCCTGCAAAAAAGGAAGTGGCATGGGTTTGAAATCAGTGATTGTGTGGCAGAAAGCAGATACAAACAAGACTGGCACATGCTGAGAGGACAACTTATCAAATTTGAGTATGATCCTTTTGTTCATTTATTTCTCCACAAGAGTACAGAAGTTGTAGTTTCAGCGTGGAGTTGCAGTAATGATGGAGGAAGAGCCACCCCACCCAGCCAGCTCAGAGCATAATAGATATGCACAGGGCCCTCTGCAAACCTGGTTTTGAACCAAATCTACAGTGAAATTGCGGAAACTGCTGGAAATTCACTGAAAGAGAAAGATGATTTAATTCTTTTGGTGGAAACACTGCCTTGGACCTGTCAAAATGTATGAGATCTGCAATTTGATGCTTCAAGATCAAGATTGAGATAAACAGTTTTGCTTAAAACCCTTAAAGCTACAACTTGGAACAGATTTTTGCGCCAGTAATCTGAATCATATTTATTTTCAGATCACACGGGTGAAAAAAATAATATTCTAAGTCACTATGCCATCCGTTCCTTGATGCGTGAATATTTAATCCATCATAAGGAAAAGCTCAAGTATTCCTGAGCGTAATTTTAGCTTTAACATCAATGCAGATCGTGCTCCTATGACATCTCCCCTTACATTAAAAACCTTGTACCCATGTCTTCTTAGTGATAAATCTGTTCTTTTTAGGAACCACTGGATTTTCTTTTGGTTCTTTTTGTGCAAAAACCACAGCACAGCCCAGTTTTGGTTTTGGAACTACCACCACAACAGCTTCCTCAGGATTTGGAGGTAATGCAAATGTGTTTCTATAGTCCTGTCTTTTCAAGGGTGGGGCGAGTGCAGAGAACGCAGAATGCTCTTTGTGATAACTTTCCACCTGTTATTGGAAAACTTTCCTATTTTGTTGAATTGGTGTGTTACTTTTCTTCCTTTAGCTGATGTTGGCATTTTGTATTTGATAAACTGTGTATTTGAAGTCCCTTTTCTACTTGTAACAGCTTTTCATTTTTTGGGGGTCATTGGATTGTTTTAGACGAAAGCCTTTACAACTTGAGATTAACTTCTTAGCATGCTTTTAGTTTCTTCCATTTCATTGTTGGCATCGATTCATTAAACATTAACCTGGCAGAGCCTCCTTAATGTTATTTGGATGGTGAGGAACTTTCACTATCTGCACTCCTGTTTAAATATTAAACCATTATAGCGCAATGAATTCTATTAACGTGAGCATCTTGCCTGTTTCCCCATGAATTTCTATTGAAAGCCTTTGTTTAAACAGTGAAAACTGCTAACGTGGAATTTACTAAACCTGATGTGGCAGAGGGGACACGCATTGATCTCATGAGTGTGAGGGAGGGCATGATGGGTGTAAGTGTCCTTGTAATTTCAACTCCCTTCCTTATGTTGGGTTCAGTAACTCATGGCTTTGAAGGAAAGAGTGAAGAAGAATACTGAAAGTCCAGGGGACTGGGTGAGATATAAAGAACATCAAAACCAGACAAAAAAGATAATAAGAGCTACAAAAAGAGAATACAGAAAGAAGGGAAGAACTGTTACTTGACTGATAATACAGAGGCCCAGGCCAATGCTCTGAGGACACAAGTTCAAATCCCACAACAGCAGTTGATGGGATTAATTAATAACTCTGGAATGAAAAGTGATGGTGACCATGAATCTATCAGATTGTTGTAAAAACCCATCAAATTCATTAGTGTCCTTTAGGGAAGGAAATCTGCCATCCTTAAGTGGTCACGCCTACATGTGACCCCAGACCCACACAATATGGTTGACTCTTAACTGCCCTTTGAAGTGGCCTAGCAAGACACTGAGGTGTGCAACAGAAAAGTCAAGAAGGATTATAACTGGACGGACCGGCTAGCATCGACCTATGCGCAAGGAACTACAATGACACACCTAGCCCTGTTGACCTTGCCCAGTTTTCCTCACCTACATCTGACAACTTGTGCCAAAATTGGGAGAGCTGTCCCACAACTCGTCAAGCAACTGCCTGATATGGTCACACTCACTGAATCATGCCTTATAGATAATGTCCCAGACACCACTATCACCATCCCTGGGTATGTCCTGTCCCACCAATGTCCCAGGTGGCACAGTGTATACATTTTGGAGGGAGGTGTCCTGGGAGTCCTCAACATTGACGCAAGATCACATGAAGTTTCATGGCATCAAGTCAAACATGGGCAAGGAAACCACTTGCTGATGACCATCTACTGCCTCCCCACAGTTGACGAATCCATACTCCTCCATGTTTAACACCACTTAGAAGAAGCACTGAGGGAGCAAGGGCATAGAGTATATTCAGAGTGAGTGGCTTGGTAGCACCACTACAGGTGGAGCTGGCTGGATCCTGAAGGACATATCTGCTAACCTGTGCCTACAGTAGGCGGTGAGTGAACCACCAAGGGGACAAATCCAGCAGTTCAAAACTGGGCATCCATGAGGCGTTGTGGGCCATCAGCAGGAGCAGATTTGTACTCGACCAGAATCTGTAACATCGACGCCCAGCATGTCCCTCAGTCTGCCATTACAATCAACCTGGGGAATCAACCCTTCAATGAAAAGCGCAGGAGAACATGCCAAGAGCAACACTATTCAGACCTATAGATGAGATGCCGACCTAGTGAAGCGACAACACAGAACTACGTGCATGCCAAACAGTGGAAGCAGCATTCAAAAGACAAAGCTAAGAGATCCCACAACCAATAGATAAGATCAAATCCCTGCAGTCCTGTCGCGTCTAGTTGTGAATGCTGGTGGACAATTAAACAGCTTATAACAGGAGCAGGGTTCATAAACCTCCGCATCCTCAATGATGGGGTAGTCCAGCACATGAGTGCAAAAGATAAGGCTGAAGCGTTTGCAACCATCTTCAGCCAGAAATGTTGAGCAGATAATCGATCTTGGCCTCCTCTGGCAATCCCCATCATCACAGATGCCAGTCTTCAGCTAATTCGATTCATTCCATGTGATTTCAAGAAACAACTGAAGGCACTGGATGCAGCAAAGACTGTGGACCCTAACAACATCCTGGCAGTAGTATTGAAGACTTATACTCCAGAACTAGTCGCATCCCCAGCCAAGCTGTATCAGTATAGCTACAACACTGGCATCTAGCCGACAAAGTCGAAAATTCCTGGTATGTCCTGTCTGTACAAAGCAGGATTACTGGCCAATTACTGTCCCTTAGTCTGCTCTCGATCACCAGCAAAGTGATGGAAGATATCATTGACAGTGCTCTGGTGAGGAACTTACTCAACAACAGCCTGATTAAGGGGATATACAGGTGCTTGCCTTGTTTCAGATGTCCCATTTCCCTCATTGTGATATCATTTTGCACTTTCAGCAGCTTGTTATGCAAAAAAAAGAATGGCCCTTGCAACTTTTGATTTAACAGTTGAAGCTGTTGGATATCCTGCAACAGTAACACCTGAAACATTGTTTCAGAAAAGTCATAATTTTCTCCCTTGTTTAAAAAAAAAATTTGTTTATGATTAAATCATTCTCAAGTTCCGCAGAATGATCGTTGAACTCTTAAGTTCTAAATAGTTTCCTAATTTTTAAGGTTAGTGAGTTTGGACAATTAGTGTTTAACTTGGAAACAGCAAATCTTCTGACCTTGAACTTGAGCAAATTCTCAAACTAGATAACCAACCCTTTATCAAACTTTTAGTGCCCGACTGATGTAACTGATTGTTTTTTTGATGAAATCACAGTTTGTTATAAATAAAAGAATTGATGTATAGGCTCGAATTCTGAGGTCAGCACCGACCTAACTGCTTATGTTCATTGAGCTTTCAGCTGCCCATAGATTTTTATATAGGCTTCTACATGGCAGCAACAATAATTAGAAAGCCGTTTTGGTGTGGTGCCCTTTCAAGGGGATCTGGGACCTTCTTGAACAGGGCAAACGACAACGTGTCTCTTCAACCAACGAGATTAATGAGCTCTTCCTGATTCAGACAGTGTACGCCTCAGCAAGTGTAAGTTAGAACATTTGATTCAATGTAAAATTATGTACAGAAAGCAAAATAGAGAAGAGAAGAATGATGCGATTAAGAGAAGCTTGCATTATTGCAAAATCACGCTCATGGGTACAGTAGTGTATTGGTTATTGCACTTGACAACCCAGATCTCATGTGTTCAAGACCTACCACAACAAGTTGTGAAATTGAGTTCCATAACTCTGAGTGAGCACCAGAAAAAGTGACCATAAAACTTCCAGATTTTGTAAACAAAAAAGCCATACAACTGGTTCAATAAGAAATGTCTAGTTTCTCTCAAAACTCTAGCTGTTAAGAGCTGAGTAATAAATGTGCCAATGCCAATAAGCATTATGACAAATTCCAGAATCTAACAGGACGTCTGTTTACTGAAGGTATAATAAATTGTTTACTATGTCATAGTCCGATTTACAAACTAAAACTACTTATTTAATTTAAAATCTCTTCCATGTTTCTGTATTTAAAGGAAGGAAGAAGATCTTTAATAGCACCTTTCACAAAGTTAGGGTGTCCTGAAGTACTTTACAGCCAGTGACATACTTTTATTATGTAGTAAATGTGCCAATTGATTTGCGCAGCAAGGTCCCACAAACAGCATTTGAGACATGACCAGATCATCTATTTTGGGTATTGGTTGAGGGATGAATATTGTCCAGGACACTGAGGAGAATACCACTGCTCTTCTTCGAATGACTTTTACGCACCCAAAATTTCTAAACTGGTTACTCGCACTGCATTGCTTATAAATCAGGTTACACTTATTATCCTGCTGAAATGTCTCTTACCCTGGGCTAGATAACATTTTATGTTGTCTGATGTACAGTATTTGCACATTAGAAAGAAACCTGCATCTTTTCCAGTCCTTAACACTTGACAGGCAAGGAATGGCTCAAGGGAAGGCCCTTTTTGTTCAAAGCACAATTTTTTTTAAGGGGCGAAAATATTAGCTTTTAGAATTTTGATTTTTTTTTCCTCCTCGCCAGCACTGAGACTGTCGAGTTGGCTGTCCATCCTTACCGGATTGTTCCAGTCACCTCTCCAATAGGGGAAGGTGACAGGGTAATGGGGGTGCTGATTTTTAACTGGCCAAGAACTCTGGAAATTTTCACTCCAACAAATCATGCTGCAGGCTGGGAAATCTGAACGAACAGCTAATAGTGTGTTTTCCAGGATCAGTTGGGATTTGAATGACACTCAGTACAGATCAGAATCATTTTCTTACCACCACCAATGCCACCCTCACCCCCCCAACCCCCCTTTTTGTGAAACCACCACAAGCTGCTCCTCTAAGTGTTTACCAAGCAGCGAGGGAGGCTTAACAAGTGCAATAGTAAGAATACTGAAATAAAAACAGAAAACGCTAGAAAAACTCAACAGGTCTGGCAGTATCTGTGGAGAGAGAAACAGAGTTAACGTTTCAAGTCCATATGACTCTTCTTCAGAGTAAGAATACTGATGTTTAGAAGCATCCATCAAAATTTTCCCATGACCTAGTATTTTTTTTCTGAAAAATAAGGAAGTAATTTGAAGAAACAGCACTGCCATGAGACTTTCCTTCCCTTTCTGACAGGATGTTGGACTTGCAGAACAGGCTGCTGAGGACCTGTGAAGAGAAAATTGGGTTAATCTTTTGAGTGGGACCCTTCATTAACACTGCCAAGACCTTGCTGTTTAAAATTTAATACAATAAAATAAGTGCCTTCTAAATTAGCATTTTGCATGTTGTGTTATATATTTTTGTTAGGTTTTGGCCCATTTGGAACCACCAACACTACCACAAGTGGACAAACAGCAGGATTTCCTTTTGGAGCATCTACAGGTATAGTAATATTTATTGTATCAACTTATTTCATAGATCATTTGTTGATCAAATATTGCACTTTAAAATTCCAACATTTTCTTTTGCTGGGCATTTACCGCGAACTGTCTTGACCTTCCCTACCCACAGTTCAGTGAACTTGCTGGTCACATGTTTCTGTGGAAATAATTCCCATTAAAAAGATGCAACTTCACCTGGTGTGACATGATATTCATTAATAGTACCAGTTATTAGATAATGTATCCATTCCATTTAATGATCATTATTGGTAGATAAGATGAAGTATGATGTAGTAAGTAATTGAATAGATGAGTAAATTCTTCAGATCCCTTGACGTATTCCTGTATGGTTACCTCTGGTGGGGGAATTAAGAACAAAGGCACATAATCTTAAAATTAGAGCCAAACTATTTGGGCATGAAATCAGGAAGCACATCATCACATAAATGGTGTTTGGAATTCGCCCTTTGAGCTTTCAAGATCAAGATAGATGGGTGGATTCTTGTTGGGTAAGGATGTCAAAGGAAACGGAGGAAAAGTGGGGAAAATGGATTTGTGGTGTAGGTCGATCATAGTATAATTGAATAGCGGAATAGGCTCCAGCTGCTTCTGTTCTTCCTCTCCCTGTATTACAAATTATGTTTACATTGATTCTTTGTTTCTGAATGTCTCAAATTTAAAATTCTCATTTTGGTATTGAAATAAATGTCTTCATTGCCTCACCACTCTATCTATATAACCTCCTTTCATCCGTTAGACTCAAAGTCTCCATTCCTTTAACTTGGATCTGTTGTCCATTCCATCTTTCAGCTCACCAGTGGCACCTGTGTCTTCAGCTGGCTGGACCTCATTCTCTAAACATTCATGTTTGAACTACTTTGCTTCTCCAACTTTTCTCCCTTAAAACAAGCTTTTGTCAATCCTTCTCATATTTCATTCTCTGTATTGGCATATTTTTTCCTTCATCCCTGCTCTGTGATGTGCCTTGTGTTTTTATCCTATGTTAAAGATGCTATGTCAATGCTAGTCCTTGATGTGCAACAAAGACTGAAGAGCAGTGTGAAACTTTACAAGCTTTTTAACCTTTGAGCGTCATGGAGTGATCAGAACCTCAGGGTTATGCTACCGCTTGAAAGATTTCCCCTACCTGCTCCAAAAATTCTGCACTGTTGAAATCGCCACTATAGGCACTACTTCAGTGAAAAGACTGTTGTTTTCTTAATATTTGTCAGATAGGAGTATTTTTGAGTGATTGCAACAACTTTTCCGTTTCTATGAGCCATTATGTGAGCATTATACCAAGAAAGGAATAAAGTATTTGTTTTGATGTAGAAAATGTGAGCGACTTTTAAGTAGTATGGGGTAGGACTACAACTAATTACAAAGGAGCAAATGTAGCAGAAGAGGCAGTGAAGCATTGGAGATGGAGGACTATTCACTAATTTTCCATCAAACTTGATGAGTTCCTTTATTTTACCTGTAGTCAAAACTAGAGAGAATCTTGCCCCATGTTCGTTGATGAATGGAAATTTACAGTGCAGTTCAGTTACTGTCTACAAATACACTTATTGCTGTCACTTTAAACCATCATAAGAACCCTAATAAATTAATTTTGTTTTCTACTATTTAAGTAAAGCACACAGCTTGAGGTCCAGAATTCATAGTGGTTTCTTTCTGTCATAGAGTTATACAGCACAGAAACAGGCCCATTGTGCCCATGCCAGCCATCAAGCACCTATCTATTCTAATCCCATTTTCCAGCACTTGGCCCGTAGCCCTGTATGCAATGGTGTTTCAAGTGCTCATCTAAATACTTCTTAATATGTTCTGTGACCAAAACTGAGCATGGTTTTGCAGTAATTCTATGATACTAAACCTCACTTTTTTTAGCTCCATGTGACAAAAACAATTCTTGTAATTGGTATTTTAGTTGACTGGGTTCCAACCTTGGCTCAGCCATAACACACTCTAATGTGAATCAGAAGGTCATGCTTCCAAGCCCCACTGCAGAGAATTGAGCACATAATTTAGGTTGAAGCGGAGGCAATGTCTTTCCAATGAAATGCCAAACTGAGGCCCCATCTGCTCCCTCAGTTGGACATAAAAAGCTCCCATGGCATTAGTTCGAAGAACAGTAGACGAGTTCCCCTGGAGGATGGAACTGCATTGACCGCTAAGATAGGTTATCTGATCATTTATCTCATTGCTATGTGTGAGACCTTGCTATGTTAAATTCATTGCTGTTTTCATACATTACAATAGTGAGCTCATTTCAAAAGTATTCATTGTTTGTGAAATGCTTTGGCATGCCTGGATCCATATAAATGCAAGTTCTTTCTTTCTTAAATTTGTCAACTTGCATCATTCATTCTTCAGCTCCAGAAATATATTGATTCTTTTGCTGCTATGATATCATGCAGTAGTCCCTTCATTTTTCTGGAATATTCCATGAGGGTGTGATTCTCCTCTAACCATGAAGCAGATTGGACCC
Organism: Carcharodon carcharias; assembly: GCF_017639515.1. Lineage (NCBI taxonomy): Eukaryota > Metazoa > Chordata > Chondrichthyes > Lamniformes > Lamnidae > Carcharodon > Carcharodon carcharias. The sequence continues at coordinate 105,090,067 of NC_054467.1, read as the reverse complement.
TTGTGCTAGAGCTGTGAGCTGTTTTATTAGATACATAATTTCCTAAGAGGATGTAATTAGGGGAAACCAGCATGGATTTGTTGAAGTCCAATCGTGTTTAACCAACTTGATTGGATTTTTTGATGAGCTAACAGAGATGGTCAATGAAGGTAATGTAGTTGATGTTGTGTATATGGACTTCCAAAAGGCATTTGATAAAGTACAACAAAATAAACATACCAGTAAAGTTGAAGCCCATGGAATAAAAGGGAAAATGACAGCATGGATACAAGGTTGGCTAGTTGTCAAGAAAAGGGTGGTGGTGTGAACAGTTATCTTTCAGACTTGGGGAAAGTGCACAGTCACATTCCTGGGGGTCAGTACGAGGACCATTGCTTTTCTTGATGTATATTAATGACCTAGACTTGGGTGTGCAGAACACGGCTTCCAAAATTGCACATGACACAAAATTTGGAAGTTTTGTGAATGGTGAGAAGGAGAGTGTTAGACTTTAAGAGGTCATAAGACAGGTTGGAGCAATGGGTGAGCATGTGGCAGATGAAATTTAATGCTGAATGTGTTGAAACAATTTAAAATATAAAATAAAGAGTACAGTTCTAAAATGGGTACCCTGGGGGTATAGGTGCACAAATTGCTGAAAGTGGCAGTACTGGTTGAAAAAGTGATTCAAGTGGCATACTTGATCTTGGGCTTTGTAAATAGGAGACAAAGAGTACAACAAAAAGACATTATGGTGAATCTTTCTGAAACGGTGGTTTGTATTGTGTCCAATTCTAGATGCCACATTTTAGGAAGGATGTGAAGGCTTTAGAGAATGGTTCTAGGTTTGAGGGACTTCAGTTACGTGGCTAGATTGGAAAAGTTGCCCTTGGAGAGAGAGTGATTTGGGAGAAGATTTGGTCAAAGTGTTCCAAATCATGAAGGGTCTCCAGACAGAGTAGATAGAAAGCAACTATTTCTCATTGGCAGAAGGGCTGAGAAACAAGGACACTGATTTCAGCTGATTGGCTAAAGAATGAGGAAAAGCTTTTTGCACAGCAAGTGATTAGGATCTGGAAAGCAGTACCTGAGAGTGTGGTGGAGGCAGAGATAATAACGGCTTTCAAAACAGTATTGAAGGTCAGGGCTATGGGAAGACGGTGAGAGAATGTGATTGGCTGAGTTGCTTTTGAGAGAGCAGGCACAAGCATGATGGACCGAATGGCCTCCTCCTGCTTTGTAACCATTCCATGATTCTGTGATCATGAAAAGTGGACACCTGTTTTGAAAAGATAATTGAGGTGGCAATAGAAAACATAATTAAAGGTTTTAGGAAGAATAGTGGGCAAAGAATGTTAGTTTGAAGGTCATTTTAAATTGCTTCCAATGAACATTTTCTTTTTTGGAGTGTCTCATGAGCTTGTGGCCACATATGAGCTTCACAGGTAGATTGGATTCTGCAGTCTGTTATCAAAGAACTGGGTAGAAAAGTACTGAGTGGTACTAACATTTTTTTTCCATGGTCTACTTCAAGTGTTATGATTCCTGTAGATTGTTGACTTTTAAAATGATATTTGAATTTCCAGTGACTGACTGGAAGGATCACACAACAAGATTTTAAGATTTTTACTATAACAAACTAAGCACAACATTGGTTAAATAGTATTTAATAGGCATTTTGTACTTAAAACTACAGAAAAGATCACTTTTGACATGACTGAAAATCCCACGCCATGTTTATACTTTATGCTGTCCCTTAAGTTTTTATTCTTCCAAAATCAGTCTTAAGCTATTCCCTGCTCTTGAGGCCCTGCTTCCTTTTCCCTTTCCCTTTCCCTTTCCCAGCCAAATAACTTCTAAACCCAGAAGTAGCTTTCACTGTGAGGATTGCATTAGAGATTTCTTCTCTCTAGTCCAAGCTAGGCAAATCTTCCAGCCTCCTTTAGGTCATCCTCTCGGCATCTCCTCTGTCAAGCCCCCTCAGAATCTTATATGTTTTAATTAGATCACTTCTCATTCTTCAAAACTCCAATGAGTATAGGCCCTACCTGCTCAACCTTTCATCATAAGACAGCCCCTTTATCCCAAGAATCAACGTAGTTAATCTTCCCTGAACTGCCTCCAATGCAAGTATATCCCACCTTACCTAAGACGACCAAAACCATACACAGTACTCTAGTGTGGTCTCACCAATGCCCTGTACAGTTGAAACAGGACTTCCCTACATTTATACTCCATCCTTCTTGCAATAGGGGCCAACGTTCCATTTGCTTTCCTAATTACTCCTGTACCTGCATGCTAACCTTTTTGTGATTCATGTATTAGGACACCCAAATCCCTCTGTACGGAGGCATTCTACCGTCTTTCTATTTAAATAAAATTCTCCTTTTCTATTCTTCTCACCAAAGTGGACAACCCCACATTTTCCCACATTATACTCCCATCTGCCAATTTTTTGTCCAACACTTAACCTATCTGTATCCCTTTGCAGACTCTTTGTTGTTAAATTTCTTATAAGCAGTTGGTGAGGGAGGAGACCAAAAAATCAGTTGTCTTGAGTTTTAGGTTTATTCACAAAGTGAAACATTACACGTGTTACTTCTAACTCCTCAACCCACCACCAGAGTCAATAAGTGTCTCTTTATACTCTTTTGAGCGTACCAAATGAACAAACTAATGAATGAACAGCCCCTTAAAAGGGGCATGTGTCTCTTTATATTGTGGTATTTGAATCCATTTCCCTGGAGCTTTAGCATGGGCCTCTGGGTTACTATTCCAGTGACATTACCACAACTCCACCAACAGCCTATTATTTAATAGTCCATACATGAACCATTCTTCAGAGTGAGACTTGGACATTCAAAATTCTGGCTCAGAGGCAAAAAAACGCTACATACTGAGCCACCAGGTTGGCTGTGGCCACTGTGTCTGTTTATTCTCTTTTGAGTACAACAATGAAACAAATAAACTAATTAATGAACTAATAAACTAATTAACAGATTCTTAAAGGGGCATTGTGTCCCTTTATACTCTTTCAATTTATACTCTTTCAAGTAAATCTAATAAACAAATAAACCAACCAATTAACTAAAAAAAACCCTTAGAGGAGCACTGTAACAAAAACAAAACTTCAATGTAATGTGTTTCTTTTATGTTCCTAGACCAGACCCCCAAGTTTTTGGTGAAATCCAGTTAGGGACCAATAACATTTTGTTTAAAGTAGACAAAATTAAATATTCAATACACTTGGTAATAGAATAAAGTCACAAGATTCCATGGGTTTTGAACAAACAAAAAGATAAAATAAATACAATATCTATCTTATACCCGAATGCTCAGAGTAAATATAAAGTACATGTGAATTAACAAGCCAACTGTGGTCGAACGCACCGCACTACACTACATGATAAATGACACATGCAACCAAGACAGAGTTCACGGATTTCACAGCAGCCCACCCAGACATCAGTAAACACTGTGAGGCAACCAATCTCACTGCAACTCTGTCCCTCTAACTAGGGATTCCTGTCTTCACCTTTGAAAATCTAACTTGGGAATTCCCTCAAAGTTGCTCCAACTCGGACAGCATCAACAATGGCCCACCTCACAGGGTTTCAGTCTCTCCTCTTGAGATTCCATTCTCCTGGATTTCAACCTGGTATAGTGGTACTGTCATTGGACTGGTAATCCAGAGACCCACTGTAATGCTCTGGGGACCTGGGTTTGAATCCCACTATGGCAGATGATGGAATTTGAATTCAATAAAAACCTGGAATTAAAAGTCTGATGATGACTTGATCATCAGACTTTTAATTCCTTGATGACATGAAACCGTTGTGGATTATAGTAAAAACCCTTCTGGTTCACTGCTGTCCTCACCCAGTCCGGCCTACGCGCGACTCCAGATGATGTGGTTGACCCTTAAATGCCCTCGCAAGCCATTCAAGTTTTTTCAAAACCACTTCAAAGTCAATAAAAAGGAATGAAACCAGATGAACCACTTGGCGTCAGCCTAGGCACCGGAAACGACAGTGAAAAACCCAGCCCTGTCGACCCTGCAATGTCCTCCTGACTAACGTCTGGCGGCTTGTGCCAAAATTATAGTTGTAGATGAAGGAGTATTGTAATATAGTTCACCTTTTCTTGTTTAATAAATGTTTTATGCTTCTGTTAGGAGTTCATTAATTAATCCAATGACACTGTTCAGTAACCCCTCTCTAAGTATCTAAACAAACAAATTAAAGTTAGGATCTATCGGGCTGGGTTCCATCCTTGGATCAGGCTTGTCCAGTGGTAACTTCAGCTGGGATCGTAACATAATCTTCAGCCAAAGTGCCGAGTGGATGACCCATCTCAACCTTCTCCAGAGGTCCCTAGCATCACAGATGTTAGTCTTTGGCTAATTCGATTCATTCCACGTGATATCAAGAAATGGCTGAAGGCACTGGATATTGCAAAGTCTGTGGGCTCTGACGATATTCCTGCAATAGTACTGAAGACTTGTGCTGCAGAACTTCTCATGCCCCTAGCCAAGCTGTTCCAATACAGCTACAACACAGGCATCTACCCGGCTATGTGGAAAATTGTCCAGGTACTTCCTGTACACAAAAAGCAGGACAAATCCAACCCGGCCGATTACCGCCCCATCAGTCTACTCGCCACCAATAAAATAATGGAAGGGGTCATCAACAGTGCTATCAAGCGCCACTTGCTTAGCAATAATCTGCTCACTTAGTTTGGGTTCCGCCATGGTCACTCAACACCTGACCTCATTATAGCCTTGGCTGAAACATGGACAAAGGAGCTGAACTCCAGTAGTGAGGTGGGAGTGACTGTCCTTGACATCAAGGCAGCATTTGACCGAGTGTGGCATCAAGGAACCGTAGCAAAACTGGACTCAATGGGAATCAGGGGTAAAACTCTCGGCTGGCTAGATTCATATCTAGCACAAAGGAAGCTGGCTGTGGTTATTGGAGGTCAATCATCCTAATTCCAGGACACCACTGCAGGAGTTTCTCAGGGTAGTGTCTTCAGCCCAGCCATCTTCAGCTGCTTCATCAATGACCTTCCCTCCATCATAAGATCAGAAGTGGGGATGTTCGCTGATGATTGCACAATGCTCAGCACCATTTGCAATTCCTCAGATACTGAGGCAGTCCAAGACCAAATGTAGCAAGACCTGGACAATATCCAGGCTTAGGCTGACAAGTGGCAAGTAACATTCGTGCCACACAAGTGCCAGGCAATGACCATCTCCAACAAGAGAGAATCTAACCATCGCCCTTTGACATTCAATGGCCATTGCTGAATCCCCCACTATCAACATCCTGGGAGTTAGCATTGACCAGAAACTGAACTGGACTAGCCATATAAATACTGTGACTACAAGAGCAGGTCAGAGGCTCGGAATCCTGCGACCAGTAACCCAAAACCTGTCCACCATCCACAAGGCACAAGTCAGAAGTGTGATGGAGTACTCTCCACTTGCTTGGATGAGTGCAGTTCTAACAGCACTGAAGATGCTTGACATTATCCAGGACAAAGCAGCCCGCTTGACTGGCATCCCTTCCACAAACATTCACTTCCTCCACCACTGACGCACAGAAGCAGCAGTGTGTACCATCTACAAGATGCATTGCAGAAACTCACCAAGGTTACTTTGGCAGCACCTTCCAAACCCCTGACCACTACCATCTAGAAGGACAAGGGCCACGGACAGATGGAAACACCATCACCTGGAAGTTCCCCTCCAAATCACTCATCATCCTGAATTGAAAATATATCACCGTTCCTTCACTGCCGCTGGCTCAAAATCCTGGAACTCCCTTCCTAACAGCACTCTGGGTGTACCTACACCACATGGACTGCAGCGGTTCAAGAAGGCAACTCACCACTGCCTTCTCAAGGGCAATAAATGCTGGCCCAACCATTGAATGCTCACATCCCATAAATTAATTTTAAAAAAACAACAACTCAGAAGGGCAATTTCAGCTCTTTGGTCACGCCACTACTGCGCCAAAGGAGCACCTTTGACCCAATGGCCTGCAGCCCTTTTCATGTTTGGAGCCTGTTTTTCTGCTCCACTCTTTTTACTGAACTGGGACCTTTTCCTGTCCTTGGGACCTCTCCCTGTCCCCTTCCTGGGACCCTAGTCTTCCATGGTGCTCCACTCCTGGTCACCTGACCTGGGCTTTTGTGCCATTTTTTCTCCCTCTGTTTATGCGCAGGTGTGCTGGGCCTGCCCAGGGCTCAAAGAACTTACAAATTGTACTGAGCATGTGCAGTCTGCTCCCGGTCTATGCATGCGCAAAAGCTCTGAGGTCTGTCAGGAGCTGAAGTTCCCAACCTCCGTTCTCAATGAGGTGAGCATAGTTTTCATAACACTGTAGGTGGGGTCGCTCATTAGACATATAGACACTTAAAAATTAATTCATGTAATTAACATTTGTGCCCTAATCACAACTTGTTTCCTTACCTATCTTTGTATCATCAGCAAATTTCGCTACATTACACTCAATCCCTTCATACAAGTCATTAATGCAAATTGTAAATAGCTTGGGCCCCACCACTGATCTATCTGGCACTCCAATAGTTGCAGTTTGCCCACCTGAAAATTACCCATTTATCTTGACTGTCACTTTCCTGCTAGTTAGCCAATCCTCTATCTATCATTCCCAACACCATGAGCTCTTATCTTGTGTAGTAACTTTTTATGTGGCACCTTATCAAATGCTTTTTGGAAATCCAAATGGACTACGTCCACTGGTTCCCCTTTATCCACACTGCTTGTTACATCCTCAAAGAGCTCCAATAAATTTGTCAAATATGATTTCCCTTTCACAAAACATGTTGACTCTGGTGATTGTATTATAATTTTCTAAATGCTCTCAGACTACTTCCTTAATAATGGATTCTAACAATTTTCCAATGAGAGATGTTAGGCTAACTGGCCTTTAGTTTCCTGTTTTCTGTCTCCTTCCTTGAATAGAGAAGTTACTGAATTGGTAGCTGAATATTTGAATAAGATATAAGTAAGTAAAGCATCTAGCCCAGATTGGATATATCCAAGAACTCATAACGCATTCAAGAATGAGCCGATGACGAGATATTTAGGGAATCTCTAGAAAAAGCATGAACACTGAGGGACTCGTTGGGTAAGGATATCGAGAGTTATGGAGCAAAAGAAGATCAACGGAGTTGATGTGCTAATCAGCTATGAAACAACTGAATGGTGGAACAGGCTTACAGGGCTGAAGATCTGTGTGTGTTCCTCTGGTAATGGAATGCTGCTTCTTGTCCTCTTTTTTGTAAAGGGAATAAGATAGGCAGGATTCTGTTGGACCGATGGGCCTCTCCCACCGGTCAGTGAACTGTGGGGAACCCATGCTAACTGGCCACAATAGGGTGTTCCTTGTGACAGAAGTTCCTGGGAGCGGAAGTCCTGCCCAGCAACGGCTGCCAGCTAATCAGAGGCAGGCAACTCCTCATGCCACCCGTAGGAATGGTGCCTTCTGGCAACAATGCACCCATTAGAGTCCCAGGATCATTGTGGAATCCCAGGTTAAAGGTGAGCAAAGGCAGGATTTTGGACATGGGTGTGGAAATGTTGGGGGTTGAAGACGAGGGAAGGAGAGTGGCTTTCAGTGGCTGCCTGATGCCGGGTTTCTCAATCGGGCGCAGAGTGCCTGACTATGAGGGACACCCCCTCACTCCCAGGAGGGATAATGGGTGTCAGGTGGCTTATTAATTAACCTAATTGACATCCCACTTCTGGTGGCTGGGATTCCCACGTTGGTCCCTTCCGCCCTCTGACTTAACTGGGAGGTTTTGCTGCCATTGGGGGACTGAAGCATGGCCTTTGCTACGATTAAGTGGGCCTGGCCACCATGGTTCCTTACACAATGGGCTACATTAAATCCAGTCTGATATATGGGGAGTAATCATCAATGAGTCATTCTGACATTGTTATCACAAAGTTCTAGAATCAATTACTAAGGACAAGGTCATGGAATACTGAGAGAACTGTGAACTTTACAAAAAAGAAAGCAAGAACCATTTCACAGAATTTTTGAAATAGTAACAAAAGATATACCTGGGTCAATATGCTGTTATCAATGTAGGACAGCTGATAAGGTACCTCATAGAAAATTACATCATTAAATTACCTGACAGTATTTGCAGCAATATAGTGAGGCAGATTGAAAGTTGACTGAATGTTAGTAACTTAGTCCCTGTTAATAGGAAATATCCTGGTTGGAAAGCTGTGATGAATAGAGTCCTGTAGGACTTGATGTTGGGACCAGTAGCTGAAAGGAGTGGTAAATGCAATGAAGTTTGGCAAAAAGTTTCAAGACTGTTCAGGGAAGTGGATAGACAATCGGCAGGTGCAGTTCAGTGTAGCTAAATGCACTTGGGGTTAAAGAACTTTGTATTCATTCGTGGGATTTGGGTGTTGCTGGCAAAGCCATCATTTGTTGCCCATCCTAATCGCCCCTGAACTGAGTGGCATGCCAGGCCATTTCAAAAGGCAGTTAAGAGTCAACCACATTGATGTGGGTCTGGATTCCCATCCTGGCCAGACCTCATAAGGATGGCAGATTTCCTTCTCTGAAGGACATTGGTGAATGAGATGGATTTTTACAGCAACAGATGATAGTTATTATGGTCACCGTTACTGAGACTAGCATTATATTTCAGATTTATTAATTGAATTTAAATTCCACCAGCTGCTGTGATGGGATTTGAACCTGTGTCCTTGGAGCATTCGCCTGGACCTCTGGTTTACTAATCCACTGACATTACCACCAAGACATCAAAAATAATAGGCACAGGAATTGGATGATTAATGGGAAATTACTCAAGACAGAGCAGAATGGGGATATTGAGTTGTAGTAGATGTATCCCCCGTAACTGAACCAATACCTGACACTGTGAAAATAACAAATGGAATACTGGAAGGGAAGGAGGTAGGAATGACGTGTAGATCAAAGAATGTAATCCCTCCCTTAAACAGAGCATTAGTTTTGTATTGTGTGTGGTTTTCAGATTTACACAACTGAAACAGTGTAGCTAAACTGCAAAACATACAGAAATAAGGGACCTGGAGCATAAAACATAGCCAGATAGACTGAAGGATCTGGGAAAGGAGTAAATTCAAGAGAAATACGGTTGAGCAATTTTTATAAAACACTTAACAGCAAAAGCTTGCATTTGTATATAGTGTGTTTAACCTGGAAAATGCACCCAAATAGTTCTCAGATGTATAAACAAAAAAAATTAGGAGGGGTGACCAAAAGTTTGGTCAAAAAGATGGATATAAAGAGAATCTTAAAACATTAGAGGGAAGTGGAATTGTGGATAGGTTCAGGCAGGGAATTACAGAGCCTCAACATTGTTGCCAACAGAGGAGTGAAGGGAGGGGGAAATGCACAAGAGACAGGAGCCAGAACTCAAGGGTTGGTTATTACACTGGAGGAAGTTACAGATAGGGAGGATGAGGCCAAGGAGGAATTGGAGCACAGAAATTAGCATTTTAAATTTGACTACTGGTCACCTGACAACTTAGTATAAGTCAGCAAGGATAAGAGAGCAGACAAGATATTAGCAGCAGAGTTTTAGAGAGAGGAAATTTCTGGAGGGTGGAAGATGAGTCTAGATAGGAGAGCATTAGAGTAATGGAGTCTGAAGGTGATGAATGCATAAACGTGGATTTCCGTTACTGTGAGCTCAGGGAAGAGCAGAGGTGTAAGTTAGGAGTCTCCATGTTGAGCAGGATATGGCTTCAGAAGCTCAACTCGAGGCTGACCAGGACATCAGGTTTGCAAATGGTTTGGTTCATCCTGAAGTGATGACTAGTTGGCAAGGTTGCAATTTGTGGTGGGATGGGGGGAGATAACAGCCCCGTCCCTTCCATGTTTGGCTTAAAGATATAGAAGAGCAGTTAGAGCTGTTCATATTGGCATAAGGTAACAGAACAAAGGAGAATGAAGTTAAGTAGGAGGAAAAAGATTTAGGCAGGATATAAGGAAACATTATTGACAGGATGAGTTTTTATTAGAACAGCCAATGAAGGCAGCAGGACAGTCTTGATGTTTCTCAGCACTAACCTTCTTAGGCTCTATTAACATGTATTACCTTCAGACAAACTATTCTGGTGCTCTCCTGGTTCAAAATTCTCACGCACTAAGCCTTAAGCATCCACTGTGCTTATTGACCTATGTTGACACCTGATCCCCCAATTCTCATCTTGACATTTAACTCCCTTCATGGCCAGTCTGCTCCATATCCCTGTAAACTCTCTCAACCTTGAATTAAATTCCTGTGCCATTCCACCTCCCTTTCCACCTTCAAGATCATTCTTAAAACCCATTTCCTTGATCACTCATAATACCTCTTGCTTTGGTTTGGCATCCATTTTTGTCTGATTATGCCTCTATGAAGCACCTTGGGATATTTTCCTATGTTAAAGATGCCTTATAAAGACAAGTTGCATATGACATTCTTAGATATATGGGGCCATTGCATGGAACTGTGCCTTTAGTATAAAGAAATTTAAAAATATGTTTCAACACTAGCCAGTGTTGAAACATAAATCAGGTAGTGTGGAAACTCTGAACTTGTACCTTGGTGCAACTGTCCTGCCCCCTTTGACCTCTAGTAACTTCCAGATTCAACTTCACTGAACTTCATTATGTTTTCTAATATACAAAAAATACAGCAGTGACATAAATACATTTAGCATGGATTACAAATAGATATAGTATTTACTGTGGTAGTGGAATGACAATACTAGAATAACCTTTAACCTTTAGATGGTTTGGCCCTCTAGTGTTTTGATTGGCCAAATCCAGCACTGGAATATTTTGGGTCTATAATGTTTTTTATAACACTATTTATAATCCTAAACTTGTTACTGTTTATCCTATAGATATTTGCATCACCAGTTGGCATTTGTTTTAACGAGTTCCATGTATATTTTGCATGTTAATATAACCTAATACTATTCCTGATAGCCCTAGGGAAATCCAAATTGGAAGGACTTGATGTTTGTTTTGGGATCATATAAAATGCTGTTTTTTTTAAACTAACCATTTCTTGCATCAGTTTTACAGTGCTTCCTTTTCTGCAGGTTTTGGTGGGCTTGGAGCTGCTACAGCCAGTAGCTTTAATTTTGGGGGTTTCGGACTAAACGCTAACACTGCAATTGGCTTAAATATCGGAAGTTTTGGTGCAGCTACAACCACAGGTTTTGGTAGTGGTGGCTTGGCTGGCACAGGTAGTTTCCTGCTACTGCAAGCAAAGTGGCAGATTATTTTTAATACATTCATTCATTTCAGTGCCTCATTTCATCTGAGTTACGGTTTCACCAAGCTTTTGACACCTAAATTGTTACTCATGGGCGAACAGATCCACAGCTGAGCAGCACAGTGTTAATGTGACATGTTGTACATACATTTAGTAACCCTGCACTGTAGTAATAAACATTCTGCAATTCATCATTGGGTGTTTATTCAGTTTTGATTCAATAGGTTGTATCCACCTTCTATGTTGCAGTAGTTGTTCACAACAGCTCAAAGTAATGATCAGTTTGTACTTAGTCTTAAGGAAACACTATGCATTTAACCACAGAATCATACACCACAGATGACCACCATTTGGCCCATCGTGTCTGTGTCAGTTGTTTGAAAGATTCATCAAATTAATTCCACTGCCCTATTTATTCCCTGTAACCTTGCAAATTTCTCTTTTTCAAGTATGTATTAAATTTCCTTTTGAAATCTATGATTGAATTTGCTTCCTCCACCTTTCCAGGCTATACATTCCAGTTCCTAACAGCAGGAATTCTGAAAAAAACATTCTCTTCATTTTCTCCCTAGATTTTTTGCCAATTATCTTAAATCTGTATCCTCTGGTTACTTGCCCTCTTGTCAGTTGAAACAGTTTCTTCCTACCTACTCTTCTCAAAACCTCATAATTTTGAACTCCTCTATTAAATCTCCCCGTAACCTTTGTTATGACTTGTCCCTGGGCGGGGTCCCTCAATTTGTATTGATCCCAGACAAGATACCCCAAATTATTAACTTCCCGAATGGGACCCCAATTTTGTCATGCTCCTGGGTGAGGAGGAATGAGTTGGCTCCCTTTCTTTATTCAACCCCCTCAGTTGGTTACAACGAGGTTAATTTAACTAGTATACCTTTTCCCAGTCGAAATGTATTTTATGTTTTAGAAGGAGCCAATTTAACCAGGCTTTCTTGAGTAAGAGAAAGGGTAAGTTTATTCGTTACTAAAAACCCGAGGAAAAAATAATAAAAAAAAACACACACACATCAGAAATGAGAAATTCAGTCTAAAAATAAAAGTGAAAAAAGACATACGAATCAATCTTTGGCTTGTCTGTGAGGAGTAGATGGTGAAGCGTTGTGCAATTAAGTTGGGTGATTCCAGCAGAGCTGACTTTGGCACTTGAGCAGTTGGTTTGGAGACACTTGGTTCTGCAGGTTAGCTGAAGGAGCTTTCCTATTTTCTTTTTGACTGTGGCTTTTCTGACTTGCCCCCAGCAAGAGAAAGAGATTTTTACCTGCAAGCTGTAGGAATGCCGAGCTGATGTTCTTCTGCTACAACCTACACTGCACACACTAACACACCAGAACGAGAAAACACAGATGAGGTTTGTAGCTGGCTTTTTAACCCAGTTCCTTGTGTATTCCTGGAAGGGAAAAAACAAACAAACATGTCTTTGGCCCAGAATCTGCTTTCTTTCACCTCAGACCATTTCTACATTGTGAGATATAACTCAACTGGAGATAGTTTCTGCTGAAATGTGGTAATAAGTCTCCATTGTCTCTGCAACCACAGGAGATTAAAGTTCAGTCTTTTGCATTGCATCTCTTCCTTTCAAGAGTCTCTTTCTGAAGTAGGCCTTGATGCCTTTTTAGGCATGGCATTCCATGTTCTTCTCTGAACTAGTCAGTCAAGTATAATCCACATAGGAATTTTCCAGAAAGAGGTTACTTTACATTCTCAGCTAGCTTTTGCTTGTATGTCCTTTTTAAAAAAAGCACATGCCATCCTCAAAAAGTTCAATGTGCCTGTAAGTAATTCAGGGCTACGATCTGCTCTAAGAACTTTCTCTGCTCTGAGAACAATTCCACCTTCTCTACAATGAGGTAAAAGGACAATCATTTGAATTGTATGCCCAATGTTAAAAGTAATATTTCTTATTCCTTTTTAAGCTTGTTGTAGAACAATTTCTATGTAACCAAATTGGTGGGCCCACAGCAGGTGCAGCTGTTAAGCTAGACGTCAAGAGTTATGTGATCGTGACCTCAGTGTACTCTGCGTTTAAGAAACGGTGTGTTTATTTTCTCTCTCAGAGAAAGTGCTCTGCTCATTGACTCCCTTTAACATCATGGTCAAGATTGGAAATGCATGGGGGGAATCATGCCCTCACACCCCACTAAGTACTGTGTGTCAACACCAGTGCACTTTATTGTTGCTACAACCATTCTAGTGTTTCATTGATGTTCTGTGAAATGTGACAAAGATTTAGTTATGAACAGTAATTTGACTTGGTGATACAGGCAGAACACAGAAGGACTTAATTGGACAGCAAGTTGTTTTGCAGTATTGATCTGCACTCAATGACATGTTTATCAGATTTTGAGGTAACCATCCAAAGTAAAGTTTATCTCATTTAATCTTTTATATAAATAAAATAGGAGCCAATATTTTTAAAAGCCAGAGGATTTGGTTATTTAAATTTAAATTGGTCTCCAGTTTTTTTTTCCTGTCTAAATTCTACAACATAAAAGGATTAATACTTTTTGAGGGGGACTTTCTGACATTATTTTAAAACCGCTTTCCTTATTTCCTCAGTGCCACAGTAATCCAATAATGTGGCTGCTTTACTGTGCAGTCATTTTTTGGGTCCGATTTAGAAGACCTTTAATAAGGTTTTGTTTTAAACATACTGATCATTGAATTGTTTCTTGACCAACTTGGAGGACTTATGCCATAACTTAAGGAGCCCAACCTTGCTTTGCATGGGATGCAATCTTTGCTGCAAAAATTGTTGCCAATTCTGTTATTGCTCCCAAATCTATAAGTGTTTTTCTTCTCATCAACCCTGTGTATTAAGTCCCACCTGCAGCCACCTTCATATCTTTGCTGAATTTAAATTTTAAAAAACAGCAACTTGACTGACATCAGTGATAGCAAGTGATTCCTTGTCCTTCTCAGTCTTTGGTAATGCTTTGGAGGTGTCAGTAACTTGTAAATTTAGTCACTGGCTGGCCTTATAAATCATATATTTTCACTCTTATCGACAGATGTTTCATTATGTTGAAAATAAGAGTTAAAATTACTCCATTTTTCTAACTGGCGTTTCATTGAGCTCTATGGTCCAACAAAGTCCCAGGTTAAATGTGATGATGGGAGGGAGGAAAGTGGGTGTGGTGGAGCGGGTGGGGGGTGGGATGCTGGTTAAGGGGGTTTTGTGGTGAGGGTACAGGAATCATAAAAGTGAGGGTGCAAGAATTGGACTCATTACTTTGGGCTATGAAAAGGAAAGGATTATCAACGGTTTTCATACCTGATCGCTAACCAGACGCACTTCTTCAAATGGAAAACATCAGGTACAACAAAAGTTAAAAATTATCCTGTAATCCCCCTAATGATCAAATAGTTCTTGTCTCTGAGCTCATGTGAAGAACAGCCTCATGATGGAATGTTGTTATCACAGCCCAGTCCCAGTGAGAGTTGATGCCTGTGGGACACTAGGAGAGAAAGTTGAAAATGAAAATAAAAGTTAAATTATCATACTGCCTATCCAACTGCTTATCCAACACCCAATACTGGATGAATAGAAATTTCTTCCAGTTAAATATTGGGAATTCAGAAGTCATTGCCTTTGATCCCTGCTCCAAACTCCATTCCCTAGCTACCGACTCCATCCCTGTCTCTGGCAACAGTCTGAAATTAAACAGACTGTTTGCAACCTTGATGTCATATTTGACTGAAGGTGAGCTTCCAACCACATATCTGCACTATCGCTAAGACCACTTGTTTCAGGGAAATATTTATATCCAGTGTTTTCTAGTTCACACATTTGCGATTAGGCATTCTAACATTATTCCATAGTCCAGAAAATTCCAAAATATAGAAATGACTGGGTCCCAAGCATTCCCGACTAGAGAGGTTACAGTGTACGAGGAAAGAATCCAACTCTGTTTGGCAGCTTACTCATTTTTGTCACTTGCTTCACTACCTGGTCATTTATATTCGAGTGTCCGCTTCCTTTAATTTCTCACCTATCCTTACCACATTTAAAAAAAAATCTTCTTACTTTCTCTCCCATCTTCCATTGTTGGTTTTCACCATTCCGAGTGAGCCTGTTTAATTTTAAGGTGCAGTGTTTGGAATAACATCCTGTAGCTGCTGTGTTCTTTTTTAGTTGGATGCGTTTCTCCCTGATCGTTGGTTACAGAACAAAAGCTGCAGCTCTTGGAGTACACTGTTAGTGGGCAAGATTGGGCAAAAAGTGCTCAAGGCCCCCAAACAGCTCTATAAACTTAACGAAGAAAAATGAAACTGAGATAAAACATCAGTGGTCAGTTAGGTTTAAGAGTGGGGGCATCTGAATCATGAGCAATGTTGTCAAGTAGCTTAAAAAAATTAGCAATGAGAGAAAAAGTGCAAATGCTGTAGATCTGAAAACAAAGCAAAATGGCAACAAAAACACTAAGGAAGGGGGCAGGTTAACATAGAACCATAGAAAAGTTACAGCACAGAAAGAGGCTATTCAACCCATCATGTCTGTGCTGGCTAAAAAAAGATGAAAAAGAAACTAGCCGCTCATTTTAATGCCACTTTCCAGCACCTGGTCCACTGCCTTGCCAGTTACAGTGCTTCAGATGCAGATCCAAGTACATTTTAAATGAGTCGAGCGTTTCAGCCTCAACCACCAATCCAGGCAGTCAATTTCAGACACCCACCACCGTCTAAGTGAAAAAGTTTTTCCTCATGTCCCCTCTAATCCTTCTATCACTGTAAATCTGTGCCCCCTGGTAATTGATCCCTCAGCTAAGGGAAGCAACCCTTTACTGCCTACCCTTTCTAGACCCCTCATAATTTTGTACAGCTCAATTAGGACACCCCTCAGCCTTCTCTATTCTAAGAAAAACAACCCCAGCCTATCCAATTTTTCTTCATAGCTGCAATTTTCAATTCCTGGCAGCATTCTTGTAAATCTTCTCTGTACTCTCTTCAGAGCAATTATGTCCTTCTGTAACGTGGTGACCATAACTATGCACAAAATTCCAGTTGTGGCCTAACCAGCATTTTATACAGTTCCATCGTTACATCCCTGCTTTTGTACACAATACCTCATCGAATAAAGGAAAGCATTCCATATGCTTTCTTTACCACCTTATCCACCTACCCTGCCATCTTCAGGGACCTGAGGACATGTACTCCAAGGTTTCTCACTTCCTGTACCCCTCTCAATGTCCCCCCCATTTGTTGAGTATTTCCTTGTTTTGTTTGCCCGCCCCAAATGCATAACCTCACACTTTTCCGGATTGAATTACACTTGCAACTTTTCAGCCCACTCAACTAAGCCATTGATATCATTCTGGAGACAACAGCTATTCTTCTCACTATCAACTACATGGCCAATTTTTGTGTCAACTGCAAATTTCCCAGTCACACCTCCCACATTTATGTCGAAATCATTAATATATACAACAGACAACAAGGGCCCCAACACTAAGCCCTGTGGAACACCACTGAAAACTGTTTTCCATTCGCAGAAACCTCTATTGACCATTACCCTTTGTTTCCTGTCACTAAGCCAATTTTAGATCTAACCTGCCACCTTCCCCTGTATCCCATGGGATCTCACCTTTCCTGACCAATCTGCCAAGTGAGATCTTGTCAAATGCCATACTAAAGTCCATGTAGACAACATCCACTGCGCTGCCCTCCTTGTAACTTCCTCAAAAAATTCTATTAAGTTAGTAAGACACGATCTTCCCCTAACAAAACCACGTTGATTGTCCCTGATCAACCCGTGCCTTTCAAAGTGACAGTTTATCCTGTCCCTCAGAATTGATTCCAATAATTTGCCCACCACTGAAGTCAGACTGACTGGTCTATAATTTTCCGGCCTGTCCCTTGCACCCTTTTTGAATAATGCTGCAAAATTTGCCAACCTCCAACCCTTTGGTACCTCACCTGTATCTAGTGAGGATTGGAAAATAATCCTCAGAGCATCCGCTATTTCTTCTCTGCCTTCCTTTAACAACCTGGGATGCAATCCATCTGACAGCCCTGGTGACTTATCCACCTTCAAGGATGTCATTTGCTCCAATACTTCCTCTCTCACTATGCTTATTGTATCTAATGTTTCACACTCCTCCTCTTTAACTAGAATGCCTGCATCATCCCTCTCCTTAGTGAAGACGGAGACAAAGTACTCATTGAGAACCCTGCCCACATCTTCAGCATCAATGCACAAGTTACCATGTACATCGCTGATAAGCCTTACCCTTTCCTTAGTTATTCTCTTGCTCTTAATGTACTGGTAAAACTTCTTTGGGTTTTTGATTTTACCTACCAATATTTTTTCATATCCTCTCTTTGCTTTCCTAATTTCCATTTTTACTTCACCCCTGTACTTTCTACACTCCTGTAGGCTTTCTACAGTATTGTGTCTTTTGTCATAAGCTTTCTTTTTCTGCTTTATCTTCGTCTGTATACTTCTGGACAACCAGGAGGCTCTAGATTTGGCTGTACCACCCTTTTATTTGTGGGGACATGTCTACACTGTGCCTGTAGAATCTCGCCTTTGAATGCCTCCCACTGATTTGACACAGTTTTTCCTTCTAATGGATGTCTCCAGTCCATTATTGCCAGCTCACCTCTTGAGCTTTGTAAAATTTATGTTCCCCCAATTTAGAACTTTCACTCCTGTTCCATCTTTGCCCTTTTCCATAATGATGCTAAATCTAACTTTATTATGGTCACTATTTCCAAAATGGCCCCCCACTGCTACTTCATCCACTTGTCCAGCTTCATTTCCTAAGACTAAATCTAGAATTGCATCCCCTCGTTGGACTTGTTACGTGTTGGCTAAAATAGTTCTCTTGAATGCAGTTCAAGAATTTTGCGTCCGCTGTGCCCTTCACACTGTTCATATCCCAATTGATATTAGGGTAGCTGAAGTCCCCAGCTATTGTTTTCGCACTCAGAAATCTACCTACATATTTGCTCTTCTAACTCCCATCCACTATTTGGGGGTCTGTAGTACACTCCTAGCAGTGTGGCTGCCCCTTTTTTATTTCTGAGCTCAATCCATATGGCCTTATTTGATGCTTCATTTACTATATCATTCCTCTTCACAGCTGTAATTGATTCTTTAACCAATATTGTTACACCCCCATCTTTTTTATCCTCCTCCCTATCTTATCTGAAAACTCTATATCCAGGGATGTTGAGCTATCATTTTTGCTCCTCCTTAAGCCAACTTTCCATTCTAGCAATGATATCATGCTGCCACATGTCTGCTCATCGGGTTTATTTACCATACTCCTTGTATTTACATATATACCTTTTAACACTGTCAAATTCTTGTGCCGTACAGTCTTTAACCTGTGCTTCTTCTGTCTTTCAGAGTCACTCACTAATTCCCCATCTCCCGTTCCCTGCTTTGACTTTGCCCTCAGGTTCCCATCCTCCTGCCAACCTCATTTAACTCCATCCCCCCCACCCAACACCACTAGCAAAACATTTAGAGTGTAGACCCTTTGCCAAAATCAGGAGCATTAAACCTTCTTTTCTCTTTATGTATGCTAATAACCTGCTTTAGTTCCAGCATTTAATAAAGTTCACAGATGTAGTGTGCCAATTACTGAGCAAGAGTTATACAGACCATAAGTTCATTGTTACTATTTTGATAGTTTATGTTGGGTTAACAGGATTGTTCCTGGTGTTTTCACAAAATGTCTCCTTTTCCATGTATATGAATTCCTGCAACCTTCTTTAAAACGCTGAAACCTGTATATGAAATTGATTTTTTTTAAAATCACATAGACTGTCTTTTTTCTGTTAAGTGTGTGGTACAGTGGGGGAAGAGAATGTTTATTGCTTAGTTTAAGGGGATATATCTAGCATTTTAAAACATACGCTCTCTAGCTGGATCTGATTCGGTTCATTTACGCTTGTGAGAAATTGTCAAAAATGTTTCCTTTTCATTTTAATTCATTGTATAGCATGAGTCATTTTCATCAAAGTTATTCACTGTCACTTATATTAGAAATTTATTTTTATTCCTGTAAAATTCTGGTTGGCATTCCCTTTTAACTGTTTTGGGATGTTGCAAAGAATGAGAAATTTTGATTTACTAGGACAAAGAAACGAAATGTGTTTTTGAGCTTTAGAGGGCCTGCTAATCAGGGTTATGCATGGACAACTAATATTGAGGCAAAGTTGTTGCTGAGGCTAGACAAATACACTTGCTCCTATACCTGTATGAGTCAAAGTTTTAAATGTTGCGAATAGAATTATTTTTGGGATGTTACATCAAAATAGTTGGCCTGGAGTATTTGGAATACATGAACCTGTAGTCCATGGGCCCTTATGTTGCAGTGACATTATGTTGAAAGCTCCACATTGGAGGGCTTGAAATTATCCTGTTGGATACAAGCGACGAATGTTGAATGTGTTAATTTGAAATTCTTCCTCTGCTGTTAGTGAAGAGGTTAACCTTTTTATTTTAAATATCTTAATGGCTCCTAGAGGAGAGGAAGAAACTCAATTTGCAAGTTTCATAAAGTATTATTTCAAGACCGGAGTCCTTGCTGCTGTTCCCTTTTTCAGTTTTCTTTTATGGCGTACCTTAGTTTTCTGTACCTGTGTTTAATTAGCACCATTCAAAATCTAAACATTGGAAGAACAATTAAGGTTTGTATATTTTCATCCAAGTCTGGCATTGTTCCATATAATTGATTGAGTTTCCCCGTCTTAAACCTTGTGCTTTGTTCTAAGTATCACTTTTTCAGTTCTTTAACTTTCATAAAATTCGTAAAATATATTGAAGTCAAGTTTTCTGTTCATTTTGTACTGTGACATGCATGGACTTTCCTTCTCATTCTCATCATGTTTGCAGTGGAATTTGGATTTCCAGTACTGGGATTTTTGTGAGTGCCGTTCTCTCTTCTAGTTATGTTTTTACCCCATTACTGATATAATTTCTGTTGATCTTGAGTTAAAGTCATGTCATCAGATGAGCCTTTAAATGACACATTTATCCCACCCTACGCTCATACAGTTAATAAGGAGCATCAGTGTGTAAATTTTTCTAGCTACAATAATGTATTTTTGCATATGATTGATAGGTGTTTGTGACCCATCATTTCAAAGTGTAGCAAGTTATTTTTCCAATGTCAAAGTTGCCTTTACCATCCTGGCAAGAATAGCAGGAACTGTGATTCCTCTACTGGGCAGATTTACTAAAATAAATTGCTTGATTTTACCCAATATGCCTTAGGGTGTCAAAAATTCTTACTCAACTATTTAGTCTTTGTTTTATGGTTAGCTGTTGTTACACCACTTCCACGTGAGCCAAACATGGACAATGTTTTTATTGTATTGTCCTGATAGTTAATCACGCTGAGTGTCTTTTTATAAACTTGAAATATGCATGAATAATTATTTTATTGCAGTCTCTTTCTTTCTTGATGCTGCAATGTAGCTACTGAACCTAGAATTTTTTTAACAAAAGAAAATTACCGTGGTTTCTGGAAATCTGAAATAAAAACAGAAAATGTGGAAATACGCCGATCAGGCAGCGTCTGTCGAGAAAGAGAAATGGAGTTTCAGGGTCAATGAGTTTTCATCAGAACTGTAATTTTTATAGGTTCTGTTTAATGTGGTCTTTTGATGGCCTGTTGATCCCTTGTGTTCAGGTCATAAAAGCAGTTGTTATTCATTAAGCCACTGTCAGGGCTCAAAGAAGGACAACTCCCTATCAGAAAGCCAACTAAAATTATTTTTCGTACATGTTTGGAAAGCTGTTTTCCAAAGTTAAACCTAACATGCCCCTTGGCAGCATTGAAATTAGTTGGACTGAACGCCTTGCATAGAAATTTTTTTTTGTTCATCATATTATGTACGAACACCCTAGAGCTAAAAATGTGAAGACAATCTTGATGACACATTAAGGTATGATTTGGGGATTGGTCTAATTTTAAGAAAGGAAGTCTATTATAGATGAATGCACAAGATATATCTATAGATAGCAACCACGGTTACCAGGAAGACAGAGTGATTTAGTGAAGATATCTTGTTTTCAAAGTGGTGTTTAACACGGCCAAATAAATTCATTGCTCCAAGAAGATTATAAGTCTGAGAATGTTGTATCACTGATGGAGCATACACTTTAGTCAATTTGATTTAAGAATGTTTGTGTCCAACTTGGCCAATACACTTAGAAGGAAGAGTGAGACATTCAAAAGACTGCAGAAGAAAAAAACCAAAGGTATTTGTAGCCTTGGCATCACTGTGCTACAATGAGATTATGGTACTTTTCACACAACTATGAACTCACAATCACATTGTCCAATAACCTGTCACCCTGAGAATGTGATTATGCACTTACGGGTGGGAAAGTATTGGCATTTTATTAAACTATGGTCAAAAATCGGTCACTAAATCTGAAAATGCTCTGAATGAACACTTTGAAATTTTGAAATAATGGTGGGTCACAAATATATAGGTATAAAGTTCATTAGTTGACCTTTGTTGAACTCTGATTTGTTTTTAAATGTCCACATAGGTGGTTTTGGAGGGTTTGGTACAACTACGACAGCTGCTCCTGCATTCAATTTCTCAACAACACCTGCCAATACAGGGGTAACAGGTAAAAAAGAAACAAAATGGTTATCACTTGCCAAAGAGAGAAATTTAAAAGTTTCTTTTGTGCTTTTTGAGGAGGGTGGCCTGGTTCCATAGGGGCAGGGAATTGTAATCTGCAGCAAAGAAAATGTCGCTGTGAGCACAAAGTAATTGGGACAGAAAATTTCCTTAAAAGTTACATGCTTTTAGATGGACATCCAGAATAGAATAGGGGACTGATATTTTATTGGAAACAGCAGCAGCTGTGATCCCACAGCTTATTTTACGGTGCAAGAATTGGGGGAAGAAATCCCAGTAACGGCACAGATCAACAGTAAAAGAACTTGATTGAACTCTCAAGATGTTTGAAAATTGAAAATTATTGATTATTATTACCTTAGATTTATGGAGAGCTGCTGCTTAATGTGTAGTATCTGCATAATTCCTAGTCACAGTAATGGTTCTCTATATAATTTAGATTTTCAGATCTCAGCAGAGTCTACAGTTCCCATAGCTGCTGCTCATAATTTGAATGTGTTTTGCTCAACTTCTTTTCTCACAGAGATGATTGCAAAGTACAAAATGCTGCACTATCTGTACATTCTCAGTTAGTTTCGTGCATGTAAGAGATTTATCTTTGTTAGGTTAATTTGGTAGATATAGAGATGAGATGGACTACAGCACATGTAGTGATGTTAGTAGCAGGCTATAGAGAGAATAAAAAAGAAAAGTAAAAAAGAATATTTTGTTGATTAAATTTCCACATACATTTTTATGAGAAAACATGCCCATACCCCTTGGTGATAAGTTTTATCACATGCAAGAGCTCTTCAGTCAATTAGCTCTCATCCATGGGTAGGTGTAGTAAGCTATTTGGACAAATGGTTCAGTTTAACACACTGACAATTGAGCCGTATTAGAATTTCTAATATACATAATGTATCATGCCACTATTTCTTTCTATCCTGTCCTGAGTTTCTGATGAAATATGCCTTCATGGGTATTGGCTGGGGCCGGTTAGCTCAGTTGGCTGGTTTGTGATGCAGAGTGATGCCAATGACGTGGGTTCTATTCCCGTACCGGCCGAGGTCATCCATGCGGGCCCTGCCTTCTCAACCTCGTCCCTCGCCTGAGGTGTGGTGACTCTCAGGTTAAATTCCCCACCAGTCATTTCTGTAATGGGAGAGCAGCATATGATCCTTTAGGACTATGGTGACTTTCACTTCACTTTCACTGCCTTCTGATAGCTTGCCGGATTTGTCATTGTTTGTGAGTGAGCACTGACCGTGTGGATTAGTAGACCATTTGACAGGAAGCGGGGTGCAGTGAGATTGCAATTATCTGAGTATTATGGCTTATTTTTGCTATGGTACAGAGCTGGAAGCAGCTTATAGCATCCCTCACCCTGGCTGAGATCAAATAACTTTGATTTTGGTGATCAAATGACTTGATTTGTAGATTTCTGTTTAAATTGCAATTAACAGGAGGATCTTGCACCCAGATCTTCAGATACTTTAAGGAGAAAATCAAGCCACCAGAACTTGAAAATAACACTTGCAGAGAATCATGGGGCAGGATTTTTCAGGTGGCGGGGTTTCTCGCCCCACCATCCGAAAATTTGCTGAGGAATGCATCGCCATCGATCACAGCAGCCCTGCAGCCATTTAATGCTCCAAAGATTGTTAATTGGCTGGAGTTGGGACTTCTCCCATCTGAGTATGGGGTGGAAGTCCTGCCTCAGAGTTGCCAGCCGATCTGATTGGCAGGCGGTTCTGTAGTCTCAGCAGCAACGGTGGCAGCAGTGGAGAGGACTGGGATTACTAGCAGTCCCCGGATTCTAAGTCTTGGGGATCAGGTAATTGCAAGAGGTGGGGAGTGAGGGTCTCGTAGAGGGAAAGGAAGGTGAGGCCTGAGGAAGTAGAGGAGTGGAAGCCTTGAAGGAGAGGTTGGGGGAGGTAGTGGGGGTTGGGTAGGGACCACCCATGGGGTGCAGACTTGTTTGGGGGTGGGAGGTCCCCAACCCCCACCCAACTCTCCACTTAGCACCCAAGGCATGAGCAGGGTGACGTGCCAGGCTTCACCTCCCACCTTTGCCCCTGAACTTCTGCAGGCCTAAAGATTGACACAGGTTGGGAAGTGGCCGATAATTGGCACCTCCTTCAAGGACTCCCTTTCTGTATCAGGCCATTAATTGCCCCAATTTGGGCATGTGGGCTGCCCTGGACCTTGTTCCTGGCCCCCCCCTCTCCCTGTCTGTAAAACTGTGGACATCGGGTATGGCAAGAGGACAGCGGGAAGGCCACCTGGCGAATTTTATGCCCCCTTACAACTTGCCAGTGGGGAAGCATAATTTTTTTTCCCACTTTTTTCATGAAATGTAGGTTCGCTGTCATGGCATCCATTTGTTGTCCATCCCTAATTGCCCTTGAACTGAGTGGCTTGCAGGCTATTTCAGAAGGCAGTTAAGAGTCAGCCACATTGCTGTGGATCTGGATTCGCATGTAGGCCAGGTCAGGTAAGGACAGCAGATTTCCTTCCCGAAAGGACATTAGTGAACCAGATGGGTTTTTACAACAATCAGTGATAGTTTCATGGTCACCATTACTGAGACTAGCTTTTCAGATTTTTTTATTAATTGAATTTAAATTCCACCAGCTGTCATGGTGGGTTTTGAACCTGTGTCCTCAGAGCATTAGCCTGGGCCTCTGGATTACTTGTCTGGTGACATTACTACTACACCACCATCTCCCGCAACTAATTCTGCCCATGGTTAAACTATCTTTACTTCAATCAGCATTCTCCCCAGGTGACTCTTAGCTAAATATGCTACTTGGTGTGGCATTGAGACATGTCCCAGGTTCAGCCCCTAGTTTGCTCATTTGATAGTGTGATAGCTGCTAGGCTAGCAATGGGGAATGTTACTGGCTGCCTTTCATTTCCTCCTAGAACTGCATGTGCCTTGTAGTCAGACAGACTGTCAGCATTTCTTGTCCTGCCCAACACACGGAGAATTGGGTGAGGTACCAGAGGGCATAGTCCACTTATATAATTAGAAACATAGAAACTAGGAGCAGGAGTAGGCCATTCAGCCCTTTGAGCCTGCTCCACTATTCATTATGATCATGGCTGATCATCCAACTCAATAGCCTGCTCCCTCTTTCTCCCCATGCCCTTTGATCCCTTTTGCCCCAAGAGCTATATCTAACTCCTCCTTGGAAGCATACAATGTTTTGGTCTCAACTACTTTCTGTGGTAACGAATTCCACAGGCTCACCACTCTCTGGGTGAAGAAATTTCCCCTCATCTCAGTCCTAAATGGTCTACCTCATATCCTCAGACTGTGACCCCTGATTCTGGACTCCCCCACCATCGGGAACATCCTTCCTGCATCTACCCTGTCTAGTCCTGTTAGAATTTTATAGGTTTCTATGAGACCCCCTCCTCGTTCTTCTGAACTCCAGTGAATATAATCCTAATCGACTCAATCTCTCCTCATATGTCAGTCCCGCCATCCCAGGAATCAGTCGGGTAAACCTTCGCTGCACTCCCTCTATAGCAAGAACATCCTTCCTCAGATAAGGAGACCAAAACTGCACACAATATTCCAGGTGTGGCCTCACCAAGGCCCTGTACAATTGCAGCAAGATATCCTTGTACCTGTACTCGAATCCTCTGGCTATGAAGGCCAACATACTATTTGCCGCCTTTACCACCTGCATGCTTACCTTCAGTGACTGGTATACAAGGACACCCAGGTCTCGTTGCACATTCCCCTCTCTCAATTTATAGCCATTCAGATAATAATCTGCCTTACTGTTTTTGCTACCAAATTGGATAACCTCACATTTATCCACGTTATACTGCATCTGCCATGTATTTGCCCACTCACTCAGCTTGTCCAAATCACACTGAAATATCTCTGCATCCTCCTCACAGCTACCCTCCTTTGTGTCATCTGCAAATTTGGAGATATTACGTTTAATTCCCTCATCTAAATCATTAATATATATTGTGAATAACTAGGGTCCCAGCGCTGATCCCTGTGGTTCCCCACTAGTCACTGCCTGCCATTCGGAAAAAAACCCATTTATTCCTACTCTTTGTTTCCTGTCTGCCAACCAATTTTCTATCCATCTCTATATACTGCCCCCAATCCCATGCGCTTTAATTTTACACGCCAATCTTTAATGTGGGACTTTGTTGAAAGCCTTCTGAAAGTCCAAATAAACCACATCCACTGGCTCCCCCTCATCAACTCTACTAGCTACATCCTCGAAAAATTCCAGTAGATTTGTCTAGCATGGTTTCCCTTTCATAAATCCATGCTGACTGTGTTCGATTCTGCCACTGCTCAGCTATTAAATCTTTTATAATGGACTGTAGAATTTTCCCCACTACTGACGTCAGGCTGGCTGGTCTATAATTTCCTGTTTTCTCTCTGAATCCCTTTTTAAATAATGGGGTTATGTTAGTTACCCTCCAATCTGTAGGAACTGTTCCAGAGTCTATAGAATCTCAGAAGATGACCAACAATGCACCCACTATTTCTAGGGCCACTTCCTTAAGTACTCTGGGATGTAGATTATCAGGCCCTAGGGATTTATCGGTCTTTAATCCCATCAATTTCCCCAACACCATTTCCCTACTAAAACTGATTTCTTTCAGTTCCCCCCTCTCACTAAACCCGGTGTTCCCCAACATTTCTGACACTCTCCATCTTGATGAAGAATTCTATCATATTATGGTTGCTCATCCCCAAAGGGCCTCATACAACTAGATTGCCAATTTATTCCTTTCTCATTACACAATACCCAGTCGAGGGTGACCTGTTCTCTCGTTGGTTCCTCAATGTATTGGTCCAGAAAAACAGTCTGTATACATTCCAGGAATTACTCCTCTACGGTATTGTTACTAATTTGATTTGCCCAATCTATGTGCATATTAAAGTCACCCATAATTACAGATGTTTCTTTATTACTTGCATCTCTAATTTCCTGTTTAATGCCATTCCCAACAGCACCACTACAGCTTGGAGGTCTATATACAACCCCCACTAACGTTTATGGCCCTTTAGTGTTTCTCAGCTCTACCCATACAGATTCTACATTATAATACAACATAATTCACCACCTCAAAAAGAGAGAAATAAATAGGAGAGGGAAAATAATTTACTCACTCATTACTGAAATCACTAGGGTATGAACTTCATAACTTACTAATCCTAACAGCGCAAGAGTGTTGAACTAATCCACGTTGTTAAAATTATGTTGGATTTTTGTGGTTGTGTCTCAATATTAACTCAGTTCTTAAATTGTTTGAGCTTAGTATTTCCTCCCAAGTCAGAGCCTCTTTCCTCCATAGTGCAGTCGGAAGCTGTAGTTTAAAGAGGAAAATTAAAATCAGTAGAAAGATGGGAAATCATAGCAAATTTTAATAGTTCCTGACGAAAGATTTGAGCACATATTCCAAGCATCGTGAGAGGTGCAATCTTTTAACGGATGTGTTAAATTGAGGCCAGCAGAGACCTTGCTGAGCACAAATTCGGCTGTCTTGTTTGTCTGGCATAACAGCAAGTGACCGCTCTTCAAAAATATCCGTTGGTTGGAATGTGCTTTGGGGCACCCTGAAAATTTGCTAAGCTGCTGTGTAAACTTGAGTTTCATTTTTTTACAACTTGACTTGATTTTGGTTTTGTTTTAAGTAAATGTTAGTAGCTGCTTTGTAAGACATTGTAATGGGATCTGTAACTTTTTTGATGTTTCTTTTTTAAACTATGCATTAAAAAAAATATTTTTCCATTAGATTAACCTGAACTACGATAACATTTTGGTAACTCTAAGAAGGCCTGTGATGCATTTTTTAGCTTTTGTAATTCCATTTGGTTTTCTTTGTTTTCCAGGTCTTTTCCAGAATACACAGAATAAAGGCTTTGGTTTTGGTGGTGGATTTGGCGCGGGTACTGCCACAGGCCTAACAACCGGCTTAGTACCTGGTTCCACATTTGGAGGATTTGGTGCCTTCGGTACTCAGCAGCAACAGCAAAGTAAGTTCATAAGAAGGCAAATACACCAACTAAATTTTAGTTTAAAAGGAATAAGATGTAACATTTTTAAAATCAACTTCAAATGTGCTTTCAGCAGTTAATAGTAAATCTTCAAAACCCACCAGGAGTTTTGCTTGAGGGTTATGGCATTGATATATAGGCTTAAAATACTTTTCTGTATTTACCTACAAGGTTACTGATGGCAAGAGAGAAAGTTACACTTGTATTTTATGTATTGTGCAAATTCATAGGCATGTACTATAGAGATGATTTTCATTGTAAGTAAAATATAACTTAATTTCCTCCCCTCTATTCTTCTGGTCACTAGAACATCCTTCCCCCATTTCCCAATTGACAAAAAAATAATCATATTGCCATGGTACATTTATAGCTGGAGGGCTTTTTGGACAGGCATTACAGCCTCAGACACAGTCAGCTCAGCTGATCAACACAGCAAGTGCCCTTTCTGCACCGACTCTACTGGGAGATGAGCGAGATGCTATATTGGCCAAGTGGAACCAGCTACAGGCGTTCTGGGGAACAGGAAAAGGCTACTTCCACAATCACTTGGCTCCCGTCGAGTTCACTCAAGAAAACCCTTTCTGTCGGTTTAAGGTGAATTTTTTTTTTAAAAGTAACTTCAAATATTTGTAAAGTGCAAGATAACATGGGATTTGAGGTAAAGCGGGGAAAAGGTCCTCCATAGTATAAGACTCTAGTTAGGCCTCAACTGGAGTACTGTGTCCAGTTCTGGGTGCCATACTTGAAGAAGGATATGAAGGCATTGGAGAGAGTTCAGAGGAGACTCACAAGAACGATTCCGGGGATAAAGAACTGTAGCTATGAGGATAGATTGGAGAGGTTGGGACTCTTTTCCTTGGAGAAAAGAAGGCTGAGAGGAGACTTAATAGAGGTATTCAAGACCCTGAGGGGTATTGACAGGGTAAATAATGAGAAACTGTTCACACTCGAGAGCATCTAGAACTAGAGGGTATATTCAAAATAATAGGCAAAAAGAGTAAATGTGATGTGAGGAAAAGATTTTTCACCCAGATGGTGGTTGGAGTCTGGAACGAACTTCCTGATAGGATGGCGGGGGCAGGTTCGATCGAGGTATTCAAAAGGGAATTGGATTGTTACCTGAAGAGAGAGAACATGCAAGGTAATTAGGATAAGGCAGGAGAGTGGGACGAGGTGGAATGCTTTTTCAGAGAGTCAGTGCAGACTCAATTGGCCGAATGGCCTCCTTTTGCACTGAAAAGATTCTGTGAAAACTTTCACATTCTCCTGGTGCACACAGCATACGCATGGATTTGTCGCAATCCCAACCCTAAAGAAAACCTCATGATGTCTTCAAAAGATATGTACCTTGATCAATAAAAGGATTTTGTGTAATAGATGAAGAGAAAGTATTTTACATTTAAATGTTTACATTATTTGAGTGTGAAGAGAGGCAGGGTGCACAGGGTCAAGGAAACAAACAGACTAAGGAGGATTTTCATAATTTTTGTGTTGGTCATTGCAGAAGTGACCTTGGGTACAATGGTACAAGTTTATTCTATATCTTGTATTCTATATCATGTTTTAATTCTGTCAGCACTCCTAAAATTGGTAACAACCTGTTATATGAATCACTGACATAGTGGGATTCGGAGGCTATGTGCTTTCTCGCTGTTGAGTTAATGGTTTACCTCTGGCAGTAATGATGGGCACTGTTGACACAGCAAATAAGTGTGACTGCTACCAACCTGAATAGCCGTGATCCTCACATTTTCCCTTGTAGAGATAATGAAATGGTTTAATTACCTCTTATCTGTGCAAAATCCCAAAACAATTGGGATAAGATCCCAATTAAAAACAATAGTTTTTAATCTTCCAACAGTGTGCTGAAGTACTTGAATGCTTAATGTTAAATACTTAATGTAGTATTTGTTATACTTTTTTTTGAAAGTTTGAATTTTCTTTGTCGTAACTACTCCATGTTACCATTCTATATCAAACTCCACACCATTTTTATTTCTGATTGGCTTCAAAACTAGGGTTCATAAGCAGCTGAGTTTTCAGTCCAATTTGCAAACTGACCACTATACTTCAACTTCTTATTATTGGAGCAGCCAGATTGCATTGTTCCATCAAAGATGGCACCACATTCCGAGCTCAAATTGGACCTGGAAGTTCATTGTTATAACTTATGACATAGGTAGCAGTGCGCTACTGAAATAAATTATCTTGTGAACTGTGCTGCAGGATAATGATGCTGGTTACCATTTTGACATTTAGAACTTGTACGTGGTCGATGTTGTCAGGCACCTATATTATCGCAGTCTTGTTAGGTTTCTGTACAGTCCAAGAATCAAAACTTGAAGACATATGAAAGTAATTAACCTTAAAACTCCCATTGTTTTGCATCTTGCTATAGACTGTTGGTTTCAGCTGCATACCCAGTAATAAGGATGAGGATGGTCTGGTAGCTTTGGCTTTTAACAAAAAAGAGGCAGACATTCGAAACCAGCAGCAGCTGATTGTGGAATCATTGCACAAAATTCTTGGAGGGTTGCAGCAAATCATGGTGAATGTTGAAGGAATCCGAGCACTTCCAGATGATCAGTAAGTGCACTGTATGCCAGTCAGTTAATTTCACATTACTCTTTGCATAAGGTGAAGGGAAGTTGCTAATAGCAGGTGTTACAACTGCAGCCAATGTTATTTGCTGAGCAAGCCAAATCCCAGAGGGAAGTTTGTCTTACTGATCATAATCTATTTTTTTGTATTTTGAAAATGAGGCGAAAGCTACTGAAGCATAGAACCCTGGGTAACACTTTTAGGATTTTAAAATTAAAAGATTTATTTACAGGAAGTTTTAAAAAAAAAGCTTAAGCACGCAGATTAAAATTACACAATTGAAATTGACTTACAAAACATTCCCCCCCTAAAAAAAACTCACTTGATCAGAACACACAAGTAAACTATTTGGCAGCAGTTCCCTTATAGATTTTTAGCCATAAAAGTCCAGTAATATTACCCAAGGTAAAAACTGCTGTTACTTTAGTAAAGGTATACCACATGACTTCTCACTGTCTTCCATTCTGCTGTGGAAATCCAAGAAATTTCAGAAACAGACTGCACTCAGAAAACAAAGACTTCTCTGGCTTGAAGCTGGATGGTTGCGTCAAACTCTCAGCACAGAGCTGGTCTGAGGCCTTTTTTTTGCAAAAATATACTTTATTCATAAATCTTCAAAAACATTTCAAACATTTTAAATCACCACTACAAAAATACAAACAGGTCTGAGGCCATCTCCGCCACACAGATAACACAACTCAACTTCTGTAAATATCTTTTTTTCCCCCTTTCACCTTGGACTCCATTGTCTTCAGCACCTCTTTGAACTCAACCTTACCAAAATATAAAAATCTTTCATGTCTTCCAATTGCCTCTGCTTTCGGGTCAAATAAAATTTAATAACCTTCCCTTGTTTACTTATGAAACCTTTGTAAGTTGTAAAAGTCTCTTGTCACTTCTAAATTACCCATTGAAATTTAACAGCTGAAAAGTCAAATACCGACTTATAATGCAATTTTTAAACCCTAACTATTTACTTGTAAATCCACTCCACCAGAGCCTCTCATTGCAAATGCATACACTTAGCGTCTTTACCTTTCATCTCTCAGATCCCACAGACAAGCTGTCTTTACTAACTTTCTCCAGTTTGGTTAGTCATGGACACCCACACAGCTTTCTTTACAGAATACCGTCATGTTCCAAAAAATATTAAAAAAGATAACACCCATCTTCACACAGAGAATACATTTCTCATTGTTTTTAGCATTGAACTGCCCTGGCCGGTTGTAGCACAGCTAGAGGCAGGGCCATAGTCCCTCTGTTGTGCTCCCGACAATTTCTACTAACAACCAAAATTCTACACTGAACAGGTCAGGCAGCATCTGTGGAGAGAGAAACAAAATTAAAAGTTTCAGGTCAATGACCTTTAATTGCCCTTGCACATTATTTTAGAAGCATCCTTGCTTTTTACATCAATGTGATCTTTTTCCCCTGTTCTCCACACTAACATTCCTTGTAGCTGCTTTCATTAAGATTGGTGGTATTGTACTGTTTTGCTTGAATATCTGTACCTATTAGGAATTCATTTGAAGTTATATGAACTCATTTGACATAAGACTTGTTTCAAATAAGGTCCCTTACAGCCTTGAGAAAGAAGACTTCTTCCCACCTGTCAAGGCTGGATTCAAACTAACAGAAGAAGGAAGATGGTGTAGTACACACTGCTACCCATTCTCCTGCCACTTTATACATTAAGAGATGATAAGTGTGCTGTAACTAAAGTATCAGTAGAACTTGAGGGTTAAGTTTCATTCACAGTAAACAAAGGAAATATATATTAATGTGATCAAGAAGCTACTTTAATTCTTTGGACTGTATAAGCTTCTTCAGGCTTTTGAAAAAGTCGATTGAGTGCTAAACAATATATTTGTATGTATGACCAAGGTGGGCCTAAATATCAAAAATGTTTCTTCCCTTTCACTCTCAGATATTTTAAATAACCACAATATAATTAATCTGAAGCTTCCCAAAGGTAACATCCTATTGATGCTTAAAAATTTAAATATTAGCAGTAACCTTCCAAGTACTTTCAATTCTGACGTCTTGCTAATTATAGATGAAGAGAATTGAGATTCTTATTGATCTGCAATTTTCTGGGAAGACTAAAAAACTTGTCCACACAAGACATGCAAAAGGTGCCCATGGTTTGGTTAACTGATCAGTTGATCCAAGCAGTCATTGTAAGTGAAGACATATCGTATGATCACAGAGATGTAAAGATAATCTATTTTTATTTTCAGAACAGAAATGGTGATCTATGTTGTTGAACGTTTTCCAAATGGGAATTCCAGAAGAGTTTCAGCGACAAACCTCTACAGTTCACTGGAACAAGCTAATGTGAAGAATAATCTGATGCAGTTAGGGGTGATTGTTGCCCTGCCCAGGACAGAACTTTCTCCAGCCCAGATGAAACAACTGCTTCAGAACCCTCCTGCTGGTATGTAGTGAAACTTCTGTGTTACATAATACAATTACCTATATATAGAAATAAATGGATAATGTGTCCTAGTAGCTTCTGCACTAGAATACTGGACTCAAGAACTACAGTAGACAAGATGAAGTTATGGTGTGAACTGTCTGTCACACTTGGATTCAGCACCCCCTGCCCCAGAGGACAATTCCTGTCAATCTCATCTTGATAGAAAGAAAGAAAGACTTGCATTTTTATAGCACTTTTCATGGCCATCGGGCGTCTCAAAGCACTTTACCGCCAATGAAGTACTTTTTGAAGTGTTGTTGCTGTTGCAGGAAACGCAGTAGCCAATTTGCACTCAGCAACCTCCCACAAACAGCAATGTGATATTGACCAAACAATTCATGTTTTGTGATGCTGATTGGTCAGGTTACCAGGGATAACTCCCCTGCTCTTCTTCGAAATAGTGCCATGGGATCTTTTATTTCCACCCAAGCAGGCAAGTGGGGCCTCGGTTTAATGTACCTCTGAAAAACAGCACCTCTGACAGTGCAGCACTCCCTCATTGCAGCACTGGAGTGTCAGCTTTGATTTTTGTGCTCAAGCCCTGGAATGGATTGGGAATGAAGGGAAAGCTGAGATTTACAAAGGATGTCTGCACCTTCTTGGACCACGTAAAGTTTAATTTACAAAATTCAATGCTGCAACTTCAGTATTACTAGAAAATGTGGCTGATGAAAGTTCTGTGATCTTTCATCCTCAGCTTTACTTCCATGTTATAAAGGGTATTTTTTTTTTACTTCTCTTTTCTCATTTGTTTTTTAATTAAACAAACTTTCAACAATATTACTCTCTGGGCTGCAATTGAAAGTTGATGGAATGTTGATTTGAATGAAGTTAAGTGGGTCACAGTAATATGATAGAGTCATAGAGTTTTACAGCATTGAAAGAGGCCCTTTGGCCCATCATGTCCATGCCGATCATCAAGCCCTTGTCTACTCTAATCCCATTTTCCAGCACTTGGCCCGTAGCTCTGTATGCTGTGGTGTTTCAAGTGTTCATCTAAATACTGCTTAAATGTTGTGAGGGTTCCTGTCTCTAACACCCTTTCAGGCAGTGAGTTCCAGATGCCCCCCCACCCAACTCTCCTGGGTGAAAAAAAATTTCCTCAAATCCCCTCTAAACCCCTTACCTTAAATCTACTATTGAGGTTATTGACCTCTCCACTAAGGGGAAAAGTTTCTTCCTATCTAAGCCCCTCATAATTTTGTACGCCTCAATCAAGTCCCCTCTCAGCTCTAAGGAAAACAACCACAGCCTATCTAGTCTCTCTTCATAGCTGAAATGCTCCAGCCCAGGCAACATCCTGGTGAATCTCCTCTGCACCCTCACGAGTGCAATCACATCCTTCCTATAGTGTGGTGACCAGAACTGCACACAGTACTCCAGATGTGACCTAATTAATATACAGCTCCATCATAACCTCCCTGCTCTTGTATTCAATGTCTCAACTAATAAAGGCAAGTATCCCACCTGCCATCTTAACCACCTTATCTACCTGTGCTGCTGCCTTCAAGGATCTGTGGACATGCACACCAAGATCCCTCTGATCATCTGTACTTCCTACAGTCTTACCATTCATTGTGTACTCCCTTGCCTTGTTAGTCCTCCCAAAATGCATCACCTCATACTTTTCAGGATTAAATTCCATTTGCCACTGTTCTGCCCATCTAAGTAGCCTGTCTATATCGTCCTGCAGTCTAAGGCTTTCCTCCTCGCTATTTACCACACCACCAATTTTCGTGTCATCTGCAGAACTTACTGATCATACTTCCTACATTCATGTCTAGATCATTAATGTATGCTAGAAACAGCAAGGGACCCAGCACTGAACCCTGCAGTACACCACTGGATACAGGCGTCCAGTCCCCAATTTTCAATTTTCCAGTCACAAAAACAACCTTTGACCATCACCCTCTGCCTCTGCCACTAAGCCAATTTTGGATCCAAATTGCCTTGGATCCCATGGATCCCTTCTTGACCAGTCTCCCATGTGAGACCTTGTCAAAAGCCTTACTGAAGTCCATGTAGACTACATCAACTGCAGTATCCTCATCAACACTCCTAGTCACCTCCTCAAAAAATACAAATTTGTTAGACATGCTCTTCCCCTGACAAGGCCATGCTGACTATCCTTGATTAATCCTTACCTCTCCAAGTGGAGATTAATTCTGTCCATCAGAATTTTTTCCAAAAGTTTCCCAACCACTGATGTTAGACTCACTGGCCTATGGTTTCCTGGTTTATGCTTACCACCCTTCTTGAATAATGATACCACATTAGCTGGCCTCCAGTCCTCTGGCACCTCTCCTGTGGCCAGAGAGGATTTGAAAATTAATGTCAGGGCTCCTGCAATTTTTCCCCTTGCCTCCCACAGCAGCCTTCCACAGCATGATGTTGCAGAAATACAATACTATTGTTCACTTATCTGTTCTAACAAAATAGTAATCTTGAAGAAATTCTAGTAGTGAATGTTACAATTACGGTACAATACCTCGAGGGGCAGCAGCTGCTTACAGGCAGAGGAGGCTCCTTCAGGAAAGAGGACTCATTTCCTTCAAGCACATGAGGAAGACAACGGGAAACTACCTCATGTAGTCTTTCCCCTAGTCATATGGCTCATTGCTCAATGAACTTGAAAATGGGAAGCTCTGACCTCACAACTGAAAAGGAGAGTGAAAGACCGTGAGGTGTGGATAATTGACCTGCCCTTGGGCAGGCACCACCACTATTTTGTCACCAATACATTTGAACTAAATAGGTGCCATTTTCCATTACAGGTGTTGATCCAATAATTTGGGAGCAGGCTAAAGTTGACAATCCTGATCCTGAAAAGTAGGTTTCTCCATCTCTTCCTTGCTACAAACCCATTGCATGACTGGTGGAAACTGTTCAAACACAATGGTTTTTGCTTTTGTTTACATAATTCCTTTTTGTGTCTATGTTCACATGATTTGTATAAAGTTTATGTTGTGTGCAAACATTGAATTTGTTCATCTGAAATTTCTTTGCTTTCGCAATGGAGGTAACCAGTGTACAAAATAATAGTTTTATAAGAGCAGGGAGGGATTTGAGATGAATGAATTAAGCAGCCTTTCATGAATCTTTTACAGTATAATTTCAAGACCTCATTTTTTTTGACAATAACACATTAAGTGCTGTCAGGGTGACCCTGTGTTCATTACTTAATAGCTCTAAAATAGTCAAAATGGTTTGTGATGAGAATAAACGACCACTGGACCCATTATGGTTGATCAAAAGTTCTTCTTAATTTTGATGAAATTTCAGGTAACTCTCAAGCTTATTTAATGAACTGTGTCATTGGACATTTTGGCTTAGTTAAAGGGGAGATATTTTTAATTTTATTTTGAGTTTTTTAATGTTTCAAATACACTATAATACAAACAAATTTGGCCTTTTTTTCCCTCTTAGTTATTCCTTAAATGTAAAGCACATTCTGTCCTATGACAGCCCTAGGGTGGTAGGGCCATTTGAGATCATGGTGGGTGGAGGGAGTCATTTCTACCCTTTTTCAAGTTGCCCCAGCCACGGCCATTGGCAGAACCAGCAATTGTTTGGTGGGTGATGGCAGAAGAGCCAGAACCTCGAGGGGCAGCAGCTGCTTACAGGCAGAGGAGGCTCCTTCAGGAAAGAGGACTCATTTCCTTCAAGCACATGAGGAAGACAATGGGAAACCACCTCATGTAGTCTTTCCCCTAGTCATATGGCTCATTGCTCAATGAACTTGAAAATGGGAAGCTCTGACCTCACAACTGAAAAGGAGAGCACAAGACCGTGAGATGTGGATAATTGACCTGCCCTTGGGCAGGTAACCACCACTATTTTGTCACCAATACATTTGAACTAAATAGCTCTCACACTTTTGAGAAATATTCATTCAGTCAATGTTTAAATAATTTTTATTCCACGGTATACTTTGCTTCAATATAATTTATTAGTGTGTATATCAATCCCAAGTTTTTTTTAGTTTTCACAATTTTAAGTCTTACAGTTAGCATTTTATAACACAATATTTGGTCTTTTTTTTCTCACTTCACTATATTTTGGATAAAAACAAAGTGCTGGAAAGACTCAGCAGGTCTGGCAGCATCTGTGGAGAGATAGAGTTTTTTGAGTCCAATATGACTGTCCTTTGAAACTCTTCCAAAGAAGTCATATTGGATTCGAAATGTTTCGTCTATGCTTCCCTCCACTGATGCTGCCAGACCGGCTGAGTTTTTCCAGTAGTTTGTTTTTATTCCAGATCTCCAGCATCCACAGTATTTTGCTTTTATTTCTCCAAATTTTAATTTTGGTGCATTTAATATTGTGCAGAAAACTAGAGGGAGCTCCCATGTGGGTTTATTTTATAAAAAAAAAATACAATTCAGTTTTTTCAAAAGATTATCAATTTTGCACCCACCCCCAAGGGGATGAGATGATGGGGCTGATGTGTTGTATTTGTCAAAGCTAGTGTACTAGTTAGTTGAATCAGATGGGCAATATGACCTTGCAGCATCCCATTTACTGAGGGTCCAGTCCAGCCTAGGCCTCACATAATGCAGCCGAACTCTTTGCCATCCTCACAGCTAACTCACTGGCAACCAGATTATTTTGTTCATCATGGTCTTTACTGCTGTTTGAGGCAAATATTTTTGCACTTTAATCTAATCCTCATCACCAAGGCCTGATATATATTAGGAGGAACTTGTAAAGAGTGACCGGCACCATGATGGCTAGGTCACATGCTTAAAGACATCATCATCATCATCATATACTGGGCATGCTCATAACACGAATACATTAAAAAATATTTAACGGTGAAGCAGTGTAATGAATTATTTACAGGTACACAAACTATACAACTTCAAAAACAAGCACATTTCTGTGAATATCCAAATTTGGCAAAATAACAACTGACTTTTTTCTTTTTAAGCAATATCTATAAATCAAGTCTAACCATTGGTTAATATCTTCTATCTCTGATCTACTGGGGATTTCAGCACATTGGTTAAATGGGGGAGAGGGGTGGTGATTCCTTGGGTGGGGGGGAGGGGGTCTCACACCTTCCTCTTCTAAAAGAAATGTCATCTCTGACAATGCATCTAAGCCTTTGTTATAGCAACATTTATCACATGAGGTATTATACCCAACTACAATTAGTGTAATATATTACAAAGGACCCAGAAACAACAGGTTAGACATCACGAATATTAACACATTTAACATTATCCTTTGGCATTGTATGTGTACATGTTTTATTGCATATATGTACTTAATACAAATCAAGAATCAGTTCTAAGGAGCATTTATAAGATGTGTCCTTTGCTATTTCCCCAACCTCTTAAAATTTGATCAAATATCTTCTTCCATAAGAGAACTATAATTGTTTGAAAATATATCTACCTGTAGAGAAATCATACAAAGAGAATATGAATAATATCCAATCATATAGGCTATTAACTTTATTTACACAAAGTAAACTTGCCCCATATTGCTTCTGAGTAGGGCAAGTTTGCTTTCCAGGACTGTGCGTGTGTCCCTGAACAGTTGGTATCTTACATCTCCAGATCATCTTACAAACTTCAGCTGCATGGATGATGATAACGTGATTCTCCACAATATTTTCATTCACTGTGTATGCATCTTGATTACTAACACTTCTGCCACTTTCTCTCTCTCTCTCCCCCGACCCCTCCTTTCAAAGGCTGATACCAGTGCCCATGGTTGGTTTTAAGGAATTGCTGAGGAGGCTTAAGTTCCAGGAACAGATGACAAAACAGCATCAAAGCAGACTGGATGTGAGTTGGGATTCCTGCATGAGAAGATATCTTTAGGCCATTGTATCAGTTCTATTTACTTAATCGTAGCTTTCGATTGTTGCAAAACTCTTCTCTGATTTGATTATGGTGTAAGTTGAGCAATAGTGTTTTGGAAAGTGACTTGGGCCAGAATAAACTTGAGAATCCATTATTTCTGTCACAAAGCTCTTCTTGATGCAGTGATAATGATGAAGAAATTCTGTATCACTGTACCATGAACATTCTCTCATTGAACATGTTTGGAAACAGAACAGTATAAGTAATTCAGGTTATCTCAAATTAACTTATTTATATGAGTGAGTTTTTTTATTGACAGTGAAGAGGTGCAACTCATTGAGGCACCACTTGGTGGCAATGCAAAGTGGGAAATGCTATTGAAATCTGCTCCTTGCTGATCTCAGTTGCCTGCCAGCAAATTAAAGTAAATCAGAGGATAGCGCCCTGGTCACTTATGTGTGGAATCATCCCAGATTTGCACTAAGTGCGGTAGCAGGCAGGAAAAACAATGTTTTATTCAGCAGCCGCAATGGAGGCTTTTCCCCATGATTGTCCCAAACTTGCCACATTAATTATGAATCCCCAGGATACACACCATTTCGATGGCAGGTAGGCTCAGATTCGCCTGCCATGCTGTCACCTCGCTGCTTCATCACGCCAGGCACCACATTTAAAGCGCAGCCACGCTCAGTGCTTCCAACACTGGACTGCAGCAAAGAAGACATGGCCTCGAAAGGCAATAAGACTGCAGCCCTTAAGCGCCTTTTGGACTCTGTATAGGCCCGCCGTGATGTCCTCTACCCCTGTTCTGGCTGCAGGATGGGCAGCAACATTACCACTCCAGCTTGGTAGACAATGGCAGCAGTGGTCAGTGCCAGTGCTGCACACAAGAGGTCCAATGCAGATAGAGGACGAATGATCTTATCCATGCAGCCAGGATATGGCAACCATCTATTACTCTAAACTCACACACTCAAGCCCATCACACATTCACTGGCATCTCAATCACTGCCAGCTCAAGGGACATTACCGCCCATTCTCACACACGTACCCTCACATCTCCATCTGGCCTCATCTCCGCTTGAGACGCCTCCCCAGCGCTCACCATCTTGAGGCCACTTGCACACATCAACATGTGCCCTCCCCACCCTTGGTTACCGTCCTTCCCCAGTACAGACCTCACCCTGTAGCCTCTTCCCCTTGTCTGAGGCCACTTCTCCCCCTTTCCCAAGCAAGACCTTGCCCTGCAGCCGCTGAAAAGCCACCCACATATGGCTAATCTGGGAGGTAGGGACCTGCCCGTAAGGCCCCCCTAAAAGTGATGTAGTGCTGTCTGTGAAGCCTGGCATTGACGACTGCGAGTGCTGACCAAAGCAAGGAAGGCAACCAAACTTCGGAGTCCTGAGCGAAGTGCAGCCTGTCAATATATGCTGTTGTGAAACACGTTGCCATGTTTTCCCACCAACGTGGGCAGATGATCCAGTGGCGGGGGGGGGAATGACTCCGGCGGGCTGGCCTTATAATGACATGCTGATGTGTTACAATGAGGTTCCCAATGTTCCCTGCCATCGACAGGCTGAGTGGACGATCACAAACTGGTTTCATGACGTTGCGAAACTGATTTTTGGCCTTTTCGTCATGTTGTCTGCTCACACCACCAAACACACCCGATGCTGGTAGGCATGGAAAATCTGGCCTATGTTTCTCATAGTTAGCTCAGTGTGATTTGGGTATGTCAGTCGGCTGCTTACCTACCCCTCTAAGGCACAGATGATTTGTGATTTCAAGGAGGCTAGAATGAAAATCTGATTTATATCCTCAACAAATAATACTTTTTTGTTCAAAAACTTGTAACATAGAAAAAACTCTTCTTTGTGGCTGGGGCCAGAGGGAACAAGGCCAAAAGTAAGTTTGAGGGATGGGAGATAAAAACAGAAAATGCTGGAAAAACTCAGGTGTGGCAGCATCTGTGGAGAGAAAAACAGAGTTAATATTTTGAGTCCGTATGGCTCTTCTTCAGAGCTAAAGAAGAGTCATATAGACTTGAAACGTTAACTCTGTTTCTCTCTCCGCAGATGCTGTCAGATCTGCTGAGTTTTTCCAGCATTTTCTGTTTTTGTTTCAGATTTCCAGCATCTGCAGTATTTTGCTCTTATATAGAGAGATGGGGGGGTGGATAGGTTGTGCAGTCAAGCAGGGAAGCACTTTAGTCTAGGAGGAGCTAATACCTATTTTGTATTCTTTTGTGGGATGTGGGAGTTGCTGGCAAGGCCAGCATTTGTTGCCCATTCCTAATTGCCCTTGAACTGAGTGGCTTCATAGGCCATTTCAGAGGGTAGTTCAAAGTCAACCACATTGCTATGGACATGTAGTCACTTGTAGGCTAGAATGGGTAAGGATGACAGATTTCCTTCCCTAAAGGACGCTAGTGAGCCAGATGGGTTTTTACGACAATCGATGATAGTTTCATGGTCATCTGGATTTCAATTCGAGATTTTTTTTATTAATTGAATTAATTCTACCAGCTGCCATGGCAGGATTTGAATCCATGTCTGAGCCTCTGCATTGCCAGTCCAGATACAAAACCATTATGCCACCATCTTCCTCTATTTATGTGATGTATTAACAGAGCTCCTGGACACTATTACAGTGGCATCATGCAATGGCCAGGTGCAGGTTCGGTTCGCCTGTGTCGTTGTAGGGACTTAACAAGCAGAACTCTGCTGCCTCCTTACTGGGAGTAGGGGGCAACCATCTGGAGAGTTAATGTAGTCCCTGCTATTTTGCAGCTTCCAACTATTGACTCCAGCAGCAACAGCTAAGTTCTGAGAGTCAATAAGCTATTTTTAGCTGCAGGAAGCATGTTTCCTGAGGAGATCAGAAAAGCATAGCAATTATGTGTAACATTCTATTCCAATGCAAACCTTGTGCTGATTTTATTTTATACTTGCTGATGCCTGTGTAGCTGCTCATATGTAGTGTGGCATCTGGAGCACGTTTGTAATAGTTGCTAACCTGACCTGTGCCTATACAAACTTTGCTCTGTCACTCCCTGTAGGAAATGGTTGAAATAGGCCTATAAGTCAAATAGATTTTAATTTCTTTACATGAGCAGCTGTTTGGCTTCTTTTCTTGGAGAGAAAAGATCAGAAAATAATAGTGCTTGCTTTTCCCTTCTGTGTATTTTATGATTGCTCTTTCATGATTTGCAAATGTGACAGGT
This sequence comes from Carcharodon carcharias, assembly GCF_017639515.1. Taxonomy (NCBI): domain Eukaryota; kingdom Metazoa; phylum Chordata; class Chondrichthyes; order Lamniformes; family Lamnidae; genus Carcharodon; species Carcharodon carcharias. The sequence continues at coordinate 105,048,014 of NC_054467.1, read as the reverse complement.
GTTCTCAAATCTCTTACCACATTCAGCTATTTATAGAAAAACAAAACTGGAACTACACATACATCATTCACTCAACGGACAGTTTGAGAAGCAGATAGATTACCTCCTGCCCTGCAATACCTCGGTTTCTTTTCATGCCATCACTCAAATACGACCATTGTAAAAATTGAAGCCCAGATTTTAGCTCCCGGGTCGGGAGAATTCCCGGCTCCGTGAACCTGACCTTTAATAGTTGCCACCTGCACTTGAAACCTTTTGTTATAGAGGGTGGCTGGGCTAGGTTACAAGTCGGGCCTCCCAACCCCTGGAACGAGGGCAGGAGGTGGGCTGGGCGGGAGGCCTGCCTCTATGCTCCAGCACTTTATATTTTTTTAAATAACTTAAAAACAAAAAAAAAAGCCCTCGCCCTTCAACACCCACATACTCCCCATGCCCCATCCATGGCATCCTATGCTACCTCATGGCCCCACCCACCCCCATGGTCCTCAAACCATCATGCCCCCACATTCCCCTTCATAGCCCGATGCCAATCCATGCCCCACACTTGCTACCCTTTGCCCTTACCCCCTCCATGCCAACTCACTTGGTATCCTTTGACAGCTTGGCAGTTCCAATGAGTCTGTGCATTTTTTACGCATAATTGTGTTTATTTTTAACAACCGGAAGGGTGCCTCACCTTTCCCAAAGGTGTCCTGGAACCACATCCAAAGGGGTACCCTGGCCATCCAAACGAATCCACCAAGTTCACACCAGCTCTTACCTGGTCTACTCCACACACTCTGGGTTTCGCACTCCTGGCCTACCAGAATGATTTAGATGGCCAACTTGCCTCCGTGAACGGTGCATGCACGAACCCTGGCCCGACTCCAATTCTGCCCCTTCGAAAATAGGAAATGCTGCGTGCGAGGGCATTCGGCCATTTCCGGGATTTTCGCCACGATGGAAATCCCTTCCTTCATAGTGAAAACCTGGGCCTGAGTTTCGTAGCTGTGACACGTCTTTCTTTAACATATTTATAAATTCAGGTAAGCAGTCATCTGGTGTGTTTTCTCCAATCCCAAACAGATTATATCTGAAGATGTAAATGAATTGCAGAAGAACCAAGCCACAACTGTAGCAAAAATAGCTCAGTACAAGAGAAAATTGATGGACCAAGCTCATAAAGTCTTGCAGGTAATTTAATGTATTTAGTTGCAGTTTGTGTGGGCAAATTTAAAACATTTTAAAAATGTACATTTTTGTGGATGTTTTCAATGTGCGACTTTTGATCTGTAATGTCAATGTGGAGTTATCTTGGATCAGGTGTTTCAGAACAGAACTGCTGTGCTGTATCCCAGCCCAAATGCCTTATCTCCTACTTGTGATGAGCATTCCCAACGTGACTTGTTTTTTCCACTATTTTCCACACCAGTCATCATCTCTTGGAATTATAGAGTTATACAGCACAGAAACAGGCCTTTCATGTCTGTGCTGGCCATCAAGCACCTATCTATTCTAATCCCATTTTCCAGCACTTGGCCCGTAGCCCTGTATCGCATTTCAAGTGCCCATCTAAATACTTCTTAAATGTTTTGAGTAAAATTGGTTCACAGTTGGCGCTGAATAGGGAGAAATGTTTTGCAGTGGATGAATGCTCATTAAGAACAGCACTGAAGACTGCCCAGACTGATCTTGTGTATAGGCCCTTGAAACTAGCAGCATCGATTTTTGATCCCTCAAGTCTCACTGGACTCAAACTCCGGTTCCAAGAGTGAAATGACCAGTATCTGAGCCACTATATAATCCTCTCCCTGTGTGCTTAATCTTATGGTTTTGTTGTTCCCTCCACCCAAACATTTCCTGACCTGAGTAACTGGGCAGTCTGGCCTCTGCAAATCCTCAGAAGAATCCTCATAGTTTGATTTTTTCAGGATAGATTTGTTTGAAGAGTACACTTTTGCTCATTTGATCTCATTATACAGAGTGTTAAACCCTATTGTCTTCCCATTGCAACATCTACCTTAAATTTGTTCAATGTCTTGGTTTCAAACACTCTTTTTGACAATCTGCCACTGCTGTTTGAACACAAACTTTGTAAAGAAATACCTCTCCACATCTGCCCTAAATTTTCCCTTCGCAATCTGATCATGTGTCATCTTGTTTTGTTCCCCTGACGTGCAAGATGTATTGTTTCCGTTAAGTATCTTATAACTGGATTAAATCCTATTTTAAGTGTCACTTTCCAAGCCTGAGGAGCCTTAGTTAGTGATGGCTCTTCCCTGAGGTTCGGAAAATTAGCCTGTGCTCTCTTCTCTGTGCTGCCTTCGGGCCTGAGAGGTGAGGAGCTTCATTTGCTGTGTAGTAAGACCAACACCTCAACTCATGAGCAATGCTGTACTGGATCAGCAATTTGCAGGACATATGAAGTCTGGCTGTAAATGCAAGCCAAAGATTAAATTCAGATCAGGTCTCTGAGATATAGCAAAATAAGAGATATACTGAAAACACACAGTAAGTCAGTCAGCAACATTAAAGAGAAAAGACAGGTTATGACAATTCGGGTGTGTAACCTTTCATCAGAACCCCTTTTCTTGGCAGATACTGACTGACCTGTATGTTTCCAACTTTTTATTTCTGATTAATGCTTCCTATCTGTGTCATTGATTACTAATACAGCTTGGTGCAAAAATGTTATAAAAGCAATTGAGATTTAAATAGAATCGCCACCTTGTTCTATTCAATAAATGCAGACATTTATTTTACATAACTGTTTATTCCTCTCTTTGTGGAAATAATTATACCATGGTAATTTATTTAGCAGATTGTACTCAGAACTTAAATTTTCAGAGCCTCATTTTTGGAACAAAAACTTGGCAATGTGTGATGTATGATAGAAAGTTGGTTGATGGATAGAGAGCAGATTAATATGAATCAATGTTGATCAAATTGAAGAACTGAGGAATCCCAAGGTTAGTTCTGATCTAAGTTGTATATTAATGTTTTGGACTTGAATACAGAGTATAATATCGAAAGCTGCTAGTGACACAGAGGTTTTGCACTGTAAAAGACTCAGACTATACATACAGATAAGTGGAATGGGCAGAAACAATTTAAAATGGATAAGTGTGACGCTGTGTACTTTGGGAGAGAAACACTCAGCGGAAAGATACTGAAGGGTACTCACAAACAGTGAGAATTGTGGATTCAATACACAATTCATTAATGATGTGAACACGGGTAGATAAAACCTTTCACAAAACACATAACATTTTGGATTTTATGCACAGGACATAGATTAGAAAAGCAAAGAGGTAATGATAAATGTATGCAAGTTGATGCCTAAGCCTTAGTGACAATTAAAGTACTGTGTCCAGTTTTATAGGAAAGGTATGAAAGCCATAGAAATGTAGGTTAGATTCAGCAAGGAAGAATTAAAAAATAATGCCATTGTGAAGCACCTTTTTTTATTCATTCATGGTATGTGGGTGTCACTGGCTAGGCCAACATGTATTTCCCATCCCTAATTGCCCTTGAGAAGGTGGTGGTGAGCTGCCTTCTTGAACCTGTAAAGTCCATGTGGTGTTTGGGAGGGAGTTCCAGGATTTTGGTCCAGTGACAGTGAAGGAACGGTGATATAGGTGATGGATGGGGTGCCAATGAAGCTGGCTGCTTTGTCCTCAATGGTGTCAAGTTGCTTGAGTGTTGTTGAAGCTGCATTCATCCAGGCAATTGGAGAGTATTCCATCCCACTCCTGACTTGTTGTGCCTTGTGGATGGTGGACAGGCTTTGGGGAGTCAGGAGGTGAGCTACTCGCTGCAGAATTCCCAGCCTCTGACTTGCTCTTGTAGCCACAGTATTTATATGGCTAATCCAGTTCAGTTTCTGGTCAGTAGTAACCACCAGGATATTGATAGTGGGGGATTCAGCAATGGTAATATCATTGAATGTCATGGGGAGATGGTTAGATTCTCTCTTGTTGGAGATTGTCACTGCCTGGTACTTGTTTGGCAGGAATGTTACTTGCCACTTATCAGTCCAAGCCTGAGTATTGTACAGGTCTTGCTGCATATGGAGATGGACTGCAAATGGTGCTGAATGTTGTGCAATCATCAGCGAACATCCCCACTTCTGACCTTACGATGGAAGGAAGGTCATTGATGAGACAGCTGAAGACTGTTTGTTCTTGGACACTACCCTGAGGAACATCTGCAGTGATGTCCTGGGATTGAGATGATTGACCTCCCAACAACTACAACCATCTTCCTTTGTGCTACGTATGACTCCAAATAGTGGAGAGTTTTCCTCCCGATTCCCTTTGACTCCAGTTTTGCAAGGGCTCCTTGCTGGAACAATCGGTCACCTGCAGTTTTAATGTTGAGGGTGGTCACTCTCATGTCACCTCCTGAGTTCAGCTTTTTTGTTCATGTTTGAAATAAGGAGATCAGGAACTGAGTGGCCCTGGTGGACCCCAAACTGGGCATCAGTGAGCAGGTTATTGTTGAGTAAGTGCCACTTGACAGCACTATTGACAACACCTTCCATCAGCTTGCTGATGATGGAGAGTAGACTGTTGGGGCGGTAATTGTCCAGGTTGGATTTGTCTTACTTTTTGTTGATAGGACATACCTGGGCAACTTTCCACAATGCTGGTGGATGCCAGTGTTGTAGCTGTACTGGAACAGCTTGGCTGAGAGAGCCGCAAGTTCTGGAGCACAAGCCTTCAGTATTGCCAGAATGTTGTCAGGCCCCATAGTCTTTGCAGTATCCAGTGCCTTCAGCCATTTCTTGATATCATGTGGAGTGAATCAAATTGGCTAAAGTCTGGATCTTGTGAAGCTGGTGATCTCTGGAGGAGGCCAAGATGGATCATCCAACTGGCACTTCTGGCTGAAGGTGACTGCAAATGCTTCAGCCCTATCTTTTGTACTGATGTGCTGGGGCTCGCTCATCATTGAGGATGGGGATACTTGTGGAACCTCCTCCTCCTGTGAGTTGTTTATTTGTCCATCACCATTCTTGACTAGATGTGGCAGGACTGCAGAGCATAGATCTGATCCGTTGGTTGTGGGATTGCTTAGCTCAATCTACCGCATGCTGCTTATGCTGTTTGGCATGCAAGTAATCCTGAGTTGTAGCTCCACCAGATTGACACCTCATTTTTAGGTATGCCTGGTGCTGCTCCTGGCGTGCCCTCCTGCACCTTCATTGAATCAGGTTTGATTCCCTGGCTTAATAACAATGGGAGAGCGGGGGATATGCTGGGCCATGAGGTTACAGGTTGTGGTTGTATACAATTCTGTTGCTGCTGATGGACCACAGCACCTCATGGATGCCCAGACTTGAGTTGCTAGATCTGTTCGAAATTTATCCCATTTGACCTGGTGGTAGTACCACACAACAGGATCAAGGGTATCCTTGATGTGAAGACAGGACTTGGTTTCCACAAGGACTGTGCAGTGATCACTCCTACCAAGACTGTCATGGATAGATGCATCTGCGGCAGGTAGATTGGTGAGGACAAGATCAAGTAGATATTTCCCACTTGTTGGTTCGTTCACCAACTGCTGAAGACCCAGTCTAGCAGCTATGTCCTTTAGGGCTTGGCCAGCTCAGTCTGTAGTGGTGCTACTGAGCTGCTCTTGGTGATGGACATTGAAGTCTCCTCGTCTCCCCCCCACCCCTCCTAGAGTATATTCTGCACCCTTGCCACCCTCAGTGCTTCCTCAAAGTGATGTTCAACATGGAAGAGCACTGATTCATCAGCAGGAGGTTTCCTCGTCCATGTTCAACACAACTCCTGTTGAGGACTCCCAGGGCAACTCCCTCCCAACTGTATAGCATCCTGCTGTCTAAAAAATATTCTCACAATATCCCTCCTATTAATGTGCGAACGTCAGGTTAAAATTGTTAGTAAGCAGAGAAAATATTCTTTATCTATTCATTCTATCAAAATACTTGATAATTTTAAAAACATTTAAAAAATCTCATCCTTCAGTTCCAGTAAAAATAGTTCCATCTCCCTTTTAACAACTATTTGTATTTATAAAGCGCATTTAACATCATAAGACATCCCAAGATTAGGGGAGGTGGCGGCGAAGACCCACTGGTGGGACAGGACATACCCAGGATAATGGTGGTGTCTGGGACATTGTCGGTGTGGTATGATTCCATGAGTATGACTATGTCGGGCTGTCGCTTGACTAGTCTGTGGGACAGCTCTCCCAATTTTGGCACAAAACCTCCCTGCCAAATGTTAGTAAGGAGGACTTTTTAGGGTCGACAGGGCTGGGTAATACAACTGAATGGCTTACAAGGCCATTTCAGAGGGCATTTAAGAGTCAACCACATTGCTGTGGGTCTGGAATCACATGCAGGCCACACCAGATAAGGACGGCAGATTTCCTTCCCTAAAGAGCTTCAGTGAACCAAATGTTTTTTTACGACAATCAACAGTGGTTTCGTGGTCACCATTAGACTAGCATTTTAATTCCAGATTTATTAATTGAATTTAAATTCCACCAGTTATCCGTGCCTCAGAGCATTAGCCTGGGCCTCTGAATTGATTACTAGTTCGGTGACATTACCACTATGCCACCACCTCCCCTAATCTTGGGATGTTTTATGACGTTAAATGCGCTTTATAAATACAAATAGTTGTTGAAGGGAGATTGGACTGTTTTTACTGGAACTGTGGGATGAGATTTATTAAATGTTTTTAAAATTATGAAGTATTTTGATAGAAGGAATAGATATTTTTTCTGCTTATTAACAATTTTAACCTGATGACCGCACATTACTAAGAAGGATATTGTGAGAATATTTTTTATACAGCAAGTTTTTGAAAAAGGAAATGTTCAGGCAGAAACCGTTGCACCTTTTAAGGGAAAATTGGATAAACAGAAGAAGGTAAAAGAAAAACCTGCATTTATATAATGCCTTCCATGACCCTGGGATGTCTCAAAGAGATCCAACACCGACAACAAGGGGCCAAATGGCTTCCTTCTGTGCTGTAACCATTTCACAATTCTATGATTTTTACAGCCAATGAAGTACTTCTTTAAGTATAGTCACCGTTGGAAATGCAATAGCCAATTTGCACACAGCAATCTCCCATAAACAATAATGTGATAACGGCCAGGTAATCTGTGGGTTTTTTAAGAGAGATAATGATGGATAAAAATTGGCTAGAACTCTGGGGAGAACCCTCCTAACCTCCTTTGAAATAGTGCCAAATTTTGAAGATACTGGGTTATGGGAAGTAGGAAAATAAAAGCTGCTACATATTCCCATAAGAAGTGAAAAATAAAGTGTCATCTAAAATAAAGATTTTGAATCGGTCTGGCAAAGAACCAGCACAGTTCAGAAGAAGAAGAGCCATACGGACTTGAAATGTTAACTCTGTTTCTCTCTCCACAGATGTTGCCAGATCTGATGAGTTTTTCCAGCATTTTCTGTTTTTATACCAGCACAGTTGTGGTGGCCTGAGTGTTTTCTCCTGTACTGTAAACTTATGCAGTTCTCAAAGTATTCTCGCAGATTGTGCTTGGAAGGAGGTCTATATGTGTGACTTGCAAAGGTAATCAATTCTCACGTTCCTGGGGTATTTTCTCTCTCCAGGTGTTAATAAAACAGGAGATCCAGAGGAAAGCTGGTTATGCGATTCAGGCAGAAGAAGAGCAGCTTCTTGTTCAGTTAGATACTATCCAGAGTGAACTAAATGCACCAACCCAGTTTAAGGTACAAAATAATTACTTGCCGGAATTCAGTGTGGTATAGCCAGAATAATTTGCAAATTTGCATTGAGTGTGTCTGACTGAATTAGAGAGGTTGCTAAAAATTGTAAACAGAAAAGGCAGCATGTTGAAGTAATGATGTTTATGTGCAGGGCCGTCTGAACGAACTGATGTCTCAGATAAGAATGCAGAATCATGTTGGAGCTGTCAGATCAGAGGAGAGATACAGTGTTGATGGGGATCTCTTGGGAGAAATCAAGCAGGTATAAGAACTACAATTTTTTTCCCCAATTAGCCTGAACAAATTCCATGGAAAAAAAATATACTCAGTTTTGAATATGAATGATTATTTGTGCAGATTAGATTTTGACAGTACAGAAGCTTATTCCTTCAAATTTAATGCAATTTTCGAAAATAATACTAAATTTTTAAGCAATGTTGCATCATAATTAACAGTTTCAACCAGACAGTATTATATCAATGTGAAGCATTTTCACATTTTAATTTGCTTTCTATCAGTCTGTCAACTGTTGTATTGTAGACCTGCTGACCTTCAAAACTAATTATGCTTACAAATACATACAAACATGTTTTTCGAATGCCTGCTAACGTAGCTCATTTCTCTTTCTAGCACCTGAAGTTGCAGCAGGAAGGGCTGAGTCATTTGATCAGTGTTTTGAAGGAAGATTTGGAGGATGTGAAGCTAATTGAGCAGGGCCTCAATGAGAGTGTTCATATTCGCCGTGACCTTTTCAGTTGATGGCTTTCCTGTAATATCGCTGTAGTTAAGAAGGGTATTTTTCTCCCTGTCCAAACTTAATTTTTGGTTCATCCCACCTGCACAAAAGTTATAATTTATAAAAATGGAGATGCTATAACTTTGGTGTCGGGTTGAGAAAGAAATGTCATTGCCATTCTTCATTAAATGCTGCGGTCACCTCAGAAAAGTCTGTAACTTTGGGGATTCTCTTATTTACCCTTAAAGCAGCCAGTTACAAAATTTTGCAATAGAGATTAAGTGACTGACAACTGACTTTGCTTAGCACGTCTAAAGGCATAGCTGAGAAACTACTATGTGCAAATTAGGGGATGAATGTTCAAAATTGTGGGATTTTCTTCAGTCTGCTGTTTTAACGTAGACTTTAACCTGTTTAAAGTGCATTGGGTGTTTATCCGCTAATACTGCAAATAGTAATTTCTGGATTCATATCTTAATTTTTCTTTACCATATTTTTTTAAAGTGTATAAATATGTTGATTTTCCTGTTCTATGCAATAGGTTGGGACAGATTTTTTTAAAATGCTGCTAATAATCAGACTTGCATTGAACAGGAATGGCTATACCGGTACTGACTAAGTCAGGAACAAATTGGGATTTGTTTATATTTTTAAAAAAGCATGCATTTGGAGTTCTGCTTAATTTGGATGAGTGTGTGTTTGACTGTTCTGAGTACTTTGAGCAGTTTGTACAGCTTGAAAATCTGACCTTGATGTGTCATGAATGTGGAAAATTTGAAGATTACTTTATTGGACTTAAGAGCCCTGGAGACTGGAATGGTGAATTGATAATTAATGTTACGAAGACCAGAGAAGCACAAGTGCTAGATATACAACCCCACTTTATTTCTTTTTAAAACTTATACAAGCATATTTATAGTATTATTACAAGGAGCATCACAGATTGGCTTTGTTCTTGGGAGTTGACATTTTAAAAGTGCTACTCATGATATTTCTCATGTTAAAGTATGCAGCTCCTTTTCTATCCAGCAGGGGGTTCAGGTTAATGGCTGTCATGTTTACACATTATTCCCCTAAATCATTTGTACTTGATAATGGTCTCTTTGAAATATACATCAATACAATATCGTAGTGCTGGAGTGCCAATTGTGAGCCATTGGCCAGAGAAAGGTCAGGCCAGACATGGATCTCTATTGAAAAACTACTTTGTGTGTTAAATGTTTGTAATAATTATGCAAAGAGGAAATAAATTCTAAATAAACAATTTGCTTTAATAACCACCTGCTTATGATTCTTTGAATGTTAATTTCATAGTTTGAGCCAGATATTATGCAACTGCAACCATTTTTTTGTTGGATTGATATTTATCCAACCCCCCCCCCCCCCAAAGCCGTCCAGTTCTCCATCTTATTTCCCTATTAGGGCTGTCAGTCAAAGCTAGAAACTACTTGTTGATTGATGTCAAGTGATTTGCTCCAATTCTTTATGCTGAATGTTATGACTGACATAGTTGGTAAAGCGGAGTTATTTAAAAATCCCAGAGGGAAACTTAAAATTATAGGTTATGACAGTTGTTTTAAAGTGTTATGTTTGAGGTGCAACTCTAAATTCAGGAATCAGACCACCAGTTCTCGAGGTTTTGCATTAAATTAAACATTTTATTAATTTACACAGGTTAAAATATATATACACATGGCTACAAATTACTACTATCATAACTTTAAAAAAATTTCCAAACTAATCTCCATTAAGGCAACAGCAACCCATAGACTTAACCAGATACCAGGCAAAGCATTTTCACTGTACGAATTCAAAATGAGGTTCCTTTCACTTTGGGTTCTGTGGAGACAGTGGTAGGCTCACAGCTGCTTTGGTGTTACATTGCCTCTGCTCTACATACACCACACTGCTGAAGTTATACATAGCAAAGCCCATTGAATGTAAATGCTCATTGTATCACCAACCTCTGAACTAAACCCCTCTAACAATAAAACCCTTTTATAGTACCAATTTAATTAGCAATATAAACATATTTTGCTTGGTATCTTGCTAGATAGGTATCAGTTTTCACCCCACTTCAATGCTGTATTCAAAAAATGCAAATACACTCTACCTCTCTTACATCTCAAAAACTGGTACACATCAAAGCACCCAGATTAGCTGGTTTTAATCCAATTAAGACACACCCACAGACGAAATCTATTTTAAAAGAAAAATGTTTTCCAATAATTATATATACATTAATAGCTTCATGACACAGTGAGAAATTGTTTCAGTGTATAAAAAGCCATAATTTCCTTTGGACATGGGACATGGTGGTGCTTGCTTGACAGAGTCTGGAAATGCTATAGCTGAGTTTCAAGTAACAGAATGGTGTAGATAACATAAGCACCTTCATTAGACTGCTTTTGAGGGTAAGGGAGAAATCTTGCAGAACTTCCCTCAGGAGATCAAATAGATGGGATGGATTCCAAAATGGGCCAAAATGTAGATAGCACCGAGTCCACTGACTGGATCTGGTGAGCTGAATGGACTTTCCATGTCCATGCTTTCTTGTGATATTTGTGGCTATTTTCTCACATGGGAGTTCAAATGATAACTATTTCAGGTCAAAGTTTGCTCAATCATTCAGTGAGGTTCTCACTTTGTAACTGCTTGCTGATGTTCCCGATTGTCTATTTCAATGGCTGGAAGTTTGTATCTTGTTTGTGTTTATGTATAAATAGAAGCATTCGTGCTGCAGGCCACTTTCTTGCATGTCTTCATGAGCTTTAATTGAAAGCTTAGCAACAATGTTTCTTTTTATGGACCCTGTAACTATAATCTGCTGACAAATCCATTTTATGGCAATTACTGCACATAAGAACAGGGGGGAAATTGAAAGTTGTAGCTTACTGAGATTTACAATGTAAGGAAGATGGCAAATATGAACATACATGGATTAAGGGAGATTTCATGTATCCTATTGGTCTCTTCTTGGACTTCCTTAGTCTCTCCTCATTGTTGGTTTGTGAAGTTAAACGGATATAGTAATTCAATGTATAAACTTCAAGTTGCTATAAAAAGTCAGAAATATCAGTGAACTAATTTAATTTATATACAACAACCCTAATATAATTAACCTGCTCCTTGAATCATTATACATATTAATCTGCTGTATGGGTAGTGAGAGGTTCCATTTTTTTTCACTATAGTGTTAAGATTTTTTGGAATATCATTTTGTCAATAGTGTCCCCCAAAACTGACCCAAGTGAAATGCACTTGGCGCACTGAAATTCTTTGCGATAGTTTCTTTTTGATAAAAGAAGCAGTTCAGCGCATAATATATGAAAATGGATTGCTGACATAGTCGGCACAACCTTTCAGGCACGAGTAATGATTGTAATGTGTTTTTAACACGGCTATAAAAATGTACAACCAAATTTGCTACAAAATCAGAGCAGAAGTCCTGCGCAGTGGGATCAGATCTGAAGTTCTCTACTTGAATTGAGTATACTTGTTTACATTTGATTTTAAGGCTCACATAAATCCATCCGTCACCATGACAACTTCACTTGGAGATTATCTTCCTTTTTATTCTTTGCTTAATCCATCATGCTCAATTGTGGAATTATCAGCAAACCAGCATCTCCATCTTAGTAATTGGATTTATCGACCAGACGGAAAGCCTCAAGGAACTCGTTAATGTCTATACTTCCATCCTTATTGAAGTCCATGCTGCGAGCTAGGTCACCAATGGCTTTATCACTAATATCAATCTTAAGGTGAGAACTGAGGAGTTTACAAGTTTTTTGAAATTCCTGAAATGATATCAGACCTGCCACAGACATGAAAGTGAACAGTTTATTTTGCTTCCATGACACAAAGCAACAAGTACAATTTTTTATTATTTTCTTGCCGGTTTCCCCACTTTCTCTGTTTTAGTCTCCAAAATACCAGGGGGAAAGAATGTTTTGCAATCGGCGCTTACCTGAGTTGTCACTGTCAAAAATTCTAAAAATGGTTTCCAGGTCAGACCTGCTTCTGTAAAGCATTTCTAGCAAACTGGGTTGTATGTGCTGGAAAGAAAAAAGGCGCTTTTAATTTTTTTAAAAACTGTGCTAGATGGATCAGCAGCTATTACTGTCACAAGATGGTCATGTCCCTTACACTGGTCACATCTGCCTGGCACATCTGCCTGGCACATTAGCAATTGATACAGCTGTCAACTCTCCATGTTAGCAGCTTTCTCTATGACTCTTCAAATGTTCTTTACCATTAATTATTGTAGGTGTATTGCCACCTGTCCCCTGCATCAAAGATAATTAACCCCTGTATATACAAGCATGTTTAAAATGCAGCTTGCAGGTTGAATAGCTGTGGAATATTCTAGCATGTAGCAGAATGAAATGTCTAATACAAATTAAAGCATTTTGCACACTTTTTGCCAACTGGAATGTGAAACACTGAAAACATTCAGCTCACTCAGTCCCTCCAGTGCCTCTGTGTGTTCAGCCTGCTTGTTTGGCATTCAGTCCTGGATAAATCACAAATGCCTTCAGTTAAACATAGAAAAACTGCAGCAGTTGTCTTTTGGCCCTGCCACAAACTCTATATCATCACCAGTGATTCTCTCTCTGGATACTGTCTCAGGTTGAGGTTAATTGTTTGCAACCTCAATGTATAATCTGACCCTGAGCTGAGCTTCAGACCTCATTTCTTCATCACAAAAGTGCTTTTGCCTTCATAACATCTGGTGCCAAATCCCTCATCCATGCTATTGTCATCTCCAGCCTGACTATTCTAATGCTCCACTGGCTGGCCTTCCACCCTCCATAAATTTCAGTTCATCCAAAACTCTACTGCCCATATCTTAACACCAAGGTCTGCCTGCTGATCACCACTGTGCTTGCTGACCGAGGCTGGTTCCAGTTCCACAAAATTTAAATCCAATTTTAAAATTCTCATCCTTGTGTTCAGAAACCTTCATGGCCTAACCGCTCCCAATTTCTGTAATTTCCTACATCTCTCTGAAAACTCTGCACTTTTCTAACTCTGGCCTACTGTGCATCCCCCTACTCCCTTTGCGCCACCATTAATAAGCATGCTTACAATCATTAAGCTCTAAGCTGTGGAATTCTGATTCTTTCCACGTCATTCTCCTTCCTTGTGACCCTGCTTAAAGCTTACCTCTTTGGCCAAGCTTTCAGTTACCCTTCCAAATATCTTCTCCTTTAGTTCATCCAAAAGACAACATCTCTGAAAGGGCAGCACTCCCTCAGTATTGCACTGAAATGCCTGCTCAGACATTTCATCAAATATACAATTATCATTTCTTAATTGGTCTATATTAATCTGATAGCTAATTTCTTGGTTTGGCTAACAATTTCTTCCATTACCAGCAAAAAAAATTAACTGATCATTCATCTCTTTGAATCTTGCGTTTGCCTATATAATAGTTCTTATGGTTTCATATAATTCATTGTGAAGTGTTTTAGAAAGCCCAAATAAACTTTACGCAGCATTGCATATATGTATGTCTCATTCACAGAATCACAGTGCAGAAGACGCCATTCAGCCCATCGAGTCTGCACTGACACGTGAGAAACACCTGACCTACCTACCTAATCCCATTTACCAGCACTTGACCCATAGCCTTGAATGTTATGACGTGCCAAGTGCTCATCCAGGTACTTTTTAAAGGATGTGAGGCAACCCGCCTCCACCACCATCCCAGGCAGCACACTCCAGACCATCACCACCCTCTGGGTAAAAAAGTTTTTCCTCACATCTCCCCTAAACCTCCTGCCTCTCACCTTGAACTTATGCCCCCTTGTGACTGACCCTTCAACTAAGGGGAACAGCTGCTCCCTATCCACCCAGTCCATGCCCCTCATAATCTTGTACACCTCGATCAGGTCACCCTTCAGTTTTCTCTGCTCCAACGAAAACAACCCAAGTCTATCCAACCTCTCTTCATAACTTAAATGTTTCATCCCAGGCAACATCCTGATGAATCTCCTCTGCACCCCCTCCAATGCAATCACATCCTTCCTTTAATGTGGCGACCAGAACTGCACACAGTACTCCAGCTGTGGCCTCATCAAGGTTCTATACAACTCCAACATGACCTCCATACTTTTGTAATCTATGCCTCGATTGATAAAGGCAAGTGTCCCATATGCCTTTTTCACCACCCCACTAACATGCCCCTCTGCCTTCAAAGATCTATGGACACACATGCCAAGGTCCCTGTGTTCCTCAGAATTTCCTAGTGCCATGCCGTTCATTGAATACTTCCTTGTCAATTTACTCCTTCCGAAGTGTATCACCTCACACTTTTCAGGGTTAAATTCCATCAGCCACTTATCTGCCCATTTGACCATCCCATCTATATCTACTTGTAGCCCAAGACACTCAAGCTCACTGTTAACCACCCGGCCAATCTACGTGTCATCCGCAAACTTACTAATCCTACCCCCAACATAGTCATCTATGTCGTTTATATAAATGACAAATAATAGGAGACCGAGCACAGATCCCTGTGGTACGCCACTGGACACTGGCTTCCAGTCACTAAAGCATCCTTGTGTCATCACCCTCTGCCTCCTACAACTAAGCCAATTTTGAATCCAACTTATCAAATTACCCTGTATCCCATGTGCATTTGCCTTCTTTAAAAGTCTCCCGTGTGGGACCTTGTCATAGGCTTTGCTGAAATCCATATAACCTACATCAACTGCACTACCCTCATCTACACACCTGGTCACCTCCTCAAAAAATTCAATCAAATTTGTTAGCCATGACCTCTCTCTGACAAAGCCATGCTGACTATCCCTGATCAAACCTTGCCTCTCCAAGTGAAGATAGATAATCTCCTTCAGAAATTTCTCCAATAGTTTCCCTACAACTGACGTGAGACTCATTGGCCTGTAGTTCCCTGGCTTATCTCTACAACCCTTCATAAATAGCGGAACCACATTAGCTGTTCTCCAGTCCTCTGGCACCTCCCCCATGGCCAGAGAGGAATTAAAAATTCGGGTCAGAGCCCCTGCGATCTCCTCCCTTGCCTCCCTCACCACCCTCAGCAGTCTGGGACACAAAGCATCTGGACCTGGAGATTTGTCCACTTTTAAGCCTGCCAACACCTCCAATACTAAACTAAACTTTATTAAAATCCACTCTGCCCCAGTCCAAAACATTTTCTTGCAACTTGTTGATTTCTTTGTCCATAACAATCTTAAACTGTACCATGTTGTGGTTGCTATTGCTAAAATGTTCGCCCACTACCATCTCAGCCACCTGTCCGGCTTCAGTCACCAGAATTAGGTCCAGTAATGCACCGTCCCTTGTTGGACCCTCTACATACTGACCTAAAAAGTTCTTCTGTACACATTTCAAGAAATCCACTCCATCCAAGCCCTTAACACTATGTCTATCCCAATTAATGTTGGGAATGTTGAAATCACCTAATATAATTACCCTATTGTTATTGTTTTTACACACCACAAATTGTGCACATATTTGCTCCTCAATTTCCTGCTGACTATCTGGGGGCCTATAATAAACACCTAATAATGTGGTTGCCCCTTTTTTTATTCCTAATCTCTACCCACAAAGCTTCATTCGATGCCCCCTCCAAGATATCATCTCTCCTTACTGCAGTAATGGACTCCTTAACTAATAAAGCAACACCTCCTCCTCTTTTGTCCCTCCCCTGTCTTGCCTGAAGATTCTATATCCCAGAATGTTGAGCTGCCAATCCTGCCCTTCCCTCAACCACGTCTCAGTGATGGCTACTATATCACAATTCACATGTCAATCCTCACCCATTTTACCTGTAATACTTCTGGCATTAAAGTGGAGGCCATCCAGGCTTGCCTTACTCCCTTGAAACTTAATGCAGCTGTACTCCCTCTGACTTGATTGTTTTACTGTATTATGATGTGTCCCTATTCTGCTAACATTCTGTATCCCCTCCCTATTGTTTCTGGATACTTATGCATGCTGAAAACACATTGTCCTACCTGTGCAATGGGCTTCTCTATGGCAAGATCATCAAACCATGAGTAAAAATTCAGAAGTCCTTTAGGAGTGTTGGGCACAAGTTGGGATCGCAAAACACGCCATGGCAGACCCAGAGCTAAGATCGTCTCCAGAGCATTTGCCCAGTCATTCAGTGAAATTTTACCTATGTTTTGAAAGACACTTATTCACTTGATAGCAAAAAGAAATGGTGGTACACCTATCAAATATTATTGTCTAAGTTTGGGAGATTGGGTAGAACAGCTGATGTAATGATTCCTCAGGCCTCAGTCATAATCTGTACAATTCTGGTTAATGCCCACAGTCTGTGAAGGTCCAGCATAAAGAAAATGGATTAACTATCACATAGATTATTCGTTCTTTGTATTCCTCCAATCACCACAACATCATGCATCTAGCTGTGAATGCCTGGGTAGCTTAGATTTAAGTGATTAATTTCAGTTTTTCTTCAGATCAAAACCAGGTATTGGAATGGGCTTGTTTAGTATATTAAACTGAAATAGTTTGGAGCCTGGAGATCAACTTTTAAGACACGCAACCTTCTTGTGTACAAAGTAATTTACTGCATTGTAAAATATTCTGGTTAGAGTCAATTCTTTAAAACTGCACCAAATAGAATTGTTCTTGCATCTTTGGCAGAACTTGGAAGATGCTATATGATAAAATTTGATGTCAACTTTCTGCAACATTTTAAGATAAATTTCTATTGCATGCAAATTGTGCTTACAGTTCTTACAGTTAGCTCTTTACCAAATAAGAAGTATTAAACAATTGGCTGGACTATCATTCAGATTGGTCAGCAGTCTTGGAAAAGTACAGATCATGTGAAATAAGTCACAATCTATTTACAAATGAACTTTGTAACCCTACCTGTTTTATTCTTATCATAATACTCAAATGCACTGATCAGGTCTGATTTATGGGCAAAAATCTTCTTCCGCAGAGCTCCTAGTGCTGACCTTTCAACTCTACTCACTCTGCATAAAAAAATTGCTGATTAGAATATATTTGCACATTAAAGTACAGGTTGGTAAATAGAATATAGTTAGAAGTCAGTGATACATATCGGAAATCTAGTAACTAAAGATTTAACCTGGTAGATGGGATGCAATCAAGCTGACTGCTTTGTCCTGGATAGTGGGGGATGGAGTTTTATGAAGTGGAGGGGGGGGTGCTTATTGTTGTAGGGACAAGCAAGCAGTGATAGGAGCAGATCATCAAAAGATGATCTCTTCCCCCCCCCCCAACCCACCTTAAACCAGCTTATATTTCACCCCTCTCCTTGTAAAGAAAAATCAGTTCTGTTGCAGGGTCATGAGGACTCGAAACGTCAACTCTTTTCTTCTCCGCCGATGCTGCCAGACCTGCTGAGTTTTTCCAGGTAATTCTGTTTTTGTTTTGTCCTGGATAGTGTTGAGCTTCTTGAACATTGTTGGATCTGCACTCATTCGGGTAAGTGGAGGGTATTCCAACACAATCCTGACCTGTGCCTAGTAGACGGTGGACAGGGTATGAGAAGTCAGGAAGTGAGTTATTCCCGCAGGAATTCCCAGTCTCTGACCTGCTCTTGTAGCCGCCACATTTATCTGGCTGGTCCAGTTTAGATTCTAGCCAATGGTAACCCCCAGGATGTTGATGGTGGGCGATTCAGCCATGGTAATGCCATTGAATGTCAAGAGGAGTTAGTTATATTCTCTCTTATTGGAGATGCCACTTATCAGCCCAAGCTTGAATGTTGTCCAGGTCTTGCTGCATATGAACACTCACTGCTTCAGTATCTGAGGCATTACAGATGGAACTGAACACGACAATCATCAGTGAACTGCCCAGTTCTGACCTTATGATGTAGGAAAGGTCACTGATGAAGCACCTGAAGATGGTTGAGCCTAGGACACAACCCTGAGGAACTCCTGCAGTAATGTTCTGGGGCTGAACTGATTGACCTCCAACAACCACACCCCTTTGTGCTAGATTTGACTCCAGCCAATGGAGAGCTTTCTCCCTGGTATCATTTTTTTTTGGGATTTCTTGAGGCCACATTTGGTCAAATGCTGTCCTGATATTAAGAGCAGTCATTCTCATCTCACCTATGGCACTCAGTTCTTTCGTCCATCTTGGGGCCAAGGCTGTAATGAAATTTGGAGCCTACAGTTCCAGCTGGAACCTGAACTGAGCATCAGTGAGCAGGTTATTACTGAGTAATTCTCCCTTGATGGCACAATTGACAACCCCTTCCCTTACTTTGCTGATGACTGACAGTAAACAAGTAGGATGGCAATTGGCTGCATTTGTCCTGCTTTTGTGAACAGGGCACAACTGGGCAGTTTTCCATGTTGTCTAGTCAATGCCAGTGTTGTAACCATACTGGAAAGCTTGGCTAGAGGTGTGTCCAGTTCTGCAGTGCAAGTCTTCAGTAGTACAACTAGGATGTTGTCAGGGCCCAAGGCCTTTACTGGATCCCAGTTCCAGACCTGCGAAGGACACCTCTACTTGGGCAGCGGATAAATAGAGGGTGAGGCTCGGGGCCTTCTCTCGCCTTCCGGGAACAGAGACAGCTGGACCTACAAGGGACACTTGTACTCTGGCAGCAAGCTGAGTTTGAAAAAAATCCAGGAGCGACATCACAGAAAAACTGTAAGTTCATTGGTTGATGAGAAGCTGCTGTTAGGGAGTATGTTTAAATAGTTTAAAACTAGAAAAACGTATAATTTATAAAGAAGAAGCTACTTGGATTTCAGTAAGGAACATTAGCAATAGGGAAGTAAAGTTAAATCAAGTCAAAGTGAAATAAAGTAATAAAGTAAACCAAAGCAAGATAAAGTTAGTGTAAATGTAGTAAAGTTAAGTTACTAGTAATTTGTTCTACTCACTCTAAATATAATAAATAGCTTTTAGAGTTACAGGATGGCAGGTCAGCTCAGCTAAGTGGAATGTACATCCTGCAGTATGTGTGAAGTCATGAATGCACCATGTATCCCTGACAAACACATCTATAGGAAGTGTCACCAGCTGCACAAGCTTGAGCTCCAGGTTTCGGAACCTGAGCAGTGGCTGGAATTCACTGTTGTGCATCCGCGAGGCAGAGGATGTTTAGGGAGGTGGTCATACTGCAGGTCAAAAGCACACAGCCAGAGAGGGAATGAGTGACCGCGCAGTCGAGGAGAACCAGGCAGGTAGTGCAGGAACCCCCTGAGTCTATCCTGCTTGCTAATTGATTTTCCATTTTGGATGCTGGTGAGGGCGATGATTCCTCAGGGGGATACAGCCAGAGCCAAGCCTGTGGCACCACAGGTGGCTCAGCTGTACAGTGGGGGAGGAAGAAGAATGGAAGGGCAATAGTGATAGGAGATTCTGTAGTCTGGGGATCAGACAGGTGTTTTTGCGGCAGTAAACGTGACTCTAGGATTGTGTGTTGCCTCCCTGATGCAGGGTCAAGGATGTCATGGAGTGGCTGCAAGTAAGAAGGTTGTATTGGAGAAATTAATGGGACTGAAAGTTGTTAAGTCACTGGGACCTGATATTCTGCATTCCAGAGTGTTGAAAGAGGTTGCTACAGAGAGGTTGGTTGCATTGGTGATCCTTTTCCAAAATTCTATAGATTCTAGAATGGTTCCTGAAGATTGGAAGGGAGCAAATGTCACCCCACTATTTAGGAAATGAGCGAGAGCAAAACAAGGAACTCCAGACCTGTTAGCCTTACATCAGTAGTAGGGAAAATGCTAGAATCTATTCTAAAGGATGTGATAAATGGATACCTGGATAATCAGGATCTGACTGAGCATAGTCAGCGTGGAGTGGAGAATGGGAAATCATGTTTGACTAGTTTTTTGAGGATGTTATTAACAAAGTTGATAAAGAAGAGTTGATGGACAGTAGTATACTTGGATTTTCAGAAGGCTTTTGATAAAGTACCCCACAGGAGGTTAATTAGCAAAATAGAAGCATATTGGATAGGAGGCAATGTACTGCCATGGATTAAGGATTGGTTAACAGGCAGAAAACAGAGAGTAGGAATAAATGGGTCAGTCTTGTGTTGGCAGCCTGTGACTAGTGGGGTACCACAAGGCTCAGTACTTGGGCCCCAGCTGTTCACAATATATATCAATGATTTGGATATGGGGACCAAACGTAATATTTCCAAGCCTCCGGATGATACAAAGCTAGGTGGGAATGTATGTTGTGAGGAAGATGTAAAACGGCTACAGGAAGATTTGGACAGACTTAGTGAGTGGGCAAGAGCATGGCAGGTGGAATATAATGTGGAAAAATGTGAGGTTATCCGCTTTGGTAGAAGGAACAGATGTGCAGAATATTTCCAAAATGGTAAGAGATTAGAAAGTGTAGGTGCACAAAGGAACCTGGAAGTCCTTGTCCATAAGTCACTGAATGCTAACATGCAGGTGCAGCAGGCAGTTAGGAAGGCTAATTGTATGTTGCTCTTTATCACAAGAGGATTTGAAGACAGGAGTAGTGAAGTCTTGCTTCAATTGGATAGAAGCTTGGATAGACCGCACCTGGAGTACTATATGCAGTTTTGGTCACCTTACCTCAGAAAGGAATTTATTGCCATAGAGGGAGTGCAACAAAGGTTCACCAGACTTGTTCCAGGGTTGGCGGGACTATCCTGTGAAGAGAGACTGGGGAAACTGGGCCTGTATTCTCTAGAGTTTCGAAGAATGAGAGGTGATCTCATTGAAACCTAAAAAATACTTAAAGGAATAGACAGGGGTAGATGCAGGTAAGATGTTTCCCCTGGTTGGAGTCTAGAACCAGGGAGACAATTTCAAAATAAGGGGGGAGCCACTGAGGACCGAGATGAGGAGAAATTTCTCTCCTCAGAGGCTTGTGAATCTTTGGAATTCACTGCTCCAGAGGGCTGTGGATGCTCAGTCATTGAGTATGTTTAAGGTAGAGATTGATACATTATTATTACTCAGAAATCTAAAGAGTTATGGGGATAGTGTGGGTAAAAGTGTTCAATCAGCCATGATTGCATTGAATGGTGGAGCAAGCTTGATGGGCTGAATGGCCACCTTCTGTTCCTATGTTCCTATTTTTAAAATTTATTGATGGCTAGACCAGCATTTATTGTCCATCTCTAGTTGCCCTTGAGAAGGTGGTGGTGAGCTGCCTTCTTGACTGCGGTATAGGTACACCCACAGTGCTGTTAGAGAGGGGAGTTCCAAGATTTTGATCCAATGACAGTGAAGGAATGCTGATACAGTTCCAAGTCAGGATGGTTTGTTGCTTGGAGGGGAACTTGCAGATGATGGTATTCCCATGCACCTACTGTGCCCTTGTCCTTTGAGGTGGTCGAGGTCACAGGTTTGGAGGATGCTGTTGAAGGAGCATTGATGAGTTGCTGCAGTGCAATGGTACACACTGCTGCCACTGTGTGTTGATGGTACAGGGAGTGTGCCAATCAAGTGGGCTGCTTTATCCTGGATGGTGTTGAGCTTCTTGAGCGCTGTTGGAACTAAACTCATCCAGGCAAGTGGAGAGTATTCCATCACACTCCTGACTTGTGCCTTGTAGATGGTAGACAGATTTTGGGGACTCAGGAGGTGAGTTGCTCACTGCAGAATTCCCAGCCTCTGACCTACTCTCATAGTCACAATATTTATCTAGTCCAGTCCAGTTCAGTTTCTGGTCAGTGGTAACCCACAGGATATTGATAGGTGGGGTGTTCAGCAATGGTAATGCCGTTGAATGTCAAGGGGTGATAGTTAAATTCTCTCTTGTTTCCTCTTGTTGCTGATGGTCACTGCATGGCAGTTGTGTGGCTTGAATGTTACTCAACACTTACCAGCCCAAATCTGAATGTTGGCCCGGTCTTGCTGCATGGACTTTCAGTATCTGAGGAGTCGAGAATGATGCAATTGTGCAATCATCCACAAACATCCCCATGTCTGACCTTATGATGGAAGGAAGGTCATTGATGAAGCAGCTGAAGATGGTTGGGCCTAGGACACTACCCTGAGGAACTCCTTCAGTGATGTCCTAGAACAGAGATGATTGACCTCCAACAATCACAATCATCTTCCTTTGTGCTAGGTATGGCTCCAACTAGTGGAGAGTTTTCCCCTGTTTCCCATCAACTTCAGTTTTGCTAGGGCTCCTAGACGCTCGGTCAAATGCTGCCTTGATGTCAAAAGCAGTCACTCTCACCTCGCCTCTGAAGTTCAGCTCTTTTGTCCATGATTGGACCAAGGCTGTAATGAAGTAAGAAGCTGGGTGGTCCTGGTGGAACCCAAACTGAGCATCATTGAGCAGGTTATTGCAGAACCAAGTGTCATTTGATAGCACTGTCAATGACCCCTTCCATCACTTTGTTGATAATCGAGAATAGACTGATGGGGCAGTAATTGGCTGTGTTGGATTTGTCCTGCTTTTTGTGTACAAGACATATCTGTGCAATTTGCAACCACATTGTGTAAATGCAAGTGTTGTCGGTGTACTGGATCAACTTGGCTAGGGGCGCAGCAAGTTCTGGAGCACAGTACTATTGCTGGAATGTTGTCAGGGTCCATAGCCTTTGCAGTATCCAGTGCCTTCAGCAGTTTCTTGATATCATGTAGAGTGAATTGAATTGGCTGAAGACCAGCACCCAAGATGCTGGGAACCTTTGGAAGAGGCCCAGATGGCCACTTGGCAGTTCTAGCTGAAGATTGCTGCAAATGCTTCAGCCTTGTCTTTTGCATTGATGTGCTGGACTCCACTACATTGAAGATGAGGATATTTGTGGAGCCTCCTCCTCCAGTGAGTTGTTTAACTGTCTACCACCATTCACGACTGCAGAGCTTGGATCTGATCCGTTGCTTGAGCGATCGCTTAGCTCTGTCTATTGCACGCTGCTTATGCTGTTTGGCATACAAGTAGCCGTGTGTTGTAACTTCACCAGGCTGACACCTCATTGTTAGGTATGCTTGCTGCTGCACCTGGCATGCCTCTTGCACTCTTCACTGAACCAGGGTTGATCTCCTGGCTTGGTGGTAATGGTAGAGTGTGGGATATGCCAGGCCACAAGGTTACAGACTGTGGTTGAATACAATTCTGCTGCTGCCAGTGGCTCATAGCGCCTCATGGATGCTTGGTTTTGAATTGCTAGATCTGTTTGAAATCTAATCCATTTAACATGGCAGTAGTCTCACACAACAAGATGGTGGGTATCCTCAATGTGAAGGCAGGACTTAGTTTCCGCAACGACTGTGCAGTAGTCACTTCTACCAATACCAGCATGGACAGATACATCTGTGACAGGTAGATTGGTGAGGGTAAGGTCAAGTAGCTGAGTCTGTTCTGTCAGGAGCTGTCTGTCCTGGAGGATCCCAGTTGCAATTTTCAAGCACAGTCAATAGTGTGTGTACGTGTACATATGCTAAGGGCCCTGACACCATCCGGTTGTATTGCTGAAGATCTGTAAAACAGAACTAGACAAGCCCTCTAGCCAAGTTGTTCTGGTACAGCTACTACACTGGCATCTACCTGATAAAGTGGAAAATTGTCCAGGTATTTGTTCTGTCCACAAAAAGCAGGGCGCAGGCATTGAATAACCTAAGCAGCAGACCTTAAATGGAGTTTAAAGTTCCCTTTAACTTTGAAAATAATTATTGATTTCAAAATTCAACAAATGTTGGCAGTTAGAAAAAGTGATTCATAATTGCTTACAGCGGCAGGACAAAGCTTCCAATTGCTAATGTGAGATGGAGAGTGTCATTCTTCATCCATTTGATTTCTTTTTGTTTTTAAAGTACAATGAACTCTGGCAGCCAACTGTGAGGGAAGCAGATATGGAAGGAGGGTGGCAGCAGAGAGGACAGGTGGGAAACATACAGAATGAGGGATTTCTAGTTTCTAACAATCTGAACTCAGAGAAAGTCAATGGGAGTGGGAAGGAGAATGAATGGAGGATTGAGGGTTAGGTGAGTGACATCAAAGCAAAGGGGAGGAAGAAGTACAGATTTGATTGGATAGTTCAAAGAGGAAGATGTAGGGGTCATAATGGGACTGAGGAGGGAGGGAATGGTGAGAAGGTAAATGGGTCACATGATGGAGTAGGTGAAGAATGAGTGATTGAGGGAGGTAAATGGAAATGTAAGGCTTCTCCTTGCAGCCAAATATAGCCTGTAGCTGCTGATGGCTCTTTTCCCTGCTTCACCAGTATTCGACCAAGACGAAATAAAAAAAAGGAAAGGGAAGCACAGACTTCTACTTAGAAAACATTTGCCTTCCTCCCCACCCCGCTCCATCCACAAAAGTTCACTTTCTATTCTAAAATGTACACTTTCCTCAGATAATCCAGTTACTATATAGTGATGAAAGTACATATAGTATAGCATTTGGCTACAGAAGCAAGAGTACCATCAGACTGTTTGCACTGTAATGCAGGATGTTCCTCTGGCATTTATTAAGAGAAGGTCAATGCTGATAGTTTACACACCTTTGTCTCAGGGTTAACTTCCGAGTACTTTGACTAACTTGATACTGTACAAAATGAGGAACAAGGTCAGGACCAAGCTTCACATAAGCTCCTCTGTTACTGCCAACTTCATAATAATTAGAAGCAGAAAATATGGTCAGGACCTATATTCACAATAAAAAGAGTAACAATGTAATGAAGGAAATTAATGGGCAAACCTGCTGTAGAAACAAAATTTATACAGTTCAGGCACTTTTTCAACAATGGAGACAACTTGACCAAGTAATTTCTTACTCGAAAGGGAGAGAGAAAATGGGGAACTATGGGCCAGTTAGCTTGACATTATTAGTAGGAAAAATGCTACTATCTGTTATTAAGGATGTGTTAACAGTGCACTTAGTGAGTCATGATATGGTTACACAAAATCATCATGGATTTATGAAAGGCAAATCGTGTTTGAAAAGTTTGTTAGATTTCTTCGAGGTTGTAATTAGCAGAGTAGACAATGGACAATCTGTGAGCGTATTTTTTTGGGTTTTCAATAAACATTCAATAAGGTACAGTACCACATAAAGGTCTATTACACAAAATTAGGGCTTATGGCATGGGGGTCATATATTAGCATGGATTGAAAATTGCTTAGCAGACCGAAAGGAGAGTAGGAACAAATGGGTCATTTTCAGGTTGATAGACTATAACCAGTGGGCTACTGCAAGAATCAGTGCCTCGGCCTCATCTGTTTACAATCTATATCAGTGACTTAGATGAGGGGACCAAGTGTAATGTATCCAAAATTGCTGACAATACAAAGTGAGATGCAAAAGTAATCCTTGAGAAGAATGCAAGGAGGATGCAAAGGGACATAGACAGAATAAGTGAATGGGCGAGACCATGGCAGATGGAATATGATGTGGGGGGAGTGTGAAGTTATCCACTTTGGAAGGAAAAATATTAATGCTGAATATTTTTTAAGTGGTGAGGAACTGGGAAATGTTTGTACTCAGAGAGCTTAGGTGTCCTTGTACATGAATAATAGAAAGTTAACATACAGTTACAACAGGCAATTAGGAATGCAAGTGGTATGTTGCCCTTTATTACAAAAGGGATTGGAGTACAGGAGTGAAGAGTCTTGCTGCAATTGCATAGGGTCTTGTTGAGACCATACCTGGAACAAGTGTACGGTTTTGGTTCCCTTCCTAAGGATATACTATCCTTGTAGGGTATCCTTGTAGTGAACCTTCACTAGGCTGGTTCCTGGAATGAGAGGATTGTCCTATGAAAAAAGATTAAGCAGACTGGGCCTATATTTCTTGGAATTTAAAAGTATGAAAGGTGGCCTCATTGAAACACAAAATTCTTAAGAGGCTTCATAGGGTAGATACTGGAAGGATGTTTCTCTGGGCTGGAGAGTCTAGAACCATGGGTCACACTCAGAATAAGGGATCAGCTATTTGGGGCTGAAATGAGCAGGAACTTCTTCACCCAAAGGGTTGTCAATCTTTCGAATACTCTACCTTGGAGTTGTGGACGTACGGTCATTGAGTATATTCAAGACAGAGATCAATAGATTTTTGGATATTAAGGGAATGAAGAGATATAAGGATAGTGCAGGGAGGTGGGGTGAGGTAGAAGGTCAACCATGATTGTATCGAATACTGCACCAGGATTGAAGGGCTGAAGAGCCTACATCAGCTCCTATTTCTACGTTTGTGTTCTGGAATCATGTCTGCTGACAAAATTGCTTGGCAACCCATGGGATACTTGGGCTTGGGGGAGGCCATCTCACTTACACCGGTGATTACTGCTGCCAGATAATTTTGGACTCGAAACATTAACTCTGTTTCTCTCTCCACAGATGCTGCCAGACCTGCTGAATTTTTCCAGTACTTTTTGTTTTTATAATAGATCGCAGCTTTGTTAATCATTTTAAACCTGAGATTAATAGATATGCAGCTAAGGTGGTTGGATGGAATTAGGTCACAGGTCAGCCATGATCTAATTGAATTGCAGAACAGGCTGGAGGTGCTGAATGACCTACTCCTGTTCCTATGTTTCTCTATCCTAGATTAGTAACCTTATTCCAGCTGGTACAACTTTGTCTGAATCTGGGTTACAAAGTCTGTCTGAAATTCCTTAAAAAGATCTACAAACTCCAGGAGTTGGTGAGAGTCACCCTTGCTTCTCATTACCGATTTTTCCTCTCCTCTTAAGATACTGACTTTGTGCTGTATAGATCTTCCAGGGTTTTGTGGCCATGGTAGAATCCCTACCTCTGGGCCAGAAACTCTGGGTTCAAGTCCCACTTCTGGACTTGATGTGTTCATAATGCAACCAAACAGGTTGAGTATCAGCCTGTAATTCCTTCCAATACACCTGATGACAGGCAATAAGAGGGGGGAGAATTTCCAGGTCAGCCATTCTGCAGAAGGCAATGGCAAACCACTGCAGTCCTTTGCCAAGTATAATCATGGATCAATCCATTTCAATGGAAGTTCATGGTCACCAATGCCCCCTTCAAGCATGTGTACCTGAAGGAGGAGGACGACAATTCCACAGTAGCTGGTCACTTTGCTGTGTCTAACTTGACTAATTTTTATTCATGTCCAGGCATTTGGAGGGGGGTGAGTTTTCCATTTGGCGAGTGGGAGCAGGGCCCGCTCGCCGATGCGTAAAACGACACACAGTGACGTTAGGCGAGCATCCCGATGTCACCGCACATCATTTAGGCTTTCAAAAGACAAAAAACTGCGGATGCTGGAAATCCAAAACAAAAACAGAATTACCTGGAAAAACTCAGCAGGTCCGGCAGCATCGGCGGAGAAGAAAAGAGTTGACGTTTTGAGTCCTCATGACCCTTCGACAGAACTAGGCGAATCCCAGGAAGGGGTGAAATATAAGCTGGTTTAAGGTGGTGGGTGGGGGGGGGGAGTTGGGGGGCGGGTGGGGGGAGGAGGTGTGGTTGTAGGCAAAAGCAGTGATAGAAGCCGATCATCAAAAGATGTCACAGACAGCAGAACAAAAGAACACATAGGTGTCGAATTTGGTGATATTATCTAAACGAATGTGCTAATTAAGAATGGATGGTAGGGCACTCAAGGTATAGCTCTAGTGGGGGGAGCATAAAAGATTTAAAAATATTTTAAAATAATGGAAATAGGTGGGAAAAAGAAAAATCTATTTAATTTATTGGAAAAAAATATTGAATATTGAATTCAACAACTTTAGGTCTTGACCTCCCCCCCTCCATCCCCACCCCCTTTCTGTTTCTTCCCCCTTCCTTTTGTTTTTTTCCAATAAATTATATAGATTTTTCTTTTTCCCCACCTATTTCCAATATTTTAAAATATTTTTAAATCTTTTTGCTCCCCCCACCCCCACTAGAGCTATACCTTGAGTGCCCTACCATCCATTCTTAATTAGCACATTTGTTTAGATAATATCACCAATGTTTTCTTTTGTTCTGCTGTCTGTGACATCTTTTGATGATCTGCTTCTATCACTGCTTTTGCCTACAACAACCACCCCCCACCCCCCTCCACCACCACCTTAAACCAGCTTATATTTCACCCCTTCCTGGGATTCGCCCAGTTCTGTCGAAGGGTCATGAGGACTTGAAACGTCAACTCTTCTCCACCGATGCTGCCAGACCTGCTGAGTTTTTCCAGGTAATTCTGTTTTTATTTAGGCTTTCAGTTCGGCGGGCCACTGAACTGTCAAAAGCCTACTGAGGCCTGTTTAGAGCTAATTAAATCAATTAAATGAACTGCCCGTCCAACCTTAAGGCTGGTGGCAGGCAATGAGCTCAGGCGGCCTTCACATTTTTCATGGAACCTCATCCACTGACAGGATGAGGTTTCATGAAGTGTTTATAAATTAAATACATTTTTAAATGAATGTTCCTTGACATGTCCCAGCTCCCGAGGGAACGTGTCTTAAAATATTTTCAATTCTTTATTTAAATGTTTGAGCCTTAAACAAATTTCCCTAAGGCACAGATGTGCCTCAGGGAGATTTCTGTGCTCTTTCGCATGCATGCATGAAAGAGCGCAGGCCCAGACTCAGGGAATCCACCCCCCTGCCTGCACAGGGAGTACGCAGCACTTCCGGATGAGCGTCACGCTGGGCGGGCCTTAACTGGTCCGCCCACGTAAAATGATGGCATGCACCTGCTCAGGTTGCTGATCGTGTTTGCGCTCACTCCTGCCTTCACCCGCACAACCTCCCCTCATGGGGGAAAAATTCAGCTCTTGGTAATGTGTGTTGGCAGTTTATTTCACAATAGAAAGCATTAGACCTGGGTTTAATTGAGTTCTCATGCATAGTTCCAAAAAAAATGGTCACTAGATGTTGATCAGGAGAGAGAATTCTGGCCAATGTTCCCCTCTGTCTAGTCCAGGCAATTCTGAAGCTGACTGTAAGAGTCCCATTGCCACTACATAGCCTTACTGGCTGATTGAAAGAGTCACTGAATACACACAGACATTGCAGGGCACCAACCCAATGGTGAATTATGCTGTGTACCTTAAATTGATGACATAATCTTCATGGTTTCCTCTGTTTAGATAGACTCCCTTTGGATAAACAAGTAGAAATGCAAACAAGATCAGCAGAATCTCAACAGAATGTTTTCCTCTGTCAACATAGTCTCCGTTAAAGACATACACCTTTTCTGGTGATGGAAGCCCATTCTGATCAGGGAAGGAAGATAAATCTACATTAGTAACAGGAATTGTCTCACATTAACTGTGCCAGTGGTAAGGTGGTGCAGTAACACACAGGCTATTTCCCACACAGCCATCCATTATATATTTATCCCCATTCTCGCTTCCTTTAAATTGATATCAGCCATTCTGCATTATCATTCGGTCACAAATTCCCCCATTAAGTTTCCTTTCCACAGTACCATGTTCAAAGCATAGAAACTTCAGCAGCAGGAAGCATTAGTTGCAAATAAGGCTGACAAAAATTTTCCGATCCATGATCCTTGCAAGCAGAGCTCCCTGCTGTGAGTGTTGAATTGCAGAATCACATCTGGTGTCCAGATGGAGGGAGCTGAGTCACACTGAACTGTTCTCATGTAACTCTTACCAGCTAGTTCAAAAACAACAGATAGAAATATGTTGCTACCCAGCGCTGGCACCACAAGCACGATGAACACCATGGCATTATGTCTCTGGGTCCAGATGGCAATATGGCTTTTACCAGTCACCACACCTGAATCTTGGGCAATCCTGCCATACAGAAAAAAAATGCAACGCTATTCTCTCTTTCTGTTGTTGTTTTTCTATCAGAAAAGTGATGAGCGTGTTTTCACTGATGAACAAGCATCAGGAGCTGTTTGATGTGTCATGTACTATGTATTGCCTCAAGTTGCAGGTACTCACTGCAGTAAAATTGGAAGGAACCAGGGATGTAACAGTTCTCAACTGCCATTGACAAATCTAGTTGTTACTTTTAATTTCAGATTACAGCAAATAGCACAACTATAACACTGCTTCTCCTGTGAACTTCAATCTACATTATCAGGTTAATGGCAGACATGGGCAAACAATTCCTTCTTTCATTTTCTCTCTCACCTTCAAAAAATCTAAAGCAGAGAGAAGCACAGCGTGTAAGATCTATTTCATTCATTTTTGTTCCAGCAGCCAAAAATACCTCAGTTCCCCCTCCCCCACCCTGTGCCATGAGATCCTGGCAGTAAGAATGTTTCTTTTTAAACATAGCTGCTGGAAATTTAATCCTTTTTTTTATTATCAGCAACAATTTGTATTTTATAATATCTTTAATGTCAGAAAATATCCCAAGACACTTCACAGGAGTGTTATTAATCAAAATTTCACGCTAAGCCGCATAAGATGATGTCAGAGCTAATGGTTGAAAGCTTGGCCAAATAGTTAGGAGCTATGTCTTAAAAGGAGGAAAGAAGCTGAGAGCAAAAGAAACAGAAAGACTTGCATTTATATAGCACCTTTCATGATACCGAACGTCTCAAAGTGTTGTGCAGCCAATGAAGTACTTTTGAAGTCACTGTTGTAGTGTGGTTAATGTGACAGTCAATTTATACACACCAACTCATATAAACAGCAGTGTGATGAAACCAGATCCTATGTTTTTTTGTGATATTGATTGAAGACTAAATATTGGCCAGGACATCGGGGATAACCCCCCTGCTCTTTTATGAAATAGTGCCATAGGATCGTTTACCTCCACCTGAGGGAATAGTCAAGGCCTCGATCAAGGTCTTATCCGAAAGAATGCAACTCTGACAATGCAGCACTCACTCAGAGGGGGTGGTGGGCTGTACACGCCGATGCGTAAAATGATGCATGAGGATGTTGGGTGTGCGTCCAGACGTCATTGCGTGGCATCGTGATATTTCATTGGGCGGGTATGCGTCAGAGTCGGCTGTGCGCCTGCCGAAATGTTAAGGACCTATTAAGGCAATTAAGGGATTAATTAAAGTACGTAAGAAAGCTGCCTGTCCAACCAAGCGGCCTTCGTGTTTTTCAGGAAACCTCATCCACGGGTGGGGTGAGATTTCCTGAAGCTTTTATAAAAAAGTGCGGGCCCCGACTCTCCCTCCTGTACAGCTGGCGCTGAGAGCTACTGGCCGTGTATTTTGTTGGGCGGGCCTTAATTTGTCCGCCCAAATAAAATGGCAGTGCATTGCCGATCACGGGCAGCAATTGGCTCTGAGCAGGCCCCCACCCGTCATAGGAAAAATCCAGGCCGTTGTGATGTAAATTATTGCATTCCTAATTATGAATCGATCTAAAGCTGATGTAAACATTCATGAAGTTAAAGGGTGTTAAATGAAGGGTTGGAGCCATTAAAAATAGGTGCAGGTATAATATTTTTTTTCCAAAGCACAACATTGTATGCAAAAACATTATGGCAATTGGTTTTCAAAAATATGTTGGCATACCTTATAGAATATTAAAAACAAGTCATCCAATTTTCCATGTAAATCACCTATAAATTGCAACGAGAAAATAACACAATTATTTTGTTATGTACAATTGTCTCAACAGAGAAAAGTATAATCAAAGATTGTATTGTAAGAAAGAAAAACTGCAAATACTGAAAATCAAAAGTAAAGATGGAAACTGCTGCTATAGTATTCCAGTCAGGTTCTCTAAAGAGAATAGACAGGTTTAGTACATCGTAGGTGTGTAACTGGGTTGTTCTGATGGTGCGTAAAAGCTAAAATACCACGACATTTCTTTTCACAGACAACTGACCGCCTGCAAATTTCCAGCATTTTTCATTTCTGGATTGAGTGTTGGACTGTCTTGACTGTTACAGAAATTATTTTATTTCAATTTATTTCATAGAAGGCATTTGTTTGATTCAGAAATGTGACACACTAGTTCATTATGTTCCTAGTAACATGGTTTGCTTATTTGTATCTGAAAATATCGGTTGGGATGCCACAACCATGGTAGGACTCCAGGGCCAGAATATTGCCATTGGCGTGTGGGGGCTGGCCTGACACGCCAACATGTAAAATGATGTTGGGCTTGCATCCTGACATCATTTCAATATTGTGTTCAGCGGGCGTGCGCCGTAGGCAGCTGTGTGCCCGAACTGTCAAAGGCCTTTAAGGCCATTAGGAAAGTAATTTAGCTCATTAACAGCACTGCCCGTCTAACCTTAAGGTTGGCGGGCAGGCAGAAAGCCCAAGCGGCCTTCATTTTTTTCAGGAAACCTCATCCACGGGCGGGATGAGGTTTCCTGAAGGTTTAATAAAATTAATAAATTGTGCAAAATGCACAAACTTGTCCCAGCTCATGTGACACTGTCACATGAGGGGACATGTTTAAGTAATTTTTTAGCTCATTTATTCAAAATTTTCATGACCAACGTAATCTCCCTGAGGCAGCCCCATGCCTCAAGGGGATTGCCCCTGACTCTCCCTCCTCCCCCCGCCTGCACAGGTAGCGCTGAGCCCTACCAGCTGTGCATTACATTGGGTGGGCCTTAATTGGCCTGCCCATGTAAAATGGTAGTGCCCAGCCGATCGTGGGCAGCAATTGGCTCCGTGCCCACCCCACTCAGCCCGTCCCAAGTTGCAGGTCCATCATCATCCTGTCCAAAACAGTGGCTCATGCTGGTTGCCAATTTACAGAGCAACCTGGAAACTGGATGGGGTGGCCTGTATTTGAAAATCACTCCCTCCACCCCCCAGCCACCCCTGTCACATGACCAAATAACCATCAATGTCTTCAAAAAGCTGTCATAGTAAGCTCCTTGGTTATGTGGGACTTTAACAACTACCAGACTCAAAGGTGATCAATGGGAAGTTAAATTGGAAGTGGTGCTGCCAATCCAATATCGCCCATTTTACACCGGCAGAAAAAGATAAAATTAACCCCAAAGTGGTTGATATGTTGCCCCTTTGTTTAGATGTCAATGTTAGAGGGAGATGGACTGCCCATGCTACTGGGGGCCATTATGCATTACCAAAGGTGAAGAGCATTAACAGACCCCAATCCCAACCCAACTTGGCCTGACGAAGAAGGGTGGGGTCAGGACAGGAATCAGGCCCTTGCACCCCAAGAATGAGTAGTTTCTTTTTAAACTGCTTACAGATGGGTTGGGTAGGGTTATCATGCTGTTGCTTTTCACTTTCTCCCTGATCTGGCCACTTAAGTACAAAGTCCATTTCCAATTGCCAATGGCCTGCTTTTCATGGCCATGTTCCCAGCTCCCACAAACCAAGGTGGGGTCATAGTAGCAGTGGCTGTGGGTGAAAGACCACTAGATGGAACTGCCCAATTATTTCTGTGCTTAATTGCAGGGAGGAAAGAAATTGCATGGAAAATGGGGAAAGAGCAGAGAGGAGCAGGGCTAACTGGTTCCTCTTTTTTTGCAAAAATATACTTTATTCATAATATATCTTCAACCACATTCCAAAATCACCACTACAAAAGTACAATCAGGTTCAACTTTTACAACATGTATCACAAGGTGCATCAGTACAAACAATGAATATTACAATCATTTGCAGACATTCATTTTGAGCTGTACAGACCAAGGGGCTCTACACAGTTGCCAGTCCCTTGGTGCACTATGGTAGAAAGGTCTTAGGCAGTGACCCTTCCCCATTGCGCCTTTGCGGCAACTGCCCCAAGCTTTAGTGCGTCTCTCAGCACATAGTCCTGGACTTTGGAATGTGCCGGTCTGCAACACTCGGTCAGGGACAACTCTTTGCACTGGAAGACCAACAAGTTTCGGGCAGACCAAACAGTGTCTTTCACCGAGTTGATGATCCTCCAGCTGCAGTCAATGTTTGTCTCGGTGTGTGTCCCTGAGAACAGCCTGTGGAGCACAGAGTCCTGTGTCATTGAACTGCTCGGGATGAACCTCGACAGAAACCACTGCATCTCTCTCCAGACCTTCTTTGCAAAGGCACAATCTACAAGGAGGTGAACAACAGTCTCTTCCCCACCACAGCCACCTTGAGGGCAACGTGCCGAGGGGGTGGGACACCTGGCGTGTAAGAAGGATCTGACGGGGAGGGCCTTTCTCACCACCAGCCAAGCTACGTCTTGGTAAGTTCTGGCGATGAGGCCAAATGACTGACAGTTGGCTCAGGGAACCATCCCACAAGGATCCACCCTCTCCTTTTCCCTCAGGGCCTCTAAGATGTTACGTGCCGATCACTGCCTGATGGACTTGTGGTCAAAGGTGTTTCTCTGCATAAATTTTTCCACGAGGGACAGGTGGTATGGCACGGTCCAACTACTTGGAGCATTCCGCGGCAGGGTGGCCAGACCCATCCTTCGCAACACCGGAGACAGGTAGAACCTCAGCACGTAGTGACACTTGGTGTTTGCGTACTGAGGGTCCATGCAGCGCTTGATGCAGCCACACACAAAGGTGGCCATCAGTATGAGGGCGATGTTGGGCACGATTTCCCCCTTTATCTAGAGGCTTGTATATCGCATTCCTGCGGAAACGATCTATTTTCGACCTCCAGATAAAGCGGAAGATGGCTCGGGTGATCGCCACCACGCAGGAGTGTGGAATGGGCCAGACCTGCACCACGTACAGCAACAGCGAGAGTGCCTCACACCTGATGACCAGGTTCTTACCCGCAATGGAGAGGGAGCATCGCTCCCACCTGCCCAGTTTCCTTTTCACTATAGACACTCACTCCTTCCAGTTTCTAACGCATGCACTGGTCCCTCCGAACCATATCCCCAACACCTTCAGGCCGTCAGCCCTGACAGTGAAGGGGACAAAGGATCGGTCAGCCCAGTTCCCGAAGAACATGGCCCCGCTCTTTCCACGATTTACCTTGGCTCCCGAGGCCAGTTCAAACTGGTCACAGATGTGGATCAGTCTGCGCACCGACAGCGGATCTGAGCAGAAGACGGCGACATCATCCACGCACAGGGAGGCTTTGATCTGAGTGCCTCTACTGCCTGGGATCATCACTCCTCTTATACCTGGATCCTTCCTGATGGACTCAGCAAAGGGTTCTATGCAGCACACAAAAAGAACAGGCAAGAGAGGACAGCCTTGCCTGATTCCAGATTTACTTGGAAAGCTAACTGGTTCCTCTTTGAAGGTGTGACACACACCCAATTTGCTGAATGACTTCCTCCTTTGCTATTTCCCTGATTTAAAATAACCACATCAGAGTGAAATACAACTGCAACAAAATCCAGTAGCATTCACTAATGCATCTATCTTGTTCTTGTGATTTGATCTGAAGTCCTCAAAAATGCTCAAGCCTTGTAAAGCACTCCAGCTGAATTATTGTTCTAAATATATCTCTGATATGGAAAATAATTAACAGTGAGGTCATACAGATTGTGTAATCCTGTTAATTTCAGTGAAACGGTAAAATACAAATGGCATCTCTTCTTACCACAAATTGTAATCTCTTTACTATAACAGGTAGAAACATGGTTGATATTTGGCAAATGCTCCAGATGTTTCCTGGTTTCATTCAGAAGCTGTAGTACGTATTGAGCATGAAGCTGCTACTGAGAAAAATGGAATGAGTGTGAGACATTGCAGGAACATGTTTGTTAATATATTTGAAAGTTGATCCGCAGCAATAAACTCAAACTCATGCACTTAAAGATACAAAAGTCTTCCTTAAATCCTTTTCAACTTATAAAAGTATACTCTGAATCACTCCTTGATGCATTTTATATAATTCATATGAAGGATTCTGTCTGCATTATCTTTATTTATTTATAATAAACTGGCTCTTTTACTATCTTTCATTTGCATCCATTCTTAATGATCCTGTAATAAAATAAATTTTAATTTATTTGAACAAATATTAAAAAAGAAATAAACTAATAATGATCTGTGTTTAGAAATGTTTGCCTTTTAACATATCTCAATGAGACAAAAAATTGGAAGGTCCTCATTGTGGCATAGAATTATACTAGACATAAGTGTGATATAAAAATAGGGCAAGAGTGTTGTAATCTTAACTTTGGCCCAAGCTTGCATTTAGTCCCCAGCCATGCCTGTCTCTTTATGGGGTATGTGGAACATTCCTTGTTCCAGTCCTACTCCGGCCCCCTTCCACAACTCTTTCTCCGGTACATCGATGATTACTTCGGTGCCGCTTCATGCTCTCGTCTGGACTTGGAAAAATTTATTAATTTTGCTTCCAATCTCCACCCCTGCATCATTTTCACGTGGTCCTTCTCTGACACTTCCCTTCCCTTCCTTGACCTCTCTGTCTCAATTTCTGGTGATAGACTGTCCACCAATATCCATTACAAACCCACCAACTCCCACAGCTATCTCGACTACAGCTCCTCACACCCCGCTTCCTGTAAGGACTCCATCCCATTCTCTCAGTTCCTTCGCCTCCGTCGCATCTGTTCCGATGATGCCACCTTCAAAAACAGTTCCTCTGACATGTCCTCCTTCTTCCTTAACCGAGGTTTTCCACCCACGATCGTTGACAGGGCCCTCAACCGTGTCCGGCCCATCTCCCGCGCATCTGCCCTCACGCCTTCTCCTCCCTCCCAGAAACATGATAGGGTCCCCCTTGTCCTCCCACCAGCCTCCGCATTCAAAGGATCATCCTCCGCCATTTCCGCCAACTCCAGCATGATGCCACCACCAAACACATCTTCCCTTCACCCCCCCTATCGGCATTCCGTAGGGATCGCTCCCTCCGAGACACCCTGGTCCACTCCTCCATCAACCCCTACTCCTCAACCCCCTCCTATGGCACCACCCCATGCCCACGCAAAAGATGCAACACCTGCCCCTTCACTTCCTCTCTCCTCACTGTCCAAGGGCCCAAACACTCCTTTCAAGTGAAGCAGCATTTCACTTGCATTTCCCCCAACTTAGTCTACTGCATTCGTTGCTCCCAATGTGGTCTCCTGTACATTGGAGAGACCAAACATAAACTGGGCGACCGCTTTGCAGAACACCTGCGGTCTGTCCGCAAGAATGACCCAAACCTCCCTGTCGCTTGCCATTTTAACACTCCACCCTGCTCTCTTGCCCACATGTCTGTCCTTGGCTTGCTGCATTGTTCCAGTGATGCCCAACGCAAACTGGAGGAACAACACCTCATCTTCCGACTAAGCACTTTACAGCCTTCCGAACTAAATATTGAATTCAACAACTTTAGGTCGTGAGCTCCCTCCCCCATCCCCACCCCCTTTCTGTTTCCCCCTTCCTTTTTTTTTCCAATAAATTATATAGATTTTTCTTTTCCCACCTATTTCCATTATTTTTAAATATGTTAAAATCTTTTATGCTCTCCCCACCCCCACTAGAGCTATACCTTGAGTGCCCTACCATCCATTCTTAATTAGCACATTCGGTTAGATAATATCACCAACTTTAACACCTATGTGTTCTTTTATATTATTGTTGTTGACATCTTTTGATGATCTGCTTCTATCACTGCTTGTTTGTCCCTACAACCACACCCCCCCTCCACTTCTCTCTCTCTCTCCGCACCCCCCCCACACACCTTAAACCAGCTTATATTTCAAGTCTTTTTTGGACTCGAACTCAAGTTCTGTCGAAGGGTCATGAGGACTCGAAACGTCAACTCTTTTCTTCTCCGCCGATGCTGCCAGACCTGCTGAGTTTTTCCAGGTAATTCTGTTTTTGTTTTGCATTTAGTAGGCTCTGAGCCAATAGTGCATCCTTGAAATTTCTGCCCTTCAATTCTTTCTGGATGTTTGATGTTACTACTGGATTTACCTTTTCCACAAAGTTTATTTGGTGGTTGACTTGGTCTTGTATCTTAAGCAGGATGAACAATT
The DNA here is from genome assembly GCF_017639515.1 of Carcharodon carcharias. Classification (NCBI taxonomy): domain Eukaryota; kingdom Metazoa; phylum Chordata; class Chondrichthyes; order Lamniformes; family Lamnidae; genus Carcharodon; species Carcharodon carcharias. The sequence continues at coordinate 105,009,849 of NC_054467.1, read as the reverse complement.
TGTTATGGTGTGGGCAATGTCCTGACTTATCCTGGACCAACACATGCATACAGGTTTTTCCACATTTCATTATGTCCATGAGTATCTCAGGAATCCTTTTCAACATCTCTTTACTCGAATTTATAAGAATTGTAATCTTAATCCTATTGTATATCATCCATCTGCTGTGGTTAATTCCTCTCTATAGTCACTAAAAAAAAAAATCCTCTGGAATTTGTAAAATTTGCCATTCCTCCATGGTTATTTCAATGAGGATACCAAACATCTCATCTTGTTCTGTCTCAGTTCTGAAGAACATTACATTCTCGTCAGCTACTGGGTTATCATTTTAGAACTGAGTTTTCAGTGTCATGGATGACCTCTGAATTGTGCTTGCATTTATCCTCTTCAATGATTCAATGGCTTTTTATAGTTGGGGCCACTTTTGCTTTCAGTGCTTGTCTAAAACAGACAATGTCGGATTGCCTGCCTGTTGTATGGATCATCTGATGTTCTTTTCAGTGATATTAGGCTTTGTACCACTTCAAAGAAAAACCTGATTTTGGTATCTGAATACTTACTTTTTTGTCTTTGAAGGCTTCCAGTAAGGTAGTTACATGTGCAGGAGTGAGAGGGAAACAGAGCTGGGGTCCAACATAAGATTCTGAAATCTCAATGTTATGGTAGACAGAGTGATTATCCGGTTCTACTTCTGTACTTGACTCATCTGTCTGAGTGAAAATGTGGGAAATATGATCATCTGTGGAGGGAATGGTAAATGTTAGTGTTTCCTTGCTATGACCTGTGTAATGTGACTTTGCCACATCAACAGTTACAGTTTGAATTTCAGAAGATATACATTACAAAGCTGAGGTTTATCTTATGACTGTACACAAAATAACATTTCTGAATTAAGGTGCTTTTTTTAAAGCTAAAGTACATGAGTTACTTTCAGTGTATTATGCCAATTCCCCAAGATATGTTTTATAACTTGAAGGCTGTTATTTTGCTATTGAAAGCTACAATTTAGTTGTTGCTACAATTTAAGTTCTTGGAACAATCCAATAAAAAAAACTCAGCCAACATGCTGGGCAGAATCTTTGGGTTGGCGAGCACGGGGCAGACCCCACACTCCGACGTGTAAAATAACTCGCAGTGACATCGGGTGTGTGTCCCGACATCACCGCGCATCATTCTGATTTTCAGTTCGCTGGGCATGCACTGGAGTCGGCTGCGTGCCCACCGAACTGTCAAAGGCCTGTTAAGGCCATTAATGAACTAATTAAAGCAATTGTCAGGGCTGCCTGTCCAACCTTAAGGGTTTATTAACCAAATAAAAATTTTTATGAAAACTCATAAACGTGCCCCAGTTCATGTGATACTGTCACGTGAGGGAACATGTCTGAATAATTTTATTTTTTAATTTTTACCATCTTTGATACTGAACTTAATCTTCCTGAGGCACAGAGCTGCCTCAGGGAGATTGCTGTGCTCTTTCAAGCACATGCACAGTCCCCCGAATCTCCCTTCTACCCCTGCCCGCACAGGTAGCACTGAGGACCAAAGGGCACGCCTGTTAATTGGCCTGCCCACGTAAAATGGCAGCATGCAGCCGATCGCGGGAGATGATCAGCTCCATGCCCGTTCTGCCTGACGGGGAGAAAATTCTCCCCAATGTTTTATTGGCCTTTGGGTTTGTTTATATCACAACAGCTACTACATCTAAGCCCTGTGCTAATCACTGAGTCAGTGCAATTCAGTCAATGCTGTCTCTGCATTGAGGAACCTCCACCTGCGTGAATAGTCTGCCAAGGAGAGGCATGTTGACTTCTGTCTGCAGATACAGGTGAGTGGGCTCTGACAGGTGGGCACACACCAATTCTTGTGCAGTTTGGCCTTCTTCTGGACATGGCGGATGAAAATATTCCCATTGTTGCCAATAATGGTGTTGGGTAAAAAAATATAATTTGGATTGACACAAGGGGTCATGAACTGAAGTGCCAATAGGGGATGAGGGGAATAGGGGAAATTGTTTTTACAAATGACATAAAGACACAGAGTTATTCTCCACGAACACTATGATATTCTCTCTCCAATTACCTTGGACATTCATTTCAAAGGTGCACTTTTTATCTGAGGCGTCCTGCATGGCAGAATGGAAGGAAATTACACCAGCCCACAGGCCGATAAATATAAAAGTAAATATGATCTGTGTTTAGAAATGTTTGCCTTTTGACATATCTCAATGAGACTAAAGATTGGAAGGCTCTCATTGTGGCACAGAGTATTGTAATCTTAACTTTGGGGAGACTTTTCTCCCCTTTGGGAGGGCTAAGCAGGAGCAGGCACTGCCCGCGATTGGCTGCACACCGCCATTTTACATGGGCAGGCCAGTTAAGGCCTGCCCAGCGTGACGCGCAGCCAGAAGCACTGAGTGGGTGGGGGGAGGAGGGAGAGTCCTTAGGCACAGAGCTGCCTCAGGGAGTTTAATATAATTATTGAAACTTCAAAAAAAGGAATGGAAAAAATTATTCAGCCATGTCCCCTCATGTGACATTGACATGTCCCAGCTCATGTGACAATGAACTTTAATAAAAAAATTCATTGGATTTATAAACACTTCATGAAACCTCATCCTGCCCGTGGATAATGTTTCATGATAAATGTGAAGGCTGTCTGGACTCTTTGCCCAGACAACTACTTCAATTAGTTCAATAATGGCCTTAATAGGCCTTTGATAGTTTGGTGGGCGCGCAGACGACTTCGGTGCGCACCCGCCTAACTGAAGATCAGAATGACGTGCAGTGACATTGGGACACACGCCTGACATCACCGCAGGTCATTTTATGCGAGGCGAGCGGGACCCGTCCCCGCACGCCAACCAGAAGATTCAGGCCTTTGACCCAAGCTTGCATTTAGTAGGCTCTAAGCCAATAGTGCATCCTTGAAGTTTCTGCCCTTTAATTCTTTCTGGGTATTTAATGTTACTGCTGGATCTTTCTTTTCCACAAAATTCATTTGGTAGTTGACTTGGTCTTGTATCTTAAGCAGGATGAACAATTTGTTATGGTGTGTTTTTGTTTCCTTCAGCCCAACTAACTGTACAGACCAAAGATATAGGTTGGGAAATTCCTTGGAGCTGCTCCTGCTCCACTGTGGAAACCTCCAATGAAGCAGTCTTACAGCACAGAACAAGCCATAGGTAGACCCTGGGGTCCTCCAATCAGCCCGAGTGGGGGGGGGGGGGGGGGGGCCCAAAGGAGGTCCTCTACAACTTTGCCCAACAGCAGCCAATGCAGCTAAAGCTCCCTCAATAGGCCCAAGGGTGGGCCGGTCGCCGATATCTTCCCCTACTTCCTGTAAAGGGGGGCAGGCGAGGAGGCAGCAGACAGGTCAGCCATTGAATTTTACCAACCCCCTTGCCTTCAAACCTGGAGGTGGGGAGAAGCATAAAATCCAGCCCTATCTCACATTTAAAGCCCCTAGTTTTGGATTCACCCAAAAGTGGAAACATTCTTTCCACATTTATTCTGTCCATCCTGTTCATAATTTTACAAACATCTAGCAGGTCACTTCTAAGTCTTCCCTTTGCAAAGAAAAATCCCCAACTGTTGGATCTTTCCCAATAGTTGTAACATCTCAGTTCTGGTCCTACTCTTGTAAATCTCTTTTGGACTTTCTCCAGTGATTCTTTGTCCTTTTTATAGTTTGGAGACCAAAACTATGTACAACACTCTAAGTGTGACCTGGCCAGAATCCTGTACAAGCTTAACATAACTTCACTGCCTTTGAATTATATAGCCCCTAGAAATAAATCCCAGTGCTTTGATTGTATTTTTGATTGCTTTGTTGACCTAGGATGCTGCTTTTAATGATTTGTTCACCTGTATCCCTCGATCCCTTTACTCTTTTATTCCATTCAGTTTCTTGTTTTTAAAGTATAGCTGATGTTTTTATTTTTCCCAGCAAAGTGCATCAGCCCATTTGTCTATGTTAAACTGAATTTGCCAGTTAACTGTCCAGATAGCAAGTTGCCTACTGTTCTCTTGTATTACACTGCATTCTTTTTCAATGTTCACCCTATCCCCCTAGTTTGATAACATCTGTAAATGTTGGTATTGAATTACATGTTCCCAAGTCCAAATAATTATAGTAAATTATGAATAACAGTGGAACCAGCACTGATCCTTGTAGAACTCCATATGCAACCTTCTTCAATCTGAATAACTATCCTTTACCCCTGCTCTATGCTTTCTTCTTAAAAATCTTTTTTTCAATTTCCTATCTATTCAGCTACTTTTCCTTAACTCCACAAGTCTTAACCTTTGTCATGAAGTTACTAGATGAAATAAGCTGTTAGATATTATATCCTGAGTCCTGAAGCAGAAAATATTTTTGCTTTTACAAGTATCTACTTCCATTCACTCTTACAAAAGAACCCATTTGTCATGGATCTCATTGATTGATGCCATGTTGATCTTACCTAGAAGCAATTTTAAATAACTTACATTCATTACCAGAAGCTGGAGTAAAGTGTTCCATCAAATAACTGAAGAAGTTGTGGAGCTGTAAAGCAGGAATGAACATCACTGATACTGGAAGTGGGGTGATGAATGGGAACAGTAACATCAGTTACAAAGTAAGCATCAATCATGTCTGATCTAATGAACACAAGTGAACATCATTTAAAAGCAGCAAAGCCTCATCCAAGTGGCCATTTCCATATGTGACTGTCCAATCAAAAGGAAGATTGCATTTGAGCCTGAACTTGCTCTCACCTAATGCTGAACACATGCACTTCCAGAAAGGAATGCTGGATAGCAAACAGGAACAGAATCCCTAGCAAATTTACAGCAACTAATTCAGCACAACCCGAAGATCAAACCTGAACGATTTCTCCCAGCCATTCAGGGAGCTTTTTAAATTAACAATTAGGGGAATCCTGGGATGTTGCTTTTGAATGTAAGGTATATTTGGTAATGTTATATTTTATATTAGTACTACTATCAGTGTCAGTTGTGGCTCAGTTAGTAGCATTTTTTCCCTTTGAGTCATAAAGTTTCCAGTGCCACCTCTGTTATTCCATCCCTATGAGCATAATCTTCCACTCCTTTCTACTTAACTTCCCATTAAATGTGTCTATGCTCATCATCTCAATTGTGCTAGCAATTTAATCATTCTAACCATAGTGAAGAAGTTTCTCCTGAATTCCTGTTGGATTTATTAGTGCCACGTTTAATTTTCTGAACCAAGTTTCTGACTCTGGCCAGGACTTATTCACATCATGAATGGTGGTGCTGGCTTGAATTCTGTAAAAATCTAGTGTGTGCTCATCTTTCAGTTTCTGCCTACAGTAAACCAGCTCAAATAGATTGGAAGACAGAGCTTTGATGTGTATTTAGCCAGTATGAGAATAACAGGCTGAATTACCTCCTTCTACACCAATAATTCTATAATTTAATCCTTAAGTGGAGGTCATCACAGTCCAGCCTTGTGACTGAGATTCAATTCCCTTTTACAAACTAGCACAGGAACCCTCATCCTGTATGAATCTGGTAGAATTTTTTATTTAACTTGTGGCTTTTGCTCAAGGCTTCGAGAGGTGAAAAGAGTCCCTTCATGATATATAGTGCAACAAAATTCAGGTCTGTTCATTCTTACCTTGATCTGATCCTGCTCTCCTGCATATTCAATGGATTGAAAAATACTCCACGTGCACCGCCTGCGAACTTCCAACCGGGCAACGTATTGACGATACCACCTCTGAATGAGAATGGCAGCCTTAATGGCTGTGAGGAGGAATACACACAAATATAAAGAGTTTAGTTGCAAGGTGAATTCTGCCCTTCCTGGTAGGCCATCAGTGAAGTGAGACTTCTACCCGACTGCTGTTACTGAATATACAAACATGCGTATAAACATATGAATTATGAACAGGAGCAGGCCATTCGGCCCCTTGAGCCTGCTCTGCCATTTGACAAGATCATGGTTGATCTGATTGTGGTCTCAACTCTACTTTCCTGCCTACCCCCTACACCCTTTGACTCCCTTGTCAATCAAGAATCTATCTAACTTAGCCTTAAAAATAATCAATGACCAGTTCTCCATTGCTCCCTGGGGAAGAGAATTCCACCAACTAATGACCCTCTGAGAGAAACAATTTCTCCTCCTCCTCATAAGGGAGACCCCTTATTTTTAAACTGTGTCTTCTAGTTCTAATCTCTCTCATAAGGGGAAAGAGCCTCTCAGCATCTATCTTGTCAAGTTCCCTCAAGACCTTGTATGTTTCAATAAGATCACCTCTCATTCTTCTAAACTCCAATGGATACAGGCCCAACCTGCCCAACTGTTCCAGGAATCAGTCGAGTGAACCTTCTCTGAAATGCTTCTAAAGAAATTATATCCTCTCTTATTTATCATATGGGATGAGTTCCCAGCAGGATTCTCACCAGCAAAAAGGTTGAAGAGTCCAGAAGTGGGAAACAACAGTATTTTTTTAGCTCTACTTTAGTTGTATCAAACCTCTGCTGGAGATGCAATATAGTTCACCACCACCTTTTTTGGGAAACTAGGCATCATTAATAAATGGGCTGCTTTTGCTGCCAACACCTTGCACGCACAGTCCAAGTGTTTCTCTGTCATGTTTGCTCTTTTAGCGCAGGTCTGGATGCAAAGTTTCTGAGCCTGGAGTGGGTGAGGAGGCAGAGGGAGTTGGGTGGTAGTGGGCATGGGATGGCGGGGTCCTACAGTGTTTAAAGCTGTGGCATTGATACATTTAGATGTTCAATTCGCAGTCATTCCTTATAGGTTGTTTGCGATTACACTGTAACTCATCCCGTTAAATCTAGTTTCCGCAATATAGGATGTTAATTTTTGTGTTACATTTCTCCTTTTCAAATTTCAATTAGATAATGAATCAAGTCTGTCCCAATTACTCAATGCTAAATGTATTATGGCTCACCATCTTATTTGCCTGGAACATATTGTATCAGAATTATACCCTGTGTGTAATCAAAACATTAACTGTTTTCTGACTGAACAGAGTGACGTCTGCGCAGACCAGCATGCAGACAACCATTTTGCATTGGCAGGAGACACGGTGTAATAAATATCGCCTTAGAGACATTCACATGGCACAAATTAATTCACAGGCTTTATTCTCCAGCTGACTGTTCTGCCACAATATTGAAGTGCTCTAAATGAGTGACATAAATTATTAAACATAGTACTCCCCTTAAATAGCACAGAATTTACCTATGTTTTTTAAAGCTCCAGTCCAAACATCATTTTACAGCAAGACCATTCTCTAATTTGGACCCTCATTAGACAGGAGCATGGGTCAGAGATACTGCTAGAAACCTCAAGGGCTGAATTTCATGTCCTGTGGGCGGTCGAGTGCCTGACTCGATCAGCCGTAAAATTGCGGGAGAAGATATCGAGCAAGTGTCCCAATGTCATCACGCATTCATGTGATATTTCGCTTGGCGGGCACACACAGAAGTCGGAAGTGTGCCAGCTGACAATCAGGAGGGCAATTAAGCCCATTAACTACGCAATTGTCTCTGATTTTTTGCGGCCCATCCAACCAGCTTACTGGCGAATCGGTCAGGCGCCTTTGCATTTTTCATCAAATCTCATCCAAGGGTGAATGAAATCTCCGTTATGAAATAAAATAAAAATAAATAGCTGTGGACAGCATTTTTATCAGGTATGTTTTCAGGTGATTTTTTTTTCATGGACATTTTTTTGCAGCTTTTAAAACCTTTATTTTAGCATTTTCAGGCCAGCAGCTCCCTGAGGCAGCTGTCTGCCTTCAGGGAGCTTTCTCACAGCACTCGCCCACCCTCTTCTCAGCCCCATCCCAGCAGTGCTGAGCATTTCAGTGCGTGTTTCACACAGGCTGGCCGTTAATTGGCCAGCCAGCGTGAAATCACAGTCGGGTGCCGATCGCGATTGGGGGCCCGTTTCTCAACAGCCAATCGCGTGCGCCCGCCAAAAGTAAAATTCAGGCCCTAGTGTCAATTCTGGTGCTGCAAACTAGCAGTGATGTGTACCAGCTGTGCATCCTTGCTGAATTTACCCCACTGTTTAAAAAGTGATCGCAGTTAAATTGAGTGTAGGTAAGTAAAACTAATATAAATCTGATTTTAATGTAGTCAGGCTATAAGAATCAATGACATTATTATTTCTTACCTGTCCCAGCTGTGCAGTGATGTTCTAGAATGCATAAAACAAACATAAAATCGAATTATTTCTTACCATTTACTGAGCATGAGCTTTTTTTGTAAATTAATTGTTAATGAGTGTATGGTTCAATATTCTCTTAACTGTTTTGAGCAATCAATGTTAGCAGAAGGTAATCGTTGCCATGACTAAGAGTCTCCAAATCATTTAAGATACTAAGAAATCCACACAGATAGGGATCTATATGCCTAGTAAGGAATATGTTCTGTCCTAAGAGAACACACCCCACCTACTTAAGCCTAGAAGAGTTGACAATAGCCAATGTTTAGGTCATTGGTTCTTCCTTTGCCCATAACTTGAGCAAAGTGTCTGATCAATTATGTGATCTGTATTTTTTCTGTATTTGTTGATCTATATTTCTATTCCTGTGTAATATTGCAATGATAGTATTCATTTCCTTTTGGTAACTTGGGCTGTCACTTGACCAGTCAGGACACAAGTTTCGCCATGAAGAGTCAATTCTCGTAGGGCCTCTCCAGAATTGATTAGCATTTGTTGGAGTTCATGGGAATGTGTCAATACTTGGAGGAAAAGTTTGAATATCTTTGGTTTAAACACGTTCAAATGTTATAAACTTTGACTACTTGGTAGAAATAAAACATGACATAGTGAACCTACCAGAGAGAGTCAAGGATCTTGCTGCGTACATGTATGTAAAGGCAAAAAAAAAGAATAAAACCATAATCTATGTATGTTGTGGACCATTTTGGGAGAGATGTTGGTACTGTGCTATTTGTAGGAAATTAGATTTAAGCACACAAAGTAACAAACAGATACGTTTTAGTGATGCAGACATTCTACTTGTGAAGAATAAGCAATTCCATGCTGATTTGCATTTAACTCCATGCTGTCTGGTGGAGCCACCTTCTCTACTGTTAGTGATCCCACAGCTGAAAATATATATAAGTAAACCCCATACGCTGTGAGTACAAATGGGGATACAACAGTGGGAGTTCTACCTCCATTTCCCACACCAATGATTCTGGTGAGGAACTACACATGTGGGTGAATAGGCTTCCAACAATTGGCCCCAGTTTGCTAATTTCCTTTCCCTTTGAGCATACCTCTACATCAGGAGTGCAGGATTACTGAATTTACCCCGTAGTTCTACAAAATAGATCAATACCAGAAATGAGAATGTCATTCAATTAGCTCTTTATATATGTAAGCCCAGAATATCTAGTTCCATCAGCATCATGTCTATATGAAACTCCATTACTGATTCTGTTAAAGTTCACATTGTCTGGGAGAGGCACCTAGGAGCAGGCATTCAACGGTTTTCAGCTCATCTGTGGTACCTCTGCCCCAAAGACCCCAGAAACACCAAAAGAAACTCATCAACCCAGAGGAAGTGGGGATTACTATCCCCACCCCCATAACAACAATCTGACTGCAGCCTGCCTCCTAATAAAGGGAATATCTTTTAACGGTTTTTAAAAAAATCCAGCCCTCCATTTTCAGGGGTCTCGATTACCATTAGAACCACTCAAAGGACAACTACAATACATTGTTCAACATCATTAGACTTTAATTTTACATATTTATTTTAACATTGCAAGAATTTTATTCCAGTTTGGAAATGTAAATCAGATGCTATCATTTTTCCTCTATTACTTCAAGAAGTATTTAGTAAAATTCCAAATAGATTCACCGCAGCATCTGTTCTGATTTTCAAGCTTATGCTTTCAGTCCTCAGTTATAAATGAGTGAGAAACTATGAAAAAAGTTAGTGCTAATACTGTGACAGTTTTTTTTTCCCCCAAAGCATAGCACAAAATCAATTTGTGATTCTTGCATAAATAAAAACAGAAAGTGCTGGAAAAGCTCTGCAGGCATGGCAGCATCTGTGGAGAGAGAAACAGGGCTAACATTTCAACTCGAATATGATTCTTCTTCAGATCTGAAGAAAGGTAGAAATGTGATAGGTTTTATACCGTTGAAGTCGGGGGCAGTGGGGGATGGGGGTGGTGAGGGGGAAGAACAAAAGGAAAGGTCTGGGGTAGGATAGAGAGTGGAGAGATTAAATGACAAGGATGTCATGGAACAAGAAGCAAAGTGAGTGTAATGGTTGCAGTAAAGAAAGGGTTATTATGGAAAATAAAAGCGCATGGTGTGGTGAATAACATATTAGCATGGATAGAAGATTGGCTGGCTGGCAGAAAACAGAGAGTATACATAAATGGGTCTTTTTCTGATTGGCAGGATGTGATGAGTGGAGTCCCACAGGGGTCTGTGCTGGGGCCTCAACTTTTTACAATTGATATCAATGACTTAGATGAGGGGAGTGAAGGCATGGTAGCTAAATTTACAGATAACACAAAGATAAGTAGGAAAGTATATTGTGAAGAAGACATAAGGAGATTGCAGATGAATATAGATAGATTGAGTGAGTGGGCAAAAATCTGGCAGATGGAATAGAATGTAGCAAAATGTGAAGTTGTTCACTTTGGCAGGAAGAATAAAAAAGCAGAGTATTGCTTAAACAATGAACGGCTGCAGCATTCCAAGGTGCAGAAGGATCTAGGTGTTCTAGTGCATGAGTCACAAAAAGTTAGCATGCAGGTACAGCAAGTAATTAAAAAGGTTAATGGAATGCTATCCTTTATTACGAGTGGAATTGAACATAAAAGTAAGGATGTTATACTTCAGTTATACATGGCATTGGTAAGACCACATCGCGAATACTATGTGCCGTTTTGGTCCCCTTATTTAAGGAAGGATGTAAATATGTTGGAGGCGCTTCAGAGTAGGTTTACTAGATTGACACCTGGAATGAGTGGGTTGTCTTATGAGGAGTTTAGAAGAGTGAGAGGTGACTTGATTGAAGTATATAGGATCCTGAATGGTATTGGCAAGATGGAAGTGGAAAGGATGTTTTCTCTTGTGGGTGAGTCCAGAAGTATGGGGCACTGTTTTAAAATTAGGGGTTGCCCTTTTATGACAAAGATGAGGAGAATTTTTTTCTTTCAGAGGGTTGTGCAACTTTGGAATTCCCTGCCTCAGAAGGCAGTAGAGGCAAGGTCATTGAATATTTTTAAGGCAGAGGTAGATTGATTCCCTTGCCTAACAAGAATCTAAGGTTATCAGGGGGAGATAGGAATGCAGAATTCAAAACACAAACAGATCAGCTATGATTTTATTGAATGGCGGGCAGGCACAAGTGGGCTGAATAGCCTACTTCTGCACTGATTTCATATGTTCTTAATCATGTATGTTCATAAATAAAGCATTTGTCCAGGTTGAATGTAAATGACAGAATAATGAACAGCTGTGTCTGAAAGCAAAAACATGAAAAGCAAGATTAAGACCGGCACATGGCAAAAAAAACCAGAATCAAAATGGGGGACAGAGTTCATGGTCTGAAATTGCTAAACTCAATGTTAAGTTCAAAAAGCTAATTAGCAGATGAGGTACTGTTCCTTGAGCTTGCATTGAACTTCACTGGAAAATTGCAGCATGCTGAGGACAGAAATGTAAGAGTAGAGTAAGGTGGTGAACTAAAATGACAAGCAACAGGAAGCTTGAGGTCGTGCTGGCAGACTGAGCTGAGGTGTTCCGCAAAGTGGTCACCCAATCAGCATTTGGTCTCCCCAGTGTAGAGGAGATCACATGGTGAACAGCAAGCACAGTGGACTAAATTGAAAGAAGTACAAGTATATCCCTGCTTCATGTAGAAGGTGTGTGTATGGTGCTCGGGATGTCTGGTGAAGGGAAAGCAGGTAAAATGGCAGGTGTTACGCCTCCTGCGATTGCTTGGAAGGTGTCGTGGGAAGGGGATGAGGTGTTGCGGGTGATTGAGGAATGGACCAGGGTGAAGCAGAGGGAATGGTCCCTTTGGAATACTGACAGGGAAGGGGAGGAGAGGGGAAGATGTGTTTGGTGATGGCATCATGCTGGAGGTGGTGGATACGGTGGAGGATAATCCTTTGAATGTGGAGGCTGGTGGGTGGAAATTGAGGACTAGGGGAAACCTATTGCGGTTCTGTGAGGGAGGGGAAGGGGTGAGAGCAGAGGTTTGGGAAATGGGTCAGACAATGGTTGAGGGTCCTGCCAACCACAGTGGGAGTTGAAATCCTCAACTGAGGAAAAAGGAAGACGTATCAGAAACGTTGTGGAAGGTTGCATCATCAGGACAGTTGCGATAGAGAAACTGGGAGAATGGAATGGAGTCTTTACAGGAGGCAGGGTGTGAGGAAGTGCAGCCGTAGGTAGCTGTGGGAGTCAGTGGGCTTGTAATGAATATCGTAGATAGCCCATCCCCAGGAATGGAGACAGAAATTGAGGAAGGGAAGGGAAGTGTTGGAGATGGATGATGTGCAGGTAAGAGAAGGTGGAAATTGGAAGCAAATTGCACTTGAACTCACTCGGAACAAACATTTTATTTCTTTACCACAATCATTAGCACTCCCTTTTGCTCATAACATCTTTGCCATTTAACCACTCCCACTCTCTCCCCTATCTCAGATTTTCCCATTTTCCCCTCTCCCTATTCAACGGCATAAACCCATCATATTTCTACCTTCCTTCAGTTCTGAAGAAGTCATATTCAACTTCAGTTGTTAACTCTGTTGCTCTCTCCACAGATGCTGCCAGTCCTGCTGAGTATTTCCAGCACTTTGTTTTTATCTCAGATTTTCATCATTAATATTTTTCTTTCAATTATGTGATTATTGCAATTCTATTTAGAGTACTGGCTATATTACCAATTCCAAATGATGTTGTGATCTGTCAGACACATGTGTAATAAGTTTTACCAGTTCTCACTGTTTGTCTTTGCTGGTTGGATCAGGTCATGTCCTGTTGTGAAACTATGCTTTATATCAAAAAAATGACTTTTGAATTTACTGGCTGGAAACCCCTAATTGATTTAAAAAAAATCTAAAGCCACATTCCAGTGCCTTGGAATCAAAGTCAAAGATGGCTGCACATTTCTACATTCCAAAGCTATTGAAATGGAGACAATCTGTCTGCAAAGCCGCATCAGGAACATTTCCTTAAAAGTGATGAATGGGAGGGTCCATCTCTTATCCCATTAGTAAAGTGTCCAGCCAATTACCTGGGTACTTAACTGGGTAGAGACAAACCACTAGACACAATCACTTGGAGAATAGAATTCTGACTGAGAGAGGTTCCCATCCCTGATCTAATCAAGTTACAATAGGATCACACTAACCATGACCATATTTGGGTCACTGGGAGATTGGAGAGAGGAGGTCATGTGACAAGCAAATCCTTTGTGCGTGTTAAGCACCTGTTTTCTCTACAGAACTGGACAAGCAACAGAGACATTGAAGGGACAAGAACCTGAGTATCTTTCCTCTTTCTCTCTCTCTCCACAGGGTTTTGAAACCTGTCTGCTGATTTTGACTGCACAGGTGCTGAGAGACAGGAGATGTTTTAAAAAGAACTCAACCCAATACTGTTTCTCCGGAAAAACAGATAAATTATCCACCTACCACTTTATACTATCTTGAAGCTGAAAGCAGAAGGACCACCAAGTGCAGCCTGAAGCCAGCCAGGTAACCAACATTCAAGAGTCCTATACCCTTTTAATGTTACTGGATTCTGTATTACTTAACCTAGTGTGTGCGTGTGCGAAACTCAGGTTTCTTTTTATCAATTTACTTAACCAAGTTAAGTACAATAAAAACTATCTTGTTTTCATTTTTAAAACTCAAGAAATCCTGTCTGATCATGTCTTTTATGGTCATAGCATATACACAGTTAAACACTCAGAATTGGCAAGTATATCTTTATATATAAAATAACTGTTGCGGTTAAACGAGGAGAGGGAAAAGAGGGGAACCATTCGACTCCTCTTCATCTGCTTGTAGCAATCCAGACAGGAAAAAGGATCTTAGCCTTTATACAGTGCTCATAGGAACTGGACTAGATTTAACCCATTGAGACCGCTGTACTATTTCGTTGGCCATGGCTTTTAATATCAATTCTTCACCCCTTCTTCCTATCCTTTAATATTCTTAATTCCAAAATGGGTGCCTGGCTCCTTCCTGAAGACTTCAATTGATACCACATTTTTGTCGTTTTGGCATATTCTCACAACCCTATGTGTGCTCCTTTTGTAAATACTTCTGACTGAACGCAGAGTAATAGTACCATTATCATTTGTAGATGGCTCTCTAACTTGAGCAAAAGAAGGATTCATGGAAGTGATTTTGAATAAAATAATAATAAATTTCAGTTAAAAGCATTGTGGACTGTGTGGAAAATTTGATCTACAACGAGTTATAATCCTAGGAGAATTGATTTTGCAAGTATCAGTGATGTCTCAGGGAATCCTCTGCGGAGGATAAAAATAAAAATATGCATTGCACAAGGAGATGAAAGGATGATACTGATGCAGCTGGAGGTCACAGTCACACTTTACAATAAAGGAAAAACTGACATAAGTAATGCAAGAGTTAAAAAAGGATAAAATACCACAGAAAATGTAAATTGTGCCCTAGTTTTATATGTGTCTGACATATTGTCTAAAAGATACACGATTCTCAAAGATGCTACTTTGTCACAATGAGCAAAAAGTGAATAAGTAGTACTCTAGCCTTACCTTTTACTGTCCTCTTCAGTGAATTAGTATTAACTGTAGAACTACCACATCCCATGATCTCGTGGTCTTCAAAAATCTTTTTCTTTTTCACCGCCCTATGCTTCAAAAGCTGTGGGAAGAAATTTGTTTATTTATTGAAGGTTAAAACATATATGTAGACTACTGGGCAATGAAATAGATTAATGGATTACAGTACATCCTTGGCACAAATTGGCTCAAAAAGGGCTTATACAATGACTTACAGAACTTGAGATTCTCAGCACCTCAGGAAATGGAAAGGAATTTTTGTAGTTTGCACCAGAAGTTTGCAAGTGAAATATTAAGCATGAAACTGGATGATACTATGAGTAGATAGTGTTATCGCCACATCTTTATTGTGCTGAATGTTTCAGGGGCATGAGGCAGAAAAGTGCAGAATCTGGGCCTCCAAGCAAGGGAGAATTTGGATGGCTGATTGATTTCAGAAATACAACCTAACAGGACAGAAGCAACCCTTAAAGTAGTCATAAAAATATTGGACTAGAGTTCTAGGTCCATGTACATTATGTTAAAATACCACAATGCAATCCTTTCCCCCAATTGAGGGGACACTTCATTAGTGACATAAATGAACACACTCAAAATTGAAAAATCCTCCTGAACTCAAGGTAAGGCAAGAGGTACATCCACTGGTCAGTTGGAAGTTTCACCTGATCCCAGATCTTCTTCATAAATATCCTCTCTGGAAGGTCAGGACTTCCATGGCTATATTATTTATTTCTTAAATATTTTTTCCAGCTACAAACATTTGTTTTCTGTATAGACGGCGATGATCAATTTAATCAATACTAATATTTGAATCACTAGCTTAAAGGGAAATGTTGAGGCAAAGCCACGCTCATGGTTATTAGATTATGGAATGCTTAACAAGTGACCAGAATTATAACATTCGTGCAACAACAAAAAGTAAGAAATTTTCTCCTCCCTTTTTCTGAAAGCAGTGAGTCACATATTCCACTGGTACCAGAATTAATCCAGAACCACAGACAAGTGCCCTCTTTTGCTGTGTGGACCAAGACAGTGAATGATGGCAAATTATGAAAACATGAGGGACATCAAGAGTTTAACTCAATCCTGTCCTCGCTCAGTGTGTAATTTCCAGTAGGGATTAATGCTTTGTGATCAGGAATGGGGACCATGGCTGACTTTTCGCCTGTGAGAGTCAGGTGAAAGATGGGGTTTCAGCTGTTTAACTAGAACCAGTACCACTTGAGTCACTCTGTTTGTAGAATTCAGTTTGTTTCTTCTACCTATTGCGTAATAATGTCAGGACAATGGATCACAGTCCCAAATTACTTATGGACATATTGAACTTTTTAAGTAAGACATGTGCTTTTAAAAAAGACCTAAAAGCAAAAGCTGGCTGAGAATGTAAAGTAACCACTTTCTGAAAAATTCGTATGTAGATTATACTTGACCGATTAGTCTAGAAAGAGAATGGAATGTCACACCTAAAACGGTGTCAAGGCCTATTTCAGACAGAGACACTTAAAAGGAAGAGATGCATTGCAAAAGACTGAACTTTAATCTCCTGTGGTTGTGGAGACAATGGAGACCGATTACCGCATCTCAGCAGAAACCATCTCCTGTTGAGTTATATCTCACATGTGGAAATCGTCTGAGCTGAAGGAAAGCAGATGCTGGTGAAAAACATGTTTATTTTTCCCTTCCAGGAATACACAAGAAAATGGGTTAAAAAGCCAGGTGCAATCCTGATCAGTGTGTTCTAGTTCTGGTGTACTAGTGTGTACTGTGAAGATCACAGCAGAAGAACATCAACTAGGCATCTCTGCAGTTTGCAGGTAAAAATCTCTCTCTCTTGCTGGAGGCAAGTCAGCAAAGCCACAGCCAAAAAGGAAACAGGGCAATTGCTTCAGCTAACCTGCAGAACAAAGTATCTCCAAACCAACTGCTCAACTGCCAAAGTCAGCTCTACCGGAATCACCCAACTTAATGGCCGCAATGTTTCGCCATCTACTCCTCATGGACAAGCCAAAGACTGATTTGTATACCTTTTTAAACTTTTATTTTTGGACTTGACTCCTCATTTCTGATCTATGTGTATGTGTGTTGTGTTTTTATTATTTTTTTCTTGGGTTTTTAGTAACCAATAAACTTACTCTTTCTTTGACTCAAGAAAGCCTGGTTAAATCGGCTCCTTTTAAAACATAAATACATTTGGACTGGGAAAAGGTTTCTACAAGAAAAGGGATCCTTTTTAAATTAACCTTGTTGTGACCAACCGAGGGGTTGAATAAAGAAGGGGAGCCAGTTCATCACTCCTCACCCGGGAGTGTAACAAAATTGGGGTCCTGTTCAGGAAGTTAACAATTTAGCGTACCTCGTCCGGGGTTATGACAAATTTGGGGACCCCACCCTGGGACCGGTCATAACAATAATAACCCACACAACCTCAAGGAATCTTCACACCTATTTCATGGTAGGTCGAAAATAAGTTGAAATTTGCCTTCACTACCTCTAGCCTGCCCCTTGGACTCCTGACAGGCCCTGGCATTCAGCAGTAGACCCTTACACCAGCTATCTTTTGAGGCCACCCAAACAAGTGTGGGATACATAGAATTCATGTGGGAGTCTGGGAAGAGCCTCCCTCATCATTATATTAATAGAGGTTTGGGAAATCACAGGGCATTGCTAATGGGAACTTGGAGACCTGGTCCAACAAGGTCTCTGCCTTTTCCATGACATATGTGGAACATCGTTTCCCCTAGGCCAGGTGAAGAGGGAATTCTCCCCGCGTATTGATTGATCCGCTGTACTATTCCAGCATATTGTTCAGTAGTTTCTTCAACAATACTCTTGCTCTGTCAATACAACATTGGCTGAAGGTCAGCAGAAACCCCAATTCATTGTGTTTCTGCTGACATTGTGGCAGCTGAGTGGGAAAAGGTTTGAAGATATTCCTGACCGATGGTGATTTAATTTCATGTTTTGAGCTTTTCCCAGCTATTTCTTTTCCTATTTTACCTGATTTGCATGCTGCAAATCGAGCACATTTCCAAGTAAGTGCGCTGCTGATGTTTTGGAAAGGTTTACAAATGATTTTCGATGTCATGGCAGCAAACCTGTTTGTTTCTCACTTACACTGGCCAACTTTCCAACTGTATCTTAGCAACGTTGATTAAACTGTTTAACTTAATCACCTTTCCCTGAATTGGATTGCATGTCAATGAGACTCTTAGAATTCATGGACAGATAATTGCTTGATGGACCTAAATTGCAGTCAGAAGTACTAAATATATTAGGGGAACAAAACACGGTGCAAGTGAAAGAAACTGGAAAATCTGATATAGCTGCCCAGGCCAGAGATTTGCAGTGGGAGGGTGTGTGGGAGCGGGAGAGTGCAGGTGGGGGAAATGCCAGGAGAGTAAGAGGGGCTGTCTGGGAATGAGAGGGAACACTATCAAGTCATAAATTTTGCATTTAAATACAAGAAAATAAATTGCCAAATCTTTGAGAATTGAGGATGGAATGTACTCCCAATAGGTTTCCACAACTGCCTGTTGGTCAGCTGCTATGCTGGCTCTGCCAGGTGTTCAGATACACCAGCTCTCTGTGAAGGCCTGAGGTGCAGAAATCAAATGTTCAACCCTTCAGCCACTTACAATAACAGACCTGCAAGGGGTTGGGATATTTCATTGCTATATAGCAAAAAGCTTAACAACGTTGCTGGTGCGCTTTCAACACTTGCAGCCATTTGGTAGCATGCATTATTCAGAGGCACGGCTGATATCATGAATGGCTAATGCTATTTAAAGGCAGTCTGCATCTCCTAAAGGGGGAATGTGTTGCGGCTCTAGAAGTGGTGGGAAGTTTTTCAAAAATCAACCTGGGCTGTGGTATTTTGAACAATGGCTGAATATGCAAGAGAGACCAAGCAGCTAATGTCGATAACTACTTCAAAAGGATTAATGGAAAACTGCATTGAGCATCACATTTGCATTTCTATAAGGCTACCTCTCAACCTCCACTAGGAAAAGTATTTTTCCTATCTCATCAAAATGGATAATGAATCATTCAGAAGCTAATGGCTGGGGCATTATATGCCATGGAACAATAGCCACAGTCAGTTCAGGCGTCAGCTAAGCAAATGCCTTTTGAAATCATTATGGGGAGAGATAGGTCATGAGGCTAAAGTAACCATTTTTGAAGTCTCTTTAATACAGCACACAAGCTGCTAAAATAGGAGTAGTCTGGGAAAGCTGCACATGAAGCAGTAATGAGCTCCCTTCTCTTCTCCCAAGTTAAGGCCCTATCTTTCACAGTTTAAAAATCCAGCACAGAGGTAGTGAATTTCCATCAAAAGTAACCTCAGGTGCAAAAATTAGTGTCTGTCGGAAAAGATAGATTATGTTTTAAAAAGGAATTGTCTCTGGCAATTGCAGTTCTACATGGTCTTCAGCTCCACTGAATTTTCAAGACTACCATGAAAAATTTCTACCATAGCTGCAGATACATGCAAAGGACTCAAACAGTGAACTCTCAATTTTTTTACCTTTCAGCACTGAACTTTAATTTGGCTAAGAAAATAACTACCTATGGGTATAACTTGTAAATTTTGCAATCTTGTGTGTGTATGTGGGTTGCAAAGATTGAGATGCATATTTGCCTTTTTAATTATTTGTATGTCTTTACCTGGGTGTGTTTTTAACTCAATAAAAACTAACCTCTTTGTTTTAAACTCAAAAAAGCCTATCAATGTAGTTTCTTTGTAATCAGCATGTAAATGGTTAAGCACAGACAGTGAGTAAATACCCTCATCCTTCTAAATTCACAAAAAAACCCTGTTATGGTCACATTTGGATTGGTAAATGAGGGGTCATTTCTATTTCTCATCATGTGGTCATAACAATTGGTCAAGTATGGAGGTAACAAAGGGTAGGATGAGGATTTCAGCAGCAGATAAGCTGAGATGAGGGTGAAAGTCAAAGGATGTTACTGAGGTGGAAAAGGTTTTACAGATGACATGAATATGAGGTCAGAAGCTTATCTCTGGATCAAATGTGACACTAAGATTGTGAACACACTGGCTTAATCTCACTGTTGCCAGGGAGAGGGATGGAGTTGGTAGGGAATGCAGTTTGTGGGTGTGGTACTGAAAACAATGGCTTCAGTGTTCCCAATATTTAATTGGAGAAAATTTCTCCTCATTCAGTACTGGATGTCAGATAAGCAGTCTGATAATTTTGCAACAGTGGCAGAGTCAAGACAGGTTGTGGTGAGATAGAACTGGGTGTCGTCAACATACATGCAATATCTAATGCCATGCTTTTGGATGATGTTGCTAAGGAACAGCATGTAGAGATGAAATAGCATGGCAAGGACAAGGCATTGCTAATGGCTGTGAAGGTGACCATGGTTATGAGATACTTCCTGTCAGGATCCTTCCAGGCTGCAGCAGGTGACATCTCTCACATCTCCTAGTTTACGGTCCACTGCTGATGCTCTTTATGCCAGGAGAGGACAATATATTGCGGTTTCGATGACCAGAGAGGAGCAGATGGAGGGAGTATGTGGCTTTGCCAGGATAGCTGGTTTCCCCATGGTGCAGATTACCATTTATTGCAAACATGTGGCTTTGCAAAGATGTACCTAGGTTGCAAATGTTCCACTCTGTGAATGTGTAGTTGGTGTGTAACTGTGCTTGGCACAACAAGCAGGTGAATGCTCACTATCCTGGCAGCAGTCATGATACATTTATTCTGTGCCAGCCTGCTGTTCCATCAGTATTTAAGCCACCATGTCAAACCAAAGGTTGGCTGTTGAGTGATGAAGGCTATGCACTGACCACCTGGCTTGTGATTCCTGTGTGCAATCCAATCACACATGGAGAGAGTGCATATAATGAGAGCCATACTGCTACATGAAACATCATCAAGCAGAACACTGGGGTGCTCCAGCAATGCTTCCACTGCTCAGACTGCTCTGGAGGAGTCCTGCAGTTCTCACTAGAGCATGTGGCATGATTTGTTGTGGCCTGCTGCATCATCCACAATGTTGGCATGATGAGGGCACGACCCTTGCCACCAGAGATATGGTGAGCAGCTGAAAAGAAGGAGCAGGAGGAATTGGGGAGGCAACCAAGACTGCACCTTTCCAGCCGGGCTGTCCGTGATCGCCTCATCCGACTGTGGTTCCATTGAACAGAATTCCAATTTCCCATTCTAAAACAATCCCACATTTCACCACCTCTCTGTAACAGACCATCACAATGTCCTCTTGACTGCAATGCTAAAATAAAAGCCACCACAAAGCAACCATTCCACATCAGCTTTATCAAACAGGCCTTCCAATACTTCATTCAGAAGCCAACTACTCACCGTCTGTGAATTCCCTTAGTGCCTGTCTTATGGGTGTCTTTGCCTGGTCTAGTGCTCCTACAAACACTATCCTTTAAAGTTCACGCAGTACCAGCATCTGAGCTGATCTCTGCAAGTGTCTGATCAAGTATTGTTATTTTATCATCACCAGTCTTTTGCTCCTCTTGGACATTATGCTCCCAATCCATGGCCTGACCAAGTGGCTGTTCTTGGTTATCTGTAAAGAGAAAGGCAGAAGGGTAGGGTTGTGGTGAGGGGAGGGAGGTGAAGCAAGCATCATTTGTAACTTGTAAATCAGAACAGAGTGAAGGATGATGGGGGAGTGCGATGTGATTAAATAGGAATGGAGCAGCACATTCAATGGTTTCAATCCCACTGCTGACCATGGCCTCATTTGTGGCCATTTCCATGACATTGTCTCCTCCGTGGGAGTTAGGATTTGCAACTGTGCCTGTTCCCCTCTTGCTAGGTGTTGCTGCCTGAGGTTGTCCTGCAGAGGGAGGAAAGAGTTTCAGTGAATGTGATTGTGTAATGTGCCTGTCATAGTTGAATAGCTGGCAGTGTGTGCATGCTGTGAGACGTGGGTTTTAGGCTTGCAGCAGTGCTAAGTGTGGGAGGGTGAGGTGAAGGTTAGAATGAGAAGTTTGAGTCATGGTTGATAGAAAATGTTGGTGGGTGAGTGAAGGGAGAGTGGTAAATGGAGCAGTGTTTGAAACTAGAGTTTCATTTGCAGAGACATGGCATTAGAATTTGCACTCCTTGGGGTTAGACATGTAGCATTGACCGCCACAGGTACCTGCTCCCACTGCTTTCTCAGTGCCTATCTTGGTGGCCTCTTGACATCGAGGATCTCTTTCCTCCTGTCCGTCTCCTGCACCAAGGCCTCTAGTGGTGAGTCAGAGACTCTTTGAGCATGCTCTCTGACCTGTTGCATCATACTCACTCTTCTTGCAAGTCAGACACCCTTCCTCAGCCACTTCCAGTATCTGCTACAGCCAGAATGCACCTCCCCTTCAAGAGAAGGCTGCCTTCAAGTGGTGCTACCCACGCATGAGCTTGAGCTGCTTTGGGGCATGCAGCCACTCAGCGGTGCATTTAACACTAGCTTTCATGTTATTATCATTTAAATTAGCAGGCAGCACAATGTTTGCAAGCTGCCTGCATTTCAATAAACAGGCATGGGTTAATCACTCATCCTGATCACTACGCCAATATTCAGACATCCAATATTCCCCCTTGTATCCATAGGGAAACAGAAGGCCCTTTAGACTACAGGCTCAGGAAGCAAATGGCAGCGGTGGAGGTTAATATTAGGAGTAAAATAGGAGCTGAATTAGGGCATTTACTCCAGTGTTGTTTCAAGAACACGGTTGCAGTGCAGAAAGAAGTTTAACCACCTGAGCAATGGGTCAAGGTGCGTGAGTTCCTCTACAAATGACATATCCAACTAGCTCAACTACTATCCTCCCACAAACATGATAGGGTCCCCCTTGTCCTCATTAATACCCCACCAGCCTCCGCATTCAAAGGATCATCCTCCGCCATTTCCGCCAACTCCAGCATGATGCCACCACCAAACACATCTTCCCTTCACCCCCCCTATCGGCATTCCGTAGGGATCGCTCCCTCCGGGACACCCTGGTCCACTCCTCCATCACCCCCTACTCCTCAACCCCCTCCTATGGCACCACCCCATGCCCATGCAAAAGATGCAATACCTGCCCCTTCACTTCCTCTCTCCTCACCGTCCAAGGACCCAAACACTCCTTTCAAGTGAAGCAGCATTTCACTTGCATTTCCCCCAACTTAGTCTACTGCATTTGTTGCTCCCAATGTGGTCTCCTGTACATTGGAGAGACCAAACGTAAACTGGGCGACCGCTTTGCAGAACACCTGCGGTCTGTCCGCAAGAATGACCCAAACCTCCCTGTCGCTTGCCATTTTAACACTCCACCCTGCTCTCTTGCCCACATGTCTGTCCTTGGCTTGCTGCATTGTTCCAGTGAAGCCCAACGCAAACTGGAGGAACAACACCTCATCTTCCGACTAGGCACTTTACAGCCATCCGGACTGAATATTGAATTCAACAACTTTAGGTCGTGAGCTCTCTCCCCCATCCCCACCCCCTTTCTGTTTCCCCCTTCCTTTTCTCTTTTTTTTTCCAATAAATTATATAGATTTTCCTTTTCCCACCTATTTCCATTATAAAAAGAAAAAAAAAATATTTATTTATTTTTTACATCTTTTATGCTCTCCCCACCCCCACTAGAGCTATACCTTGAGTGCCCTACCATCCATTCTTAATTAGCACATTCGTTTAGATAATATCACCAACTTTAACTTTAACACCTATGTGTTCTGTTATATTATTGTTGTTGACATCTTTTGATGATCTGCTTCTATCACTGCTTGTTTGTCCCTACAACCACACCCCCACTCCACCTCTCTCTCTCTCTCTCTCTCTCTCTCTCCGCCCCCCACACACACACCTTAAACCAGCTTATATTTCAACTCTTTCTTGGACTCGAACTCAAGTTCTGTCGAAGGGTCATGAGGACTCGAAACGTCAACTCTTTTCTTCTCCGCCGATGCTGCCAGACCTGCTGAGTTTTTCCAGGTAATTCTGTTTTTGTTTTTGTTTTACTATCCTCATCCACTGCTCAATTCTCTACACACCCATCACGCACCTAGCAACAATCCCTATCATTTGGTATTCAATCCTAACATTCACTTACTAAACCTTACTCTCTCACACTGAGCTCTATTGCAAGCCTCACACCCATAACACACAGCTAGCACACAGCTGCAGCTATTCAACCATGACAGCCACATCCCTCAAACATATTGCAGGGCACTCACTAACACCCTTCCTCTTTCTTGCAGAGACTTGGCACGTAACAAGAATCTGCAGCAAGCGATTGGAGGAAGACAAGTATGCTGATATGTTTAACATGCATGAAAGTGCCAGCGCCGACCACCATGAGAAAGGGCATCATTGAGGCTGTGGCCACCGGTGAGGCTGGTAGGGTCAATGATGATGGTATCCTCATGTCTAATCCTCACTTCTCCCTCATCCTGCAATCGCTTCTGACTCTATTTGCAGCTGGTCTACGCTTGATGCCTATGGTCACGCACCAGTAGCATAGTGAAGGAGTAGACTCCTTCCAGTTCCTAGTTCATGTGTGAACTCTTTTCCAAGGGAAAGACTGCAATCTGTGAAAACCCTTGTGCTCACTCTGCTTTCTTGTTCTTTAAGAGGAAATGAGATAAAAGTGTTTTGCTGTATATTGTCACAATGATATGACATGTGCATTTGTGATATTAATCTGTAATTTCATTGGCTGGTCAAATATATATCGAACTGCTTAAAAGAACTTTTATAAAACAAGCAAAGACACTGCCTCAAGCTGGCTGCCATAGGGCACCTGATGTCTGGTATTACAAGTTAGCCATTTCTGGAAGGTTCCAATGTGACTTACAATTAAGACGTGCCAAGGCCATCTCCTGCAGAATTTCACACCTGCTGATGTCAAGAATTACTTCAAAGATTTACTGAAACTATACTGGCCTTCACCATTTACATTTCTATAAAGCTACTTTTCAAGTGGAGACAGAAAATCTACTGGGACAATGGTTATATAGGTGTTCTTCCCATCTCATCAAGATGGAGATGGATTATTCTGGAGTTAATGGCTGGGACATTAAAGAAACTAATCTTCTAGGTCATAGCAATCAGCAAGATCTGTCCAGACAAGAGCTAATCAATTACCTTCTGAAATCACTATTGGGAGAGAGGTTATGACCAGAATAATAATTTTAATAAGTCTTTTCATACAACACCCAATCTGCTAAAAAAACGAGCCTGGAAGAAAGCTGCCAATGGGGGCAGTAACACAATCTCTCTCTTGTCACTCTCAAGTTCAAGACCCTATCTCTGCTACAGTCTGAAATCCATCACAGATATAGAGAATTTCCATTGAAATTAACATCAGGAGCTATATCATCAACTTCTGGATAAGACAAATTATATTTAAAAAAAGAGACTGTCTGCAGAAATTGCAATTTACATTGGCCTCAATTCCAATGGAATTTCAAGACCACCCTGGAGAAAACTTTACCTCAGCCACAGTTACCAGCGAATGACTCATAAACAATGAACTCACTGTTTTTTTGCCTTTTAATCAGTGAATTTTAATTTGGCCATGTGTAACCTCTTACTTTAGAACTTGTAATTTTGCATGCTAGTATGTGTGTTGTGAAGGCCAACATATGTTTTAATTTTTTAATAATTTTTAATCTTTTTTTAATATCTTTATATCTTTACTTGGGTGGGTTTTTAGCTCAATAAAAACTAACCCCTTTTGATTAAGCTCAGGAAAACCTGTCAGACTAGTTGTTTTGCGAACAGCACATAAATAATTTAGCTCAAACATTGAATTAATACCTTTAATCTTTATATATCACAAAAAACTCTATTACCATCAACTGAGGAAAAGAAAGAAAGAAGGAAAGAAAGAAAGTCCTGACATGTGTCCTCACCAGCCGTAACAGTGTAGAGAACTTCAGTGACTTCCCTTATGCGACTGTGTACTGTAAACTGTGAGACATTGTTCATACCTCCAGCATCAGTTTTGAAGGAGCCAGATGCATAAAAATTACTTTGATAACCACTGACAATTCTGTCCTTGCTGTGTTTTAAGTTTACAGTTGTGGTCGCAGCAGTTGGCAGAATTCAGTCATAGCCTCTTCTGTGAAGTGAAGATGCCTCAAGCATTGGTCCTCCCTGAAGTTGAGGTATGATAATTGTTCCCTAAAGACCCTCAGCAGATACAACCTCTTGCAAATAGCCTTTAACCCTCCTCCTCCTCCCTCTCCTAGCAGCTTGGCTTGTGTGGTATCTCTTTATTTTCCCAGTCACATTCAATTCCCAGAAGAAACCATACTAGGCCACCCATGTCTGGAAGCTACTTGTTTTACCACAAGCTTTTAAGTTCTTCAGTACCAGCCAAATCACTCCCTGTAAAGAATTCAGACATTAACCAAGTACAGGAAAGGTCCAAAAATACATATTACTGCACAGTCAGGCAGAAGAAATTAGTAAGTAAGTAAGTAGTTCATGACCACTTTAAATAGCACTGCTGGCGTGACTTTCATATCATGTTCAGCTACGCAAAGTTAAGGTGGGGCATTGGCTGGGCGGGCCTTAATTGGCCTGCCAGTGTGAAATCACGGTTGGGGGCTGATCGCGGATGGCAGCTTGTTTCCTGGCCGATCCTGGGCCCGCCGACCACGCCTGCCCGCTGACCTGAAAATTCTGCCCCACGTGCTTAAAATACATACAAAGATCTTGGCTTGCCACATGTCTTCTCTTTCCAACTGCCAGCGATTCAAACAATAATTGTACATTCCAGTTATAACTCGGTTAGCTCATCTAGGGGGCCATCTTAAAAATCAAGGTCTTTTGTCCAAGCAATGAACCTTTGAGTGGTTTATCTTCAAGTGTTGAATACTGTAGGTGATTTCTATAGATATCTTGTCAATAGGGCAGGAAGAAAGGTCTTTCATAGTCCCCTGGGGAAGGAGGGGGTGGGTCATCTATATATATTTTAAACTAATGACAGTCAATATGATATAGGTTGAAATCACTTTAGTCTGTTTCAAAAGTTATGTCTTTTAAAAGTCCAATTCCTGTTTCTAATTGATGAATTAAAAATCAATATTTGATATAAGCACATCTTCATAACACTTCCCCAGAATGAATGAATGAACACAGAATGAAATGTGTCCATTGGGAACATTTCATTGCAAGGTTGCAAATAAAAAGAAATCACACACACATTCATCCTCAGCACTCACATCTTTACCTTACACAGTTAGAGCCATGGTCTGTTTAAGTTTTATAATGAGGTAATTGTGTGCTGAGTTACCTCTGGTTAAAGCATCAGCTACCATGTAGCTTTTTTGGCTACGGTGTGGATAATCTTTAGGTGTAAAGTTACAAAAACACAGGCTCCATCGAAATAACCTTGCATTAGGGTTCTGAATTTCTTTGCTGTGTTTTGGGTTCTGGCTTAGGGAAGACTTTGTTTCTGCACCTGGTGTATTTTCCTGAATTTTTTCCATTTTCTGGTCAGGTATTGTCTAGGAAGTGTGGGTGTTCACTAGCATCTGGTGTTAGTGCTCTGGCTCTGTTACCACAAACAGTTTCTGGTGTTAGTGCTCTGGCTCTGATACTACAAACAGCTTCTGGTGTTAGTGCTCTAGCTCTGATACTACAAACAGCTTCTGGTGTTAGTGCTCTGGCTATGATACTACGAAGAGAAGATCTAGGTTTGTCTCTGCAGTCAAAGGGGTCGACACCCACAAGCTGCTAGAGAGAGCTGCTTGTATTATGCAAATTTCTCTGACTGCCTGGGTGCACTGCCTGCACAGTTATTCATTCTTCAATGGCCACTTCCACAACACATGGGTCTTAATTGTTCTGTTTTGGGCATAGTTACAAATTTTATTTCTAGAGTGGTTGTGGGCTGTAACCTGTTTTTTAACCTCTATAAGGTGTCTGGATTCACCCCCTTCACCTCATCTTCAGCGAGGTTGGAAACTAGGCTATAGGGTTTGGTTATTCGGATATATCCATTTGATTCACCAGTGGATAATTTTGCGTGGATTTCATTGGTATGTCCCTTGTGGCTTCATTTTCGGGTGCTTTACCCTCTCTTTCCCTTTTGCCTTGCGAATGGATTTTCCCCTAAGCTGTACCATGTCCTCGGGGACACTACTTCAATCAGCTGGCTGTCAAGTTCTGTTGTACTCCCTTGTAGCTCTTCAACTAGGTGAGGCATCTCCCTCACTTTCAGATTGTCTGCTTGGGGTTCCTGTTTAAATCTGGAATGAAGGTTTCTAATGGCCATATCTCAGGTTCATTCCCTTTAACTTCGGCCTTTCCTGTTTTAGGATTTCAGCTTACCCCTGGCCCTGTCTTGGCCATCATAAACTCAAAGGTTCTAATCTGACCTTTTCTAACTCCTCATGCTCAAACCTGGCCCCTTTAAGTCTTCTGGCTTTTTGTTAGCCTCTTTAATTCTCACGGGCTCTATCACCTGCTGTCAGACCTTTAACCTTTCCTCAGCCTTCTGCCCCTGCATAGAATTTTTTTTGTTTTTCCCAGCCTTCCCAATCTCCCTCTCCTGCCCTGGACTCTTTGGATTTACTACCTTCCAACCAGCCAAGTTGTTTCCTAACAAAATGTCAACACCTTGCATAAACAAGTTTGGGATCACACCCACCATTACTAGTGCTGCAGCTAGCTAACTCTAAGAAAATTTTCATGAATGGCATCTCTACACACTCTCCAGTGAGCCCCTTTACCAGCACACTGGTATTCACTTGGCTCTCGGGCACAAACTCATCAATTCCTGCCACTAGCAGTATCTGCAAACAGCCAAAATCTCAGAGAGTACCAATCTCCTTCGCCAGCTACTTTGAAAAACCAGGGGCCATTTTCCGCTTAAATACAAAATCCTGGTAGCTATTCTAGCCTTCAGCCACATTCAAACGTAGGGTCTTACTTTCATGGCCACAGACGCTATCTTGAATACAGTGTATCCTGTGGGTTTTTTTGCACGTCAGCAGCTCTCTTTTAGGTGGTCTGGCTACCACACTGAAAACACACTGGGTGGTTTCCTACCAGTTTCCCATCTTGGTTCCTTCTTGTAAAAGTTGGGGATATGTCTACATTTCCTTCAATATTCCTCTTTTCTCTCAAGGCTGCTTCAGTCTCAGCTACCTCTCTTCTATCTCTCCCTAGCCCTTAAGAACCCAGATCCCAGTTTACTTTGAGGTAGGGGTCTGTGGGGTAACTCATAGTCATCTGTTATATGGGGGCTGCCTAACAGGTTCTTAATCTTTTGTTCTTCCGCATGGGTTTTTATGGAAAAGGAGGTGATTGTATTGAATGGCGGGGCAGGCTCAAGGGGCTGAATTGCCTACTGCTGCTCCTTGTTCTTATGTTCTTATAAGGGTTTAATCTGTAATTAACTGTTTACATGCTGTGATCATAAAGAACTGGTTGGACTGGTTTACATGAGTTTAAAAGAAGTTAGTTTGATTTATATTTAAACAGATCTAAGTAATCTAATAAAGCATGTTTTGATTTCTGCATATGCACACTCAAAACTCAAAAACACAAATACAGGTGACAGGGTAGGGGAGGATAGATTTGGCCAAATTAGAGTTTGCAAAAATAAAAGAAGTTCACACTTAGTAGCTTGGTCTTCACTGGCTATAGGTAAAATCCAGTGGTCTTGCTTCCAGGGCTGAGATGGTTTAAAAACCTGTGGCTGGTATTTCTTCCTCTCTGGAGATGCCACTTTGGAATTTAATTCTTTCTTTAAAAATCCCTGTCTACTGCAGAATGGAGTCATGGTCAAAATAGTAGGCACAGTCCAAGCTTTTAGGTGGGTGGAGGGAGAGATTTAGACAGGAGCTATCGCTTTGCTCAACTATTAGTCTAGTTCTGCTGAAAACCATGTACTTAAAACACACACAAAAAGCTTGGCTTCTGTGTGCTTCATGTGACTTCTCTTTTTCACCTGCCAGCAATTCAAACAATAAATATATATTCCAATTATAATTTGTTGAGCTCATCTAGAGAGCCATCTTGAAAATCAAGGTCTTTTGTCTAAGCAATTAATCTTTGAATGGTCCATCTTCAGTCGTTGAATACTGTAATTTCCATAGATATATTGTCAATAGGGCAGGAAGGAAGGTCTTTCACTGTTCCCAGGGGAGGGGGTCATTGTCTTTGGTTGAACTGTGAAGACTTGTCATGTCCTTTCCATAGGGTGAGTGTGTAGAATATTTTATATATATATAGCAATGTAATTAGTGACAGCCATCTTGATGTTGGTTGAAGTCACTTTATCAAAAAAAACTTCTTAAAAGTCCAATTCCTGTTTCCAGCCAATGAATCAACATTTAATATAAGCACATCTTCATAACAATATACAGGACGTATTTGCTTGCACTGTGCGATAAAGTAGATCACTGTATCACTGTGTTTTAGCTGACTAGTCTTCAAATCATGTGATTTAATCATTGACACCTGCTACTGTTACCTTGACATCTGTTATTAGAGAAGAACCTTGCTGAGGACAGAAAATAAATGGTTCCACAAGTAGGAGCATATCTTAAGGAGGAGGATAAGGGATTATGCTTCATGGTCACGGTCACAAAAGAATGCCATTTGTGACTTTGGTTAAGGTTGATTTGGGGGAGAGGCACAAACCAGATTGGAGGGATTCAGACAGGGAGTTGAGAGAGAGAGAGATGGGGCACAACCTTTGCCCCCCAAATGGGGTCAGGTACAAAGGTGGGTGGGCGCGAACATTTGGCCAAAGTCATGTTTTGCTGGTGCCATCCCGTCCCTGTGCCATTTTCTGGAGGCAGGATAGGGGTAGGTAAGGGTAACCGCCCAGAAGCAGGGGGCAGCCAATTAAAGGGAAGCAAAGGCCTATTGTCAGAGGCTGACTGGAATTTTCCAGTCAGCCTGTGGATGGGTCACAACTGTGTTGGGAGCAGGCCAGCTGCCTGCAGGCAGCCACAGAGTACTGTGGAGGGACTCACTCCCCACAATGTCAGCCAGGATCCTGAATCCATTTTTAAATTTAAATCTTCTAAAAGTTGCAGAGGGCACCTCAGAATGGAGGTGCCCTCACCCTCTCCTCTGTCTCTCTCTCTCTCTTACCTGAACTGCAGGCTGCTCTTCAGTGTTGGAGGGCATCCTATTGGTCCTCCAGTCTTGAGTGCACACCCACTGTCCTCTGGCCACTAATTGGCTAATTTGAGAAAACTCAGTGTCAGTTGACTGTTCCCCACATAGTGGTGGGGGGTTGGGGAAGGGGGTGGAGGGGAAGGGGTTGACCCAAAACCCAAATTCCTGCCCATGGGTACAGATTTTGAAGACAATGTTATGTTCAATGATCTTCGATAGAAGGAAATTGGATATGAGGCAATAGTTAGTGTTACGATGATGGGAAATTGTGACTGAGTAATATCAGCCAATAATTTCACCAGCTAACCAAAAACTTACTGAATTGTTTAAAAGGGACCTTTTTGAAGACAAGAAGAAAAGGACTAACTAAAGATGGCCACCACAAGTCATCTGATGTCTGGAATTGTAAGTTGACATTTTCTGGAAAGTTACTATATGGATTGCACTGCATATATGCCCTGACATGTTGATTATGGAATGTCACATCTAGGGGTATCAAGATCCACTTCAGAAAGGAATATTGAAAAGAATGGTCATTTCATTTGCATATTTATGAGTTTACCTCTCCAGCAGAGGTAAAATGGGAAGAAAGTCCCATCACGAAAATGGGAAGCTACCAGCTAGCTAGGATATACAACCAACAGACACTCAAAACACCCTGTGGATGATGAAAGAACAACATGCCCCGTTGGTTTCTACTACCTTGAAATATGTCAAAAGTTTCTGAGATGAAACATCAAGATGTAATTACTTGTTCTACAACAATGACTACAACAGACATGGTAATCGAATTCCTTTGGAATATACAGTGATTAGGGCTTTAAGAACTGGGGTTGCCAAGCAGAAGCAGAGGAACCTGGAAAAGCTGCTAATGGAGCAGTAAGGAATCACTCTCTCTCTCCCTGGGAATAAGCGCAGCAGCTGGTTCAAGAAATCAGCGTACCCAAGATCTACAAATGAACTGAGATCTTGTAAGAATTGCAACATCTTCTACATCTACCTGCTCCAAGAAACCATAAAACTTCCATCGGCTGCAACGTTTAATAATCTACACCTCAAAGACAAGCAAAGTACTTCGAACCTGACATTCTTTTACCTTTTATTCGGACTCTAACTTTCCTTACTCTTGATACCTGTGTGTATGACATTATGTATTTTATTCTTCTTCTTGGGTTTAGTGGCTAATAATCTTGCTTTTTCTTTAACTCAAGAAAACCTGATTAATTGGGTTCTTATTGTTCACTGCATAGATGGTAAAAAATACATGTGGATTTGGAAAAGGCAGCCAAGGGGAAATAAATTTAAAAACCTTTGTTGTGACCAGCGGAGGAGGCTGCATAGAGGGGAACCAGTTCACCCCTCCTCACCTGCTCATAACATTAGCAAGAACAGAAGATAAGGATGTGGTCTCTGTTCTTTCCAAATGAGAAAGAACTGTTTACTATGTCAGCTGGCTTGGGATGAAGAAAGAGTTTGAGTATATAGGGATTTATTGGGAGTAGAGTCAATGGTGCAAATGGTAAATCTTATGCACAAATTGTCCCCAGAGAAAGTAAAGGGAGACAGTGGATCAGGGCTGGGATAGGAGGAGGAATGGGAAAGGTTGTCCAAGAAGGCAAGGGGCAGGATGGGAGAAAACGGAGGCAGCTGAATGGAGAGTCTCTTGATGTCAAAGAAATAGATTGGCACCTTGCATTTGAGTTGAGAGTGATGGCTGGATGGGGGAAAGTCTAAGGAAGTGAGCAGTTATTGAGCAAAGGTGCTGGGGTTACTCTTGCTCCCCAGGATAATCCTAGGGTAGTGTGCAGTTTTGGTAACAATGAGCCCGGCAACACTGGATGTACTCAAGCAGTAATTTGTGGTGAAAGGTTAAACCAGTTTAATGCAAGGTTCATTAAGGTTCCTATGATTTAAGGAAATGGTGAAGAGGGTTGCACCAGTGGGAATAACTGGGATGGGAAATAATGAAGGGTTTGTAGGGGACAAGAGGACCGAAAGTAGAAGTAAGAAAAGGGGGGCTGAGCCACATGGGGAACTAAGATTATCTTGAAGAGATTTTAACTGCCTGAACTTGACTGGACAGGAGCACAATTGTGGTGGCAGCGAGTTATTGACTGGGAGCTGACGGAATGGTCTCTGGCACTCAGCTAATGGGTTGGAGGAGTGTTATGTGGGGTGGGATGGGGCAGGGCGGCAGACTTGCAGTTGGGATAGGGGCAAGTCTGAGGCAGCAGAGGTCTACATTTTCAATGTGGGGCCTGGAAAAGATCTTCCTGATCCATGAGGAGAAGCAAAAATATAAAATCCAGTTACCTTTTTAGGCCTCTTCTGGCCCCAGCTCCATGCTATGTTGGGCCTGATAGGGAAACCACAATGGTTTCCCTGGGAATACATTCAGTTAAAATTGTAGTTGAGCCCCAGTGACATCATTGGAGCATGCTTTACATACTTAAAGATTGATCCCACTGGCTAACAGTATGTGTCCCATTCAGAGGAGCAGGTTATGATCAAACCCTCAAAAAGGTGGATCAGTGTGGGTAAGTCTCACATTGCCATTTTAACTGCCTGACGTTCACCAGATAGGCAAGGTTAATATCGGCTTTTATGTATTGCAGCAATAATGTGTGGTATCATGGAATAGAAGACCACAGGTTCAGTCTCCCACTCTCCTCAGTTCCTAATCATGACTGTGGTGCAGTGTAAGGAATAGATAAAATTGAGGATAACCATCCCCATCAACCAGCATGGCCCTTCTCCAAGAGCACCATTGGTGGTTGCCCAGAAGTTTGGGGTTGGGAGTGGTGGGGCTGGGAAAGCTCTTGGTAAAAGGAAGTACATGGCCTAGGAGATTAGGAAATGGAGCAAAAAAAAAATCGCAAATAAAAAAGCATATGCATCCTTGCAGGAAGATACATAGTTCCCAAAAAAAAAGCTAATGTACTCTTTCCAGACTGACTAAGTGCAGATGAGAATCTGTGAGCAAAGCATTGAGCATTAGTCGTCCTGTGCTTGTGGAGGTGCATAACAATTAAGAACAATCAGCATTTTAAAATTGGCTTTATATCTTTCATTATACCAAAGCTGGAATAATAGACGCAACATAAGTATTGTATATATAACAGTGCGAGAGATGAAGAGGAGTGAAAATAAACAAATTACTGGATGTGAGTCATTGGAACTGGTGTTAGAACATTTTCTTTGTGATATCAAGACCCGACTTCAGTGACCGATCAATCTGCCACAGAAATAAATTTCATCGTGTTAAGCCTTAATTACTGTTTATTCATAACTAGTTACTGCTGCAGGTCAGAGAAAGGAAATAGAGAGGCACTGATAGGAATGGTAAACATAACTTGCTTACCTGGTGACTGTTTGCTGTATATATCCTAGGAGCGACGCTAGTGAGATTCTGCACAAATCCTCTGCAAGCTAGCTTATTCACAGTGCCATGTCTTACTTAACACTGATCAGCATTTGAAACAGGTTAGCTGTGGCTCTCTCTAACGTGAGATAAATTGTTTAAACCTGTGAAGCAACTCCTTGTACTGGATGCCAGATGAAGTAAATTCTGTTTCATATTCTTGTCACGTCACAAAAATATGAACTCAGGCTCCAAACCCAGTTTTTGCCTAATGATTATCCAAGTGTGCTCTTGCCAAAATCATTATATTCTTGTTTTCTCCTGATGACAGGCTGAGGAACACAGAGCAGTATGGCACTTATTTTAAGCTATTCTAAGTGGCTTCATGTCCCCATGTGACTAGTTTAATTGAGCTAACACGCTCAATTGGATTGGGATTATAGAAGAACTTCTTTTTAATTTAAACCTCCTGCCAATGACAATAGCTCATATATAGGTCTGAGCTTGTGAGACTTGACGCAGTCTGTGCCAATATTCAGTGAAAAACTGGATTCAAAATCTCTCCCAAACTGTCAGAGACATTGTGATTTTTGT
The DNA here is from genome assembly GCF_017639515.1 of Carcharodon carcharias. Classification (NCBI taxonomy): domain Eukaryota; kingdom Metazoa; phylum Chordata; class Chondrichthyes; order Lamniformes; family Lamnidae; genus Carcharodon; species Carcharodon carcharias. The sequence goes on along the minus strand of NC_054467.1, from coordinate 104,974,954 downwards.
TTTATTCCTCATAATTTTGACTGATGAGTTATGATGTATCCTTGGCTGTGCTCAGCTAAGTATCTCACATGGTTTCAGAACTGCTGACTATTGCTAATAATGTGAAAAACATACATATGTTGTCTAAGGGACTAACATTCAGAGGGAGCATTGAAAGGCCCAATGGCTTCAATAGCATATGAAAATGCGTTTAAATTTGCTTTACTTGAAAAATTTCACACATTAACATTGCTTGCAAAAATTATTTCCTCCTCTAATTATCATATAAAGAGGTGAGAGTGACTGCCCTTGACATCAAGGCAGCATTTGACAAAGTGTGGCATCAAGGGACCCTTCCAAAACTGCAGTCAACGGGAATCAGGGGGAAAACTCTCCGCTGGTTGCAGTCATACCTAGCACAAAGGAAGATGGTTTGTGGTTGTTGGAGGTCAGTCATCTTAGCTCCAGGACATCACTGCAGGAGTTCCTCAGCGTAGTGTCCTCAGCCCAACCATCTTCAGCTGCTTAATCAATGACCTTCCTTCCATCATAAGGTCAGAAGTAGGGTTGTTCACTGATGATTGCACAATGTTCAGCACCATTTGTGGCTCCTCAGATACTGAAGCAGTTCATGTCCATATGCAGCAAGACCTGGACAATATCCAGGCTTGGGCAGACAAGTGGCGAGTAACATTCGCGCGACAAAAGTGCCAGGCACTGACCATCTCCAACAAGAGAGAATCCAACCATCATCCCTTGATGTTCAATGGCCATATCATCACTGAATCCTCCACTATCAACGTCCTGGAGGTTACCATTGACGAGAAACTGAACTGGATGAGCCATATAAATACTGTGGCTACAAGAGCAGGTCAGAGGCTAGGAATCCTGCATTGAGTATCTCACCTGACTCCCCAAAGCCTGTCCACCATCTACAAGGCACAAGTCAGGAGTGTGATGTATTGCCTGGATGAGTGCAGCTCCCACAACACTCAAGAAGCTTGACACCGTCTAGGGCAAACCAGCCACTTGATTGACACCACATCCACAAACATTCACTCCCTCCACCACTGATGCACAGTAGAGTATATACACATTGTACCATCTACAAGATGCACTGCAGGAATTCACCAAGGCTCCATGGACAGCACCTTCCAAACCCATGATCATGACCATCTAGAAGGACTAGGGCAGCAGACAGATGGGAACACCACCACCTGGAAGTTCCCCTTCAGGTCATTCACCATCCTGACTTGGAAATATATCACCATTCCTTTACTGTCGCTGGGTCAAAACCCTGGAAGTCCCTTCCTAACAGCATAGTGGGTGTACCTACACCACATGGACTGCAGCAGTTCAAGAAGGCAGCTCACCACCACCTTTTCAAGGGCAACTAGGGATGGGCAATAAATACTGGCCCAGCTAGCGAAGCTCAAATCCTGTGAATGAATAAAGAAAAACTAATCGCAAATATTATTGGATACTCTAGTCTCTGTTAACAAAATATATTACTTGAAGTTACCAAAAAAGTCAACTTGCTTAAATAGAAATATCATATCCATATTCTATTCTACTATGCTATCAGGTGCTCCTTCTGCACCACTTGCATTTAAAGATAGCAATTGCATAGCAACAATATATCTTAGGCGCATCCCAATTGTTTTGTAGATTGTGGTCAGGGTTCTCCACCTGAGATTACAGGGAGGTATCATAATGAATAACGATGGAAAATCTGGTGGGGAAGGCCTGCACCATCACTTTACCACAGTGACCAGGTTTTCCATCCCCCAAAGGTACACCCCACTACTCATCCATCTCCCCATGAAAATAAGCAGGGCCTAGTATATGGTCCCAGGTCCCTAAAGAACTTCCCTCCAGTCTGCTCCATTTACTGATGGTTTCTCAAGTTGCAATGTATTGGTAATGGTCGGCCACAAAAAGCAGCGGTGATGGCCCTTATGGCCTTAATGGAGAAAAATGGCCATGTGGCAGTCTTTACTTTCTCCTAGCCTGCATTGATTTACACGTGTAGGCCTCAGTATCTGCTGTGACTTATGAGGCTACACATTGATCAATCTTAAGGGCTCACCTGCCCTTTTGCACTGTAACTGCCTCTTCAGCAGTATATTTTTCTTTCCGCTGACAGGCGTTTCGGTCACAGCAGAAAATCCATCAGATTCCCACCATTCATATTGTCATGACAGCAGGTAACAGCCCTGGATTACTTACGGGTATATTGAACTGCATGAGGAAGAAATAAGTTTTTTTTTCAAAGTACATTCAAGCAAAAGCAGGCTGAGAATGAAAAGTAACCACTTTCTGGAAGACTCCTATGTGGATTATACTTGACCAACTAGTACAGAGAGAACATGGAATGGCACATCCGTAAAGGCATGAAGTGAGAGTAAATATACAGGCCGCAAATGATTAGAACAAGTTGTTAGCATTTTTACATTGATGAGATGAAGGCAGAGCTGCACTGGGGGAGAATCAGATTGCATGAGAGGGGACTTGAGACAAAGCGCAGGTGGGCTAGAAGAATGTTGAAAGCTTGAAATGTGGTTGTGAATAAACGGGGGTATAGAGCGGCTTGACAGATGTTTGTGCTGTTGTGGCTCAAGTATTAGTGAGAAAATTGGATGCAATTTAGGAGTTCAAAAGAAATTTTCAGGAACTGGGATTGGACACAAGTGAAAGCATTTGAAAAGAGGAGAACGTGAAAAGTGGTAGCAGCGATTGCATTGGTGGTTCAGTGGTAGAATTCTCGGCTGCCACGCGGTAGGCCCGGGTTTGATTACTGGCCAATGCAAAGACAGCCGCCTTTAGTTGCTGTTTGAATTCTTGCTGCACTCTTGCTTGCAATGTCACGGTGTCCTGTGCAGCCACTCAATGTCATTGACAGCTTGATTGGGCCTCCAAATTGAAGCGTTTCAAGAAATGAGCTGCATCTGGTGTTCCTTTCCCGTCTGTGGCATTGGTGGTTCAGTGGTAGAATTCTCGCCTGCCACGCGGGAGACCAGGGGTCGATTCCTGGCCAATGCAAGGTTCCTTTTCTTTCTTATTCCTCTGCACTTTCATTCTTTTAAATACTTCACTGCACTGCACACCCGCTCCCACCGGATCAATGTCTTCAGCGCTTTGCTCATGAAACTTTTCAGCATCTGCTTCATAACAGCCTTCCTTTTTCTTTCAGCTCACTTCAGCACTCCCGCTTCACACACTTGTCTTTAAACACAACGCTCCTCCTTTCATTTTCTCTTAAAGCCACTCTCTCATCATCAACTTTCACGACATTTCTACCTTCATCACCCTCTGCAAAATTCAAAGAACCTTCTCACAACTTGAGACCTGTTCACTTTTCACTCTCTTCAACCCAACTCACTTCTAACCACAAATTGGTTCTCAGGCCCGACTACTCTGCACAGAATGCAATATCTGGCTGCGCACACAGACAACAACAACAACAACAAAGTGCTTTTGAAATGGCGCCTTTCATGTCGGAGAACAATCCGAAGTTCTTCACAGTGCTTGTTTTCCAACAGAATTGGCAGGAGGCGGAGTGTCATTTTGCTTCTTTTCAGAGTCCGTTCAGAGTTTCACACCTCATTTACCTGCGGTGATGTTGGTAGGAAAGTGTAAGAGTCTTTGTAAATGTGTAAGGTTTCCCCTTAATCAGCCACAACTGCTGCAGTTTGAAGAGTCCCAGCTTCTCAAATCTTTCCAAAGAGCCAAAGTTCGTCATCCTGAGCTGAAGCTGGTTGACCTCATCTTTCCCTCAGTCGGGAGCCTTGACGTCCTTCCTGAAGCTTGGTGAGCAGAACGACATTCAGGGTACGAGGGCGCAGGACGTGATAGCACGGTGCTAATGCTGTTGGTATGATGATGCAGAGGCCTGGATAACTCAAATGCTGATGTGAGTTAAGATCCCAGCAAGGCTGCTAGTGGTTTAAAACAATCATGTAAATGAACATGGGTTCCAAATGACACTTAGAAGGGTCATGAGGACTCGAAACGTCAACTCTTTTCTTCTCCGCCGATGCTGCCAGACCTGCTGAGTTTTTCCAGGTAATTCTGTTTTTGTTCCAAATGACACTTGTTTGGTGGAGGATTGGGCTGAGACTTCCCTTTGTTTGAAGGCCAATTGTGCCCTTGACAGATTACTCAGGACACAATTAGGGGAAAAAATCCAGCAGGCCGGAAATCAGGAATGGCGCAAGGAGTATTCCTTTGGTCGGAAGGAGCTGGATTCCATCAAAAAGCTTGAATGTACAACATGGCCCGATGCTAGCACAGTCAGGAGATTGTAAAGAAATGTAGTGGCTTGAAGCAGCCGACATATTGCATGAAGTGCTAATGCAGTGGTGTGAAGTGAGAGTAAAAATACAGGCCGCAAATGATTTGAACAAGTTGTTAGCGTTTTTACATTGATGAGGTGAAGGCAGAGCTGCAGTGGGGGAGAATCAGATTGCATGAGAGGGGACTTGAGGCACAGGGCAGGTGGCTTAGAAGAATGTTGAAAGCTTGAAATGTGGTTGTGAATAAACGGGGGTGTAGAGCGGCTTGAGAGATGTTTGTGGTGTTGTGGCTCAGGTATTAGTGAGAAAATTGGATGCAATTTAGGAATTGAAAAGACATTTGGAGGAACTGGGGTTGGACACAAGTAAAAGCATTTGAAAAAAGGGGGCCGTGAAAAGCGTTTGCATTGGTGGTTCAGTGGTAGGATTGTCGCTTGCCACGTGGGAGGCCTGGGTTTGATTCCTGGCCAATGCAAGGTTGGCATTTAGTTGCTGTTTGAATTCTTGCTGCACTCTTGCTTGCAATGTCACGGTGTCCTGTGCAGCCACTCAATGTCATTGACAGCTTGATTGGGGCTCTAAATTGAAGCGTTTCAAGAAATGAGCTGCATCTGGTGTTCCTTTCCAGTCTGTGGCATTGGTGGTTCAGTGGTAGAATTCTCGCCTGCCACGCGGGAGGCCCGGGTTCGATTCCCGGCCAATGCAAGGCTCCTTTTTTTTCTTATTCCTCTGCACTTTCATTCCTTTAAATACTTCACTGCACTGCACACCCGCTCCCACCGGATCAATGTCTTCAGCGCTTTGCTCATGCAACTTTTCAGCATCTGCTTCATAACAGCCTTCCTTTTTCTTTCAGCTCACTTCAGCACTCCCGCTTCACACACAACGCTCCTCCTTTCATTTTCTCTTAAAGCCACTCTCTCATCATCAACTTTCACGACATTTCTACCTTCATCACCTTCTGCAAAATTCAAAGAACCTTCTCACAACTTGAGACCTGTTCACTTTTCACTCTCTTCAACCCAACTCACTTCTAACCACAAATTGGTTCTCAGGCCCGACTACTCTGCACAGAATGCAATATCTGGCTGCGCACACAGACAACAACAACAACAACAAAGTGCTTTTGAAATGGCGCCTTTCATGTCGGAGAACAATCCGAAGTTCTTCACAGTGCTTGTTTTCCAACAGAATTGGCAGGAGGCGGAGTGTCACTTTGCTTCTTTTCAGAGTCCGTTCAGAGTTTCACACCTCATTTACCTGAGGTGATGTTGGTAGGAAAGTGTAAGAGTCTTTGTAAATGTGTAAGGTTTCCCCTTAATCAGCCACAACTGCTGCAGTCTGAAGAGTCCCAGCTTCTCAAATCTTTCCAAAGAGCCAAAGTTCGTCATCCTGAGCTGAAGCTGGTTGACCTCTTCTTTCCCTCAGTCGGGAGCCTTGACGTCCTTCCTGAAGCTTGGTGAGCAGAACGACATTCAGGGTACGAGGGCGCAGGACGTGATAGCACGGTGCTAATGCTGTTGGTATGATGATGCAGAGGCCTGGATAACTCAAACGCTGATGTGAGCAAGTTGAACAAGTTGTTAGCGTTTTTACATTGATGAGGTGAAGGCAGAGCTGCACTGGGGGAGAATCAGATTGCATGAGGGGGGACTTGAGGCACAGGGCAGGTGGCTTAGAAGAATGTTGAAAGCTTGAAATGTGGTTGTGAATAAACGGGGGTATAGAGCGGCTTGAGAGATGTTTGTGGTGTTGTGGCTCAGGTATTAGTGAGAAAATTGGATGCAATTTAGGAATTGAAAAAAGATTTGGAGGAACTGGGGTTGGACACAAGTAAAAGCATTTGAAAAAAGGGGGTCGTGAAAAGCGGTTCCATTGGTGGTTCAGTGGTAGAATTCTCGCTCGCCACGCGGGACGCCGGTTTGGATTCCCGGCCAATGCAAGGTTGGCATTTAGTTGCTGTTTGAATTCTTGCTGCACTCTTGCTTGCAATGTCACGGTGTCCTGTGCAGCCACTCAATGTCATTGACAGCTTGATTGGGGCTCAAATTGAAGCGTTTCAAGAAATGAGCTGCATCTGGTGTTCCTTTCCAGTCTGTGGCACTGGTGGTTCAGTGGTAGAATTCTTGCCTGCCACGCGGGAGGCCCGGGTTCGATTCCCGGCCAATGCAAGGCTCCTTTTTTTTCTTATTCCTCTGCACTTTCATTCCTTTAAATACTTCACTGCACTGCATACCCGCTCCCACCGGATCAATGTCTTCAGCGCTTTGCTCATGCAACTTTTCAGCATCTGCTTCATAACAGCCTTCCTTTTTCTTTCAGCTCACTTCAGCACTCCCGCTTCACACACTTGTCTTTAAACACAACGCTCCTCCTTTCATTTTCTCTTAAAGCCACTCTCTCATCATCAACTTTCACGACATTTCTACCTTCATCACCCTCTGCAAAATTCAAAGAACCTTCTCACAACTTGAGACCTGTTCACTTTTCACTCTCTTCAATCCAACTCACTTCTAACCACAAATTGGCTCTCAGGCCCGACTACTCTGCACAGAATGCAATATCTGGCTGCGCACACAGACAACAACAACGACAACAAAGTGCTTTTGAAATGGCGCCTTTCATGTCGGAGAACAATCCGAAGTTCTTCACAGTGCTTGTTTTCCAACAGAATTGGCAGGAGGCGGAGTGTCATTTTGCTTCTTTTCAGAGTCCGTTCAGAGTTTCACACCTCATTTACCTGCGGTGATGTTGGTAGGAAAGTGTAAGAGTCTTTGTAAATGTGTAAGGTTTCCCCTTAATCAGCCACAACTGCTGCAGTTTGAAGAGTCCCAGCTTCTCAAATCTTTCCAAAGAGCCAAAGTTCGTCATCCTGAGCTGAAGCTGGTTGACCTCTTCTTTCCCTCAGTCGGGAGCCTTGACGTCCTTCCTGAAGCTTGGTGAGCAGAACGACATTCAGGGTACGAGGGCGCAGGACGTGATAGCACGGTGCTAATGCTGTTGGTATGATGATGCAGAGGCCTGGATAACTCAAACGCTGATGTGAGTTAAGATCCCAGCAAGGCTGCTAGTGGTTTAAAACAATCGTGTAAATGAACATGGGTTCCAAATGACACTTGTTTGGTGGAGGATTGGGCTGAGACTTCCCTTTGTTTGAAGGCCAATTGTGCCCTTGACAGATTACTCAGGACACAATTAGGGGAAAAAATCCAGCAGGCAGGAAATCAGGAATGGCGCAAGGAGTATTCCTTTGGTCGGAAGGAGCTGGTTTCCATCAAAAAGCTTGAAGTTACAACTTGCCCCATGGTAGCACAGTCAGGAGATTGTAAAGAAATGTAGTGGCTTGAAGAAGCTGACATATTGCATGAAGTGCTAATGCAGTGGTGTGAAGTGAGAGTAAAAATACAGGCCGCAAATGATTTGAACAAGTTGTTAGCGTTTTTACATTGATGAGGTGAAGGCAGAGCTGCACTGGGGGAGAATCAGATTGCATGAGAGGAGACTTGAGGCACAGGGCAGGTGGCTTAGAAGAATGTTGAAAGCTTGAAATGTGGTTGTGAATAAACGGGGGTATAGAGCGGCTTGAGAGATGTTTGTGGTGTTGTGGCTCAGGTATTAGTGAGAAAATTGGATGCAATTTAGGAATTGAAAAGACATTTGGAGGAACTGGGGTTGGACACAAGTAAAAGCATTTGAAAAAAGGGGGCCGTGAAAAGCGGTTGCATTGGTGGTTCAGTGGTAGAATTCTCGCTTGCCCGCTGGGAGGCCTGGGTTGGATTCCCGGCCAATGCAAGGTTGGCATTTAGTTGCTGTTTGAATTCTTGCTGCACTCTTGCTTGCAATGTCACGGTGTCCTGTGCAGCCACTCAATGTCATTGACAGCTTGATTGGGCCTCCAAATTGAAGCGTTTCAAGAAATGAGCTGCATCTGGTGTTCCTTTCCAGTCTGTGGCATTGGTGGTTCAGTGGTAGAATTCTAGCCTGCCACGCGCGAGTTCTGGGTTTGATTCCCGGCCAATGCAAGGCTCCTTTCTTTCTTATTTCTCTGCATTTTCATTCCTTTAAATACTTCACTGCACTGCACACCCGCTCCCACCGGATCAATGTCTTCAGCGCTTTGCTCATGCAACTTTTCAGCATCTGCTTCATAACAGCCTTCCTTTTTCTTTCAGCTCACTTCAGCACTCCCGCTTCACACACTTGTCTTTAAACACAACGCTCCTCCTTTCATTTTCTCTTAAAGCCACTCTCTCATCATCAACTTTCACGACATTTCTACCTTCATCACCCTCTGCAAAATTCAAAGAACCTTCTCACAACTTGAGACCTGTTCACTTTTCACTCTCTTCAATCCAACTCACTTCTAACCACAAATTGGCTCTCAGGCCCGACTACTCTGCACAGAATGCAATATCTGGCTGCGCACACAGACAACAACAACGACAACAAAGTGCTTTTGAAATGGCGCCTTTCATGTCGGAGAACAATCCGAAGTTCTTCACAGTGCTTGTTTTCCAACAGAATTGGCAGGAGGCGGAGTGTTAATTTGCTTCTTTTCAGAGTCCGTTCAGAGTTTCACACCTCATTTACCTGAGGTGATGTTGGTAGGAAAGTGTAAGAGTCTTTGTAAATGTGTAAGGTTTCCCCTTGATCAGCCACAACTGCTGCAGTTTGAAGAGTCCCAGCTTCTCAAATCTTTCCAAAGAGCCAAAGTTCGTCATCCTGAGCTGAAGCTGGTTGACCTCTTCTTTCCCTCAGTCGGGAGCCTTGACGTCCTTCCTGAAGCTTGGTGAGCAGAACGACATTCAGGGTACGAGGGCGCAGGACGTGATAGCACGGTGCTAATGCTGTTGGTATGATGATGCAGAGGCCTGGATAACTCAAACGCTGATGTGAGTTAAGATCCCAGCAAGGCTGCTAGTGGTTTAAAACAATCGTGCAAATGAACATGGGTTCCAAATGACACTTGTTTGGTGGAGGATTGGGCTGAGACTTCCCTTTGTTTGAAGGCCAATTGTGCCCTTGACAGATTACTCAGGACACAATTAGGGGAAAAAATCCAGCAGGCAGGAAATCAGGAATGGCGCAAGGAGTATTCCTTTGGTCGGAAGGAGCTGGTTTCCATCAAAAAGCTTGAAGTTACAACTTGGCCCGATGCTAGCACAGTCAGGAGATTGTAAAGAAATGTAGTGGCTTGAAGAAGCTGACATATTGCATGAAGTGCTAATGCAGTGGTGTGAAGTGAGAGTAAAAATACAGGCCGCAAATGATTTGAACAAGTTGTTAGCGTTTTTACATTGATGAGGTGAAGGCAGAGCTGCACTGGGGGAGAATCAGATTGCATGAGAGGGGACTTGAGGCACAGGGCAGGTGGCTTAGAAGAATGTTGAAAGCTTGAAATGTGGTTGTGAATAAACGGGGGTATAGAGCGGCTTGAGAGATGTTTGTGGTGTTGTGGCTCAGGTATTAGTGAGAAAATTGGATGCAATTTAGGAATTGAAAAGACATTTGGAGGAACTGGGGTTGGACACAAGTAAAAGCATTTGAAAAAAGGGGGCCGTGAAAAGCGGTTGCATTGGTGGTTCAGTGGTAGAATTCTCGCTCGCCACGCGGGAGGCCTGGGTTGGATTCCCGGCCAATGCAAGGTTGGCATTTAGTTGCTGTTTGAATTCTTGCTGCACTCTTGCTTGCAATGTCACGGTGTCCTGTGCAGCCACTCAATGTCATTGACAGCTTGATTGGGGCTGCAAATTGAAGCGTTTCAAGAAATGAGCTGCATCTGGTGTTCCTTCCTGTCTGTGGCATTGGTGGTTCAGTGGTAGAATTCTAGCCTGCCACGTGGAGGCCTGGTTCGATTCCCGGCCAATGCAAGGCTCCTTTGTTTCTTATTCTCTGCATTTTCATTCCTTTAAATACTTCACTGCACTGCACACCCGCTCCCAACGGATCAATGTCTTCAGCGCTTTGCTCATGCAACTTTTCAGCATCTGCTTCATAACAGCCTTCCTTTTTCTTTCAGCTCACTTCAGCACTCCCGCTTCACACACTTGTCTTTAAACACAACGCTCCTCCTTTCATTTTCTCTTAAAGCCACTCTCTCATCATCAACTTTCACGACATTTCTACCTTCATCACCTTCTGCAAAATTCAAAGAACCTTCTCACAACTTGAGACCTGTTCACTTTTCACTCTCTTCAACCCAACTCACTTCTAACCACAAATTGGTTCTCAGGCCCGACTACTCTGCACAGAATGCAATATCTGGCTGCGCACACAGACAACAACAACGACAACAAAGTGCTTTTGAAATGGCGCCTTTCATGTCGGAGAACAATCCGAAGCTCTTCACAGTGCTTGTTTTCCAACAGAATTGGCAGGAGGCGGAGTGTCACTTTGCTTCTTTTCAGAGTCCGTTCAGAGTTTCACACCTCATTTACCTGAGGTGATGTTGGTAGGAAAGTGTAAGAGTCTTTGTAAATGTGTAAGGTTTCCCCTTAATCAGCCACAACTGCTGCAGTCTGAAGAGTCCCAGCTTCTCAAATCTTTCCAAAGAGCCAAAGTTCGTCATCCTGAGCTGAAGCTGGTTGACCTCTTCTTTCCCTCAGTCGGGAGCCTTGACGTCCTTCCTGAAGCTTGGTGAGCAGAACGACATTCAGGGTACGAGGGCGCAGGACGTGATAGCACGGTGCTAATGCTATTGGTATGATGATGCAGAGGCCTGGATAACTCAAACGCTGATGTGAGTTAAGATCCCAGCAAGGCTGCTAGTGGTTTAAAACAATCGTGTAAGTGAACATGGGTTCCAAATGACACTTGTTTGGTGGAGGATTGGGCTGAGACTTCCCTTTGTTTGAAGGCCAATTGTGCCCTTGACAGATTACTCAGGACACAATTAGGGGAAAAAATCCAGCAGGCAGGAAATCAGGAATGGCGCAAGGAGTATTCCTTTGGTCGGAAGGAGCTGGTTTCCATCAAAAAGCTTGAAGTTACAACTTGGCCCGATGCTAGCACAGTCAGGAGATTGTAAAGAAATGTAGTGGCTTGAAGAAGCTGACATATTGCATGAAGTGCTAATGCAGTGGTGTGAAGTGAGAGTAAAAATACAGGCCGCAAATGATTTGAACAAGTTGTTAGCGTTTTTACATTGATGAGGTGAAGGCAGAGCTGCACTGGGGGAGAATCAGATTGCATGAGAGGGGACTTGAGGCACAGGGCAGGTGGCTTAGAAGAATGTTGAAAGCTTGAAATGTGGTTGTGAATAAACGGGGGTATAGAGCGGCTTGAGAGATGTTTGTGGTGTTGTGGCTCAGGTATTAGTGAGAAAATTGGATGCAATTTAGGAATTGAAAAGACATTTGGAGGAACTGGGGTTGGACACAAGTAAAAGCATTTGAAAAAAGGGGGCCGTGAAAAGCGGTTGCATTGGTGGTTCAGTGGTAGAATTCTCGCTCGCCACGCGGGACGCCGGGTTGGATTCCCGGCCAATGCAAGGTTGGCATTTAGTTGCTGTTTGAATTCTTGCTGCACTCTTGCTTGCAATGTCACGGTGTCCTGTGCAGCCACTCAATGTCATTGACAGCTTGATTGGGGCTCAAATTGAAGCGTTTCAAGAAATGAGCTGCATCTGGTGTTCCTTTCCAGTCTGTGGCACTGGTGGTTCAGTGGTAGAATTCTCGCCTGCCACGCGTGAGGCCCGGGTTCGATTCCCGGCCAATGCAAGGCTCCTTTTTTTTCTTATTCCTCTGCACTTTCATTCCTTTAAATACTTCACTGCACTGCATACCCGCTCCCACCGGATCAATGTCTTCAGCGCTTTGCTCATGCAACTTTTCAGCATCTGCTTCATAACAGCCTTCCTTTTTCTTTCAGCTCACTTCAGCACTCCCGCTTCACACACTTGTCTTTAAACACAACGCTCCTCCTTTCATTTTCTCTTAAAGCCACTCTCTCATCATCAACTTTCACGACATTTCTACCTTCATCACCTTCTGCAAAATTCAAAGAACCTTCTCACAACTTGAGACCTGTTCACTTTTCACTCTCTTCAAACCAACTCACTTCTAACCACAAATTGGTTCTCAGGCCCGATTACTCTGCACAGAATGCATTATCTGGCTGCGCACACAGACAACAACAACAACAACAAAGTGCTTTTGAAATGGCGCCTTTCATGTCGGAGAACAATCCGAAGTTCTTCACAGTGCTTGTTTTCCAACAGAATTGGCAGGAGGCGGAGTGTCATTTTGCTTCTTTTCAGAGTCCGTTCAGAGTTTCACACCTCATTTACCTGAGGTGATGTTGGTAGGAAAGTGTAAGAGTCTTTGTAAATGTGTAAGGTTTCCCCTTAATCAGCCACAACTGCTGCAGTTTGAAGAGTCCCAGCTTCTCAAATCTTTCCAAAGAGCCAAAGTTCGTCATCCTGAGCTGAAGCTGGTTGACCTCTTCTTTCCCTCAGTCGGGAGCCTTGACGTCCTTCCTGAAGCTTGGTGAGCAGAACGACATTCAGGGTACGAGGGCGCAGGACGTGATAGCACGGTGCTAATGCTGTTGGTATGATGATGCAGAGGCCTGGATAACTCAAACGCTGATGTGAGCAAGTTGAACAAGTTGTTAGCGTTTTTACATTGATGAGGTGAAGGCAGAGCTGCACTGGGGGAGAATCAGATTGCATGAGGGGGGACTTGAGGCACAGGGCAGGTGGCTTAGAAGAATGTTGAAAGCTTGAAATGTGGTTGTGAATAAACGGGGGTATAGAGCGGCTTGAGAGATGTTTGTGGTGTTGTGGCTCAGGTATTAGTGAGAAAATTGGATGCAATTTAGGAATTGAAAAAAGATTTGGAGGAACTGGGGTTGGACACAAGTAAAAGCATTTGAAAAAAGGGGGTCGTGAAAAGCGGTTCCATTGGTGGTTCAGTGGTAGAATTCTCGCTCGCCACGCGGGACGCCGGGTTGGATTCCCGGCCAATGCAAGGTTGGCACTTAGTTGCTGTTTGAATTCTTGCTGCACTCTTGCTTGCAATGTCACGGTGTCCTGTGCAGCCACTCAATGTCATTGACAGCTTGATTGGGGCTCAAATTGAAGCGTTTCAAGAAATGAGCTGCATCTGGTGTTCCTTTCCAGTCTGTGGCACTGGTGGTTCAGTGGTAGAATTCTTGCCTGCCACGCGGGAGGCCCGGGTTCGATTCCCGGCCAATGCAAGGCTCTTTTTTTTCTTATTCCTCTGCACCTTCATTCCTTTAAATACTTCACTGCACTGCATACCCGCTCCCACCGGATCAATGTCTTCAGCGCTTTGCTCATGCAACTTTTCAGCATCTGCTTCATAACAGCCTTCCTTTTTCTTTCAGCTCACTTCAGCACTCCCGCTTCACACACTTGTCTTTAAACACAACGCTCCTCCTTTCATTTTCTCTTAAAGCCACTCTCTCATCATCAACTTTCACGACATTTCTACCTTCATCACCCTCTGCAAAATTCAAAGAACCTTCTCACAACTTGAGACCTGTTCACTTTTCACTCTCTTCAATCCAACTCACTTCTAACCACAAATTGGCTCTCAGGCCCGACTACTCTGCACAGAATGCAATATCTGGCTGCGCACACAGACAACAACAACGACAACAAAGTGCTTTTGAAATGGCGCCTTTCATGTCGGAGAACAATCCGAAGTTCTTCACAGTGCTTGTTTTCCAACAGAATTGGCAGGAGGCGGAGTGTCATTTTGCTTCTTTTCAGAGTCCGTTCAGAGTTTCACACCTCATTTACCTGCGGTGATGTTGGTAGGAAAGTGTAAGAGTCTTTGTAAATGTGTAAGGTTTCCCCTTAATCAGCCACAACTGCTGCAGTTTGAAGAGTCCCAGCTTCTCAAATCTTTCCAAAGAGCCAAAGTTCGTCATCCTGAGCTGAAGCTGGTTGACCTCTTCTTTCCCTCAGTCGGGAGCCTTGACGTCCTTCCTGAAGCTTGGTGAGCAGAACGACATTCAGGGTACGAGGGCGCAGGACGTGATAGCACGGTGCTAATGCTGTTGGTATGATGATGCAGAGGCCTGGATAACTCAAACGCTGATGTGAGTTAAGATCCCAGCAAGGCTGCTAGTGGTTTAAAACAATCGTGTAAATGAACATGGGTTCCAAATGACACTTGTTTGGTGGAGGATTGGTCTAAGACTTCGCTTTGTTTGAAGGCCAATTGTGCCCTTGACAGATTACTCAGGACACAATTAGGGGAAAAAATCCAGAAGGCCGGAAATCAGGAATGGCGCAAGGAGTATTCCTTTGGTCGGAAGGAGCTGGTTTCCATCAAAAAGCTTGAAGTTACAACTTGGCCCGATGGTAGCACAGTCAGGAGATTGTAAAGAAATGTAGTGGCTTGAAGAAGCTGACATATTGCATGAAGTGCTAATGCAGTGGTGTGAAGTGAGAGTAAAAATACAGGCCGCAAATGATTTGAACAAGTTGTTAGCGTTTTTACATTGATGAGGTGAAGGCAGAGCTGCACTGGGGGAGAATCAGATTGCATGAGAGGGGACTTGAGGCACAGGGCAGGTGGCTTAGAAGAATGTTGAAAGCTTGAAATGTGGTTGTGAATAAACGGGGGTATAGAGCGGCTTGAGAGATGTTTGTGGTGTTGTGGCTCAGGTATTAGTGAGAAAATTGGATGCAATTTAGGAATTGAAAAGACATTTGGAGGAACTGGGGTTGGACACAAGTAAAAGCATTTGAAAAAAGGGGGCCGTGAAAAGCGGTTCCATTGGTGGTTCAGTGGTAGAATTCTCGCTCGCCACGCGGGACGCCGGGTTGGATTCCCGGCCAATGCAAGGTTGGCATTTAGTTGCTGTTTGAATTCTTGCTGCACTCTTGCTTGCAATGTCACGGTGTCCTGTGCAGCCACTCAATGTCATTGACAGCTTGATTGGGGCTCAAATTGAAGCGTTTCAAGAAATGAGCTGCATCTGGTGTTCCTTTCCAGTCTGTGGCACTGGTGGTTCAGTGGTAGAATTCTTGCCTGCCACGCGGGAGGCCCGGGTTCGATTCCCGGCCAATGCAAGGCTCCTTTTTTTTCTTATTCCTCTGCACTTTCATTCCTTTAAATACTTCACTGCACTGCATACCCGCTCCCACCGGATCAATGTCTTCAGCGCTTTGCTCATGCAACTTTTCAGCATCTGCTTCATAACAGCCTTCCTTTTTCTTTCAGCTCACTTCAGCACTCCCGCTTCACACACTTGTCTTTAAACACAACGCTCCTCCTTTCATTTTCTCTTAAAGCCACTCTCTCATCATCAACTTTCACGACATTTCTACCTTCATCACCCTCTGCAAAATTCAAAGAACCTTCTCACAACTTGAGACCTGTTCACTTTTCACTCTCTTCAATCCAACTCACTTCTAACCACAAATTGGCTCTCAGGCCCGACTACTCTGCACAGAATGCAATATCTGGCTGCGCACACAGACAACAACAACGACAACAAAGTGCTTTTGAAATGGCGCCTTTCATGTCGGAGAACAATCCGAAGTTCTTCACAGTGCTTGTTTTCCAACAGAATTGGCAGGAGGCGGAGTGTCATTTTGCTTCTTTTCAGAGTCCGTTCAGAGTTTCACACCTCATTTACCTGCGGTGATGTTGGTAGGAAAGTGTAAGAGTCTTTGTAAATGTGTAAGGTTTCCCCTTAATCAGCCACAACTGCTGCAGTTTGAAGAGTCCCAGCTTCTCAAATCTTTCCAAAGAGCCAAAGTTCGTCATCCTGAGCTGAAGCTGGTTGACCTCTTCTTTCCCTCAGTCGGGAGCCTTGACGTCCTTCCTGAAGCTTGGTGAGCAGAACGACATTCAGGGTACGAGGGCGCAGGACGTGATAGCACGGTGCTAATGCTGTTGGTATGATGATGCAGAGGCCTGGATAACTCAAACGCTGATGTGAGTTAAGATCCCAGCAAGGCTGCTAGTGGTTTAAAACAATCGTGTAAATGAACATGGGTTCCAAATGACACTTGTTTGGTGGAGGATTGGTCTAAGACTTCGCTTTGTTTGAAGGCCAATTGTGCCCTTGACAGATTACTCAGGACACAATTAGGGGAAAAAATCCAGAAGGCCGGAAATCAGGAATGGCGCAAGGAGTATTCCTTTGGTCGGAAGGAGCTGGTTTCCATCAAAAAGCTTGAAGTTACAACTTGGCCCGATGGTAGCACAGTCAGGAGATTGTAAAGAAATGTAGTGGCTTGAAGAAGCTGACATATTGCATGAAGTGCTAATGCAGTGGTGTGAAGTGAGAGTAAAAATACAGGCCGCAAATGATTTGAACAAGTTGTTAGCGTTTTTACATTGATGAGGTGAAGGCAGAGCTGCACTGGGGGAGAATCAGATTGCATGAGAGGGGACTTGAGGCACAGGGCAGGTGGCTTAGAAGAATGTTGAAAGCTTGAAATGTGGTTGTGAATAAACGGGGGTATAGAGCGGCTTGAGAGATGTTTGTGGTGTTGTGGCTCAGGTATTAGTGAGAAAATTGGATGCAATTTAGGAATTGAAAAGACATTTGGAGGAACTGGGGTTGGACACAAGTAAAAGCATTTGAAAAAAGGGGGCCGTGAAAAGCGGTTCCATTGGTGGTTCAGTGGTAGAATTCTCGCTCGCCACGCGGGACGCCGGGTTGGATTCCCGGCCAATGCAAGGTTGGCACTTAGTTGCTGTTTGAATTCTTGCTGCACTCTTGCTTGCAATGTCACGGTGTCCTGTGCAGCCACTCAATGTCATTGACAGCTTGATTGGGGCTCAAATTGAAGCGTTTCAAGAAATGAGCTGCATCTGGTGTTCCCTTCCAGTCTGTGGCATTGGTGGTTCAGTGGTAGAATTCTCGCCTGCCACGCGTGAGGCCCGGGTTCGATTCCCGGCCAATGCAAGGCTCCTTTTTTTTCTTATTCCTCTGCACTTTCATTCCTTTAAATACTTCACTGCACTGCATACCCGCTCCCACCGGATCAATGTCTTCAGCGCTTTGCTCATGCAACTTTTCAGCATCTGCTTCATAACAGCCTTCCTTTTTCTTTCAGCTCACTTCAGCACTCCCGCTTCACACACTTGTCTTTAAACACAACGCTCCTCCTTTCATTTTCTCTTAAAGCCACTCTCTCATCATCAACTTTCACGACATTTCTACCTTCATCACCTTCTGCAAAATTCAAAGAACCTTCTCACAACTTGAGACCTGTTCACTTTTCACTCTCTTCAACCCAACTCACTTCTAACCACAAATTGGTTCTCAGGCCCGACTACTCTGCACAGAATGCAATATCTGGCTGCGCACACAGACAACAACAACGACAACAAAGTGCTTTTGAAATGGCGCCTTTCATGTCGGAGAACAATCCGAAGTTCTTCACAGTGCTTGTTTTCCAACAGAATTGGCAGGAGGCGGAGTGTCACTTTGCTTCTTTTCAGAGTCCGTTCAGAGTTTCACACCTCATTTACCTGAGGTGATGTTGGTAGGAAAGTGTAAGAGTCTTTGTAAATGTGTAAGGTTTCCCCTTAATCAGCCACAACTGCTGCAGTCTGAAGAGTCCCAGCTTCTCAAATCTTTCCAAAGAGCCAAAGTTCGTCATCCTGAGCTGAAGCTGGTTGACCTCTTCTTTCCCTCAGTCGGGAGCCTTGACGTCCTTCCTGAAGCTTGGTGAGCAGAACGACATTCAGGGTACGAGGGCGCAGGACGTGATAGCACGGTGCTAATGCTGTTGGTATGATGATGCAGAGGCCTGGATAACTCAAACGCTGATGTGAGTTAAGATCCCAGCAAGGCTGCTAGTGGTTTAAAACAATCATGTAAGTGAACATGGGTTCCAAATGACACTTGTTTGGTGGAGGATTGGGCTGAGACTTCCCTTTGTTTGAAGGCCAATTGTGCCCTTGACAGATTACTCAGGACACAATTAGGGGAAAAAATCCAGCAGGCAGGAAATCAGGAATGGCGCAAGGAGTATTCCTTTGGTCGGAAGGAGCTGGTTTCCATCAAAAAGCTTGAAGTTACAACTTGGCCCGATGCTAGCACAGTCAGGAGATTGTAAAGAAATGTAGTGGCTTGAAGAAGCTGACATATTGCATGAAGTGCTAATGCAGTGGTGTGAAGTGAGAGTAAAAATACAGGCCGCAAATGATTTGAACAAGTTGTTAGCGTTTTTACATTGATGAGGTGAAGGCAGAGCTGCACTGGGGGAGAATCAGATTGCATGAGAGGGGACTTGAGGCACAGGGCAGGTGGCTTAGAAGAATGTTGAAAGCTTGAAATGTGGTTGTGAATAAACGGGGGTATAGAGCGGCTTGAGAGATGTTTGTGGTGTTGTGGCTCAGGTATTAGTGAGAAAATTGGATGCAATTTAGGAATTGAAAAAAGATTTGGAGGAACTGGGGTTGGACACAAGTAAAAGCATTTGAAAAAAGGGGGCCGTGAAAAGCGGTTCCATTGGTGGTTCAGTGGTAGAATTCTCGCTCGCCACGCGGGACGCCGGGTTGGATTCCCGGCCAATGCAAGGTTGGCATTTAGTTGCTGTTTGAATTCTTGCTGCACTCTTGCTTGCAATGTCACGGTGTCCTGTGCAGCCACTCAATGTCATTGACAGCTTGATTGGGGCTCAAATTGAAGCGTTTCAAGAAATGAGCTGCATCTGGTGTTCCTTTCCAGTCTGTGGCATTGGTGGTTCAGTGGTAGAATTCTCGCCTGCCACGCGTGAGGCCTGGGTTAGATTCCCGGCCAATGCAAGGCTGCTTTGTTTCTTATTACTCTGCATTTTCATTCCTTTAAATGCTTCACTGCACTGCACACCCGCTCCCACCGGATCAATGTCTTCAGCGCTTTGCTCATGCAACTTTTCAGCATCTGCTTCATAACAGCCTTCCTTTTTCTTTCAGCTCACTTCAGCACTCCCGCTTCACACACTTGTCTTTAAACACAACGCTCCTCCTTTCATTTTCTCTTAAAGCCACTCACTCATCATCAACTTTCACGACATTTCTACCTTCATCACCTTCTGCAAAATTCAAAGAACCTTCTCACAACTTGAGACCTGTTCACTTTTCACTCTCTTCAACCCAACTCACTTCTAACCACAAATTGGTTCTCAGGCCCGAGTACTCTGCACAGAATGCAATATCTGGCTGCGCACACAGACAACAACAACAACAACAAAGTGCTTTTGAAATGGCGCCTTTCATGTCGGAGAACAATCCGAAGTTCTTCACAGTGCTTGTTTTCCAACAGAATTGGCAGGAGGCGGAGTGTCACTTTGCTTCTTTTCAGAGTCCGTTCAGAGTTTCACACCATTTACCTGCGGTGATGTTGGTATGAAAGTGTAAGAGTCTTTGTAAATGTGTAAGGTTTCCCCTTAATCAGCCACAACTGCTGCAGTTTGAAGAGTCCCAGCTTCTCAAATCTTTCCAAAGAGCCAAAGTTCGTCATCCTGAGCTGAAGCTGGTTGACCTCTTCTTTCCCTCAGTCGGGAGCCTTGACGTCCTTCCTGAAGCTTGGTGAGCAGAACGACATTCAGGGTACGAGGGCGCAGGAAGTGATAGCACGGTGCTAATGCTGTTGGTATGATGATGCAGAGGCCTGGATAGCTCAAATGCTGATGTGAGTTAAGATCCCCGCAAGGCTGCTAGTGGTTTAAAACAATCGTGCAAATGAACATGGGTTCCAAATGACACTTGTTTGGTGGAGGATTGGGCTGAGACTTCCCTTTGTTTGAAGGCCAATTGTGCCCTTGACAAATTACTCAGGACACAATTAGGAGAAAAAATCCAGCAGGCAGGAAATCAGGAATGGCGCAAGCAGTATTCCTTTGGTCGGAAGGAGCTGGTTTCCATCAAAAAGCTTGAAGTTACAACTTGGCCCGATGCTACCACAGTCAGGAGATTGTAAAGAAATGTAGTGGCTTGAAGAAGCCGACATATTGCATGAAGTGCTAATGCAGTGGTGTGAAGTGAGAGTAAAAATACAGGCCGCAAATGATTTGAACAAGTTGTTAGCGTTTTTACATTGATGAGGTGAAGGCAGAGCTGCACTGGGGGAGAATCAGATTGCATGAGAGGGGACTTGAGGCACAGGGCAGGTGGCTTAGAAGAATGTGGAAAGCTTGAAACGTGGTTGTGAATAAACGGGGGTATAGAGCGGCTTGAGAGATGTTTGTGGTGTTGTGGCTCAGGTATTAGTGAGAAAATTGGATGCAATTTAGGAATTGAAAAGACATTTGGAGGAACTGTGGTTGGACACAAGTAAAAGCATTTGAAAAAAGGGGGCCGTGAAATGCGTTTTCATTGGTGGTTCAGTGGTAGAATTCAAGATTGCCACGTGGGAGGCCTGGGTTGGATTCCTGGCCAATGCAAGGTTGGCATTTAGTTGCTGTTTGAATTCTTGCTGCACTCTTGCTTGCAATGTCACGGTGTCCTGTGCAGCCACTCAATGTCATTGACAGCTTGATTAGGGTTCCAAATTGAAGCGTTTCAAGAAATGAGCTGCATCTGGTGTTCCTTCCCAGTTTGTGGCATTGGTGGTTCAGTGGTAGAATTCTCATCTGCCACGCGGGAGGCCCGGGTTCGATTCCCGGCCAATGCAAGGCTCCTTTCTTTCTTATTCCTCTGCACTTTCATTCCTTTAAATACTTCACTGCACTGCACACCCGCTCCCACCGGATCAATGTCTTCAGCGCTTTGCTCATGCAACTTTTCAGCATCTGCTTCATAACAGCCTTCCTTTTTCTTTCAGCTCACTTCAGCACTCCCGCTTCACACACTTGTCTTTAAACACAACACTCCTCCTTTCATTTTCTCTTAAAGCCACTCTCTCATCATCAACTTTCACGACATTTCTACCTTCATCACCCTCTGCAAAATTCAAAGAAC
Source organism: Carcharodon carcharias (assembly GCF_017639515.1). Taxonomy (NCBI): domain Eukaryota; kingdom Metazoa; phylum Chordata; class Chondrichthyes; order Lamniformes; family Lamnidae; genus Carcharodon; species Carcharodon carcharias. Next base: position 104,953,797 of record NC_054467.1, on the reverse strand, counting down.
CTTCTCACAACTTGAGACCTGTTCACTTTTCACTCTCTTCAACCCAACTCACTTCTAACCACAAATTGGTTCTCAGGCCCGACTACTCTGCACAGAATGCAATATCTGGCTGCGCACACAGACAACAACAACAACAACAAAGTGCTTTTGAAATGGCGCCTTTCATGTCGGAGAACAATCCGAAGTTCTTCACAGTGCTTGTTTTCCAACAGAATTGGCAGGAGGCGGAGTGTCACTTTGCTACTTTTCAGAGTCCGTTCAGAGTTTCACACCTCATTTACCTGAGGTGATGTTGGTAGGAAAGTGTAAGAGTCTTTGTAAATGTGTAAGGTTTCCCCTTAATCAGCCACAACTGCTGCAGTCTGAAGAGTCCCAGCTTCTCAAATCTTTCCAAAGAGCCAAAGTTCGTCATCCTGAGCTGAAGCTGGTTGACCTCTTCTTTCCCTCAGTCGGGAGGGTTGACGTCCTTCCTGAAGCTTGGTGAGCAGAAAAACATTCAGGGTACGAGGGCGCAGGACGTGATAGCACGGTGCTAATGCTGTTGGTGTGATGATGCAGAGGCCTGGATAACTCAAATGCTGATGTGAGTTAAGATCCCAGCAAGGCTGCTAGTGGTTTAAAACAATCGTGTAAATGAACATGGGTTCCAAATGACACTTGTTTGGTGGAGGATTGGGCTGAGACTTCCCTTTGTTTGAAGGCCAATTGTGCCCTTGACAGATTACTCAGGACACAATTAGGGGAAAAAATCCAGCAGGCAGGAAATCAGGAATGGCGCAAGGAGTATTCCTTTGGTCGGAAGGAGCTGGTTTCCATCAAAAAGCTTGAAGTTACAACTTGGCCCGATGCTAGCACAGTCAGGAGATTGTAAAGAAATGTAGTGGCTTGAAGAAGCTGACATATTGCATGAAGTGCTAATGCAGTGGTGTGAAGTGAGAGTAAAAATACAGGCCGCAAATGATTTGAACAAGTTGTTAGCGTTTTTACATTGATGAGGTGAAGGCAGAGCTGCACTGGGGGAGAATCAGATTGCATGAGAGGGGACTTGAGGCACAGGGCAGGTGGCTTAGAAGAATGTTGAAAGCTTGAAATGTGGTTGTGAATAAACGGGGGTATAGAGCGGCTTGAGAGATGTTTGTGGTGTTGTGGCTCAGGTATTAGTGAGAAAATTGGATGCAATTTAGGAATTGAAAAGACATTTGGAGGAACTGGGGTTGGACACAAGTAAAAGCATTTGAAAAAAGGGGGCCGTGAAAAGCGGTTGCATTGGTGGTTCAGTGGTATAATTCTCGCTTGCCGCGTGGGAGGCCTGGGTTGGATTCCCGGCCAATGCAAGGTTGGCACTTAGTTGCTGTTTGAATTCTTGCTGCACTCTTGCTTGCAATGTCACGGTGTCCTGTGCAGCCACTCAATGTCATTGACAGCTTGATTGGGCCTCCAAATTGAAGCGTTTCAAGAAATGAGCTGCATCTGGTGTTCCTTTCCAGTCTGTGGCATTGGTGGTTCAGTGTTAGAATTCTAGCCTGCCATGCGAGAGGCCTGGGTTCGATTCCCGGCCAATGCAAGGCTCCTTTGTTTCTTATTACTCTGCATTTTTATTCCTTGAAATACTTCACTGCACTGCACACCCGCTCCCACCGGATCAATGTCTTCAGCGCTTTGCTCATGCAACTTTTCAGCATCTGCTTCATAACAGCCTTCCTTTTTCTTTCAGCTCACTTCAGCACTCCCGCTTCACACACTTGTCTTTAAACACAACGCTCCTCCTTTCATTTTCTCTTAAAGCCACTCTCTCATCATCAACTTTCACGACATTTCTACCTTCATCACCTTCTGCAAAATTCAAAGAACCTTCTCACAACTTGAGTCCTGTTCACTTTTCACTCTCTTCAAACCAACTCACTTCTAACCACGAATTGGTTCTCAGGCCCGACTACTCTGCACAGAATGCATTATCTGGCTGCGCACACAGACAACATCAACAACAACAAAGTGCTTTGAAATGGCGCCTTTCAGGTCGGAGAGCAATCCGAAGCTCTTCACAGTGCTGTTTTCCAACAGAATTGGCAGGAGGCGGAGTGTCAATTTGCTTCTTTTCAGAGTCCGTTCAGAGTTTCACACCTCATTTACCTGAGGTGATGTTGGTAGGAAAGTGTAAGAGTCTTTGTAAATGTGTAAGGTTTCCCCTTGATCAGCCACAACTGCTGCAGTTTGAAGAGTCCCAGCTTCTCAAATCTTTCCAAAGAGCCAAAGTTCGTCATCCTGAGCTGAAGCTGGTTGACCTCTTCTTTCCCTCAGTCGGGAGCCTTGACGTCCTTCCTGAAGCTTGGTGAGCAGAACGACATTCAGGGTACGAGGGCGCAGGACGTGATAGCACGGTGCTAATGCTGTTGGTATGATGATGCAGAGGCCTGGATAACTCAAATGCTGATGTGAGTTAAGATCCCAGCAAGGCTGCTAGCGGTTTAAAACAATCGTGTAAATGAACATGGGTTCCAAATGACACTTGTTTGGTGGAGAATTGGGCTGAGACTTCCCTTTGTTTGAAGGCCAATTGTGCCCTTGACAGATTACTCAGGACACAATTAGGGGAAAAAATCCAGCAGGCAGGAAATCAGGAATGGCGCAAGGATTATTCCTTTGGTCAGAAGGAGCTGGATTCCATCAAAAAGCTTGAAATTACAACTTGGCCCGATGCTAGCACAGTCAGGAGATTGTAAAGAAATGTAGTGGCTTGAAGAAGCTGACATATTGCATGAAGTGCTAATGCAGTGGTGTGAAGTGAGAGTAAAAATACAGGCCGCAAATGATTTGAACAAGTTGTTAGCGTTTTTACATTGATGAGGTGAAGGCAGAGCTGCACTGGGGGAGAATCAGATTGCATGAGAGGGGACTTGAGGCACAGGGCAGGTGGCTTAGAAGAATGTTGAAAGCTTGAAATGTGGTTGTGAATAAATGGGGGTATAGAGCGGCTTGAGAGATGTTTGTGGTGTTGTGGCTCAGGTATTAGTGAGAAAATTGGATGCAATTTAGGAATTGAAAAGACATTTGGAGGAACTGGGGTTGGACACAAGTAAAAGCATTTGAAAAAAGGGGGCCGTGAAAAGCGGTTGCATTGGTGGTTCAGTGGTAGAATTCTCGCTTGCCACGCGGGAGGCCTGGGTTGGATTCCCGGCCAATGCAAGGTTGGCATTTAGTTGCTGTTTGAATTCTTGCTGCACTCTTGCTTGCAATGTCACGGTGTCCTGTGCAGCCACTCAATGTCATTGACAGCTTGATTGGGGCTGCAAATTGAAGCGTTTCAAGAAATGAGCTGCATCTGGTGTTCCTTTCCTGTCTGTGGCATTGGTGGTTCAGTGGTAGAATTCTTGACGGCCACGCGGGAGGCCTGGGTTCGATTCCCGGCCAATGCAAGGCTCCTTTGTTTCTTATTTCTCTGCATTTTCATTCCTTTAAATACTTCACTGCACTGCACACCCGCTCCCACCGGATCAATGTCTTCAGCGCTTTGCTCATGCAACTTTTCAGCATCTGCTTCATAACAGCCTTCCTTTTTCTTTCAGCTCACTTCAGCACTCCCGCTTCACACACTTGTCTTTAAACACAACGCTCCTCCTTTCATTTTCTCTTAAAGCCACTCTCTCATCATCAACTTTCACGACATTTCTACCTTCATCACCTTCTGCAAAATTCAAAGAACCTTCTCACAACTTGAGACCTGTTCACTTTTCACTCTCTTCAACCCAACTCACTTCTAACCACAAATTGGTTCTCAGGCCCGACTACTCTGCATAGAATGCAATATCTGGCTGCGCACACAGACAACATCAACAACAACAAAGTGCTTTGAAATGGCGCCTTTCAGGTCGGAGAACAATCCGAAGCTCTTCACAGTGCTGTTTTCCAACAGAATTGGCAGGAGGCGGAGTGTCAATTTGCTTCTTTTCAGAGTCCGTTCAGAGTTTCACACCTCATTTACCTGAGGTGATGTTGGTAGGAAAGTGTAAGAGTCTTTGTAAATGTGTAAGGTTTCCCCTTGATCAGCCACAACTGCTGCAGTTTGAAGAGTCCCAGCTTCTCAAATCTTTCCAAAGAGCCAAAGTTCGTCATCCTGAGCTGAAGCTGGTTGACCTCTTCTTTCCCTCAGTCGGGAGCCTTGACGTCCTTCCTGAAGCTTGGTGAGCAGAACGACATTCAGGGTACGAGGGCGCAGGACGTGATAGCACGGTGCTAATGCTGTTGGTATGATGATGCAGAGGCCTGGATAACTCAAATGCTGATGTGAGTTAAGATCCCAGCAAGGCTGCTAGCGGTTTAAAACAATCGTGTAAATGAACATGGGTTCCAAATGACACTTGTTTGGTGGAGAATTGGGCTGAGACTTCCCTTTGTTTGAAGGCCAATTGTGCCCTTGACAGATTACTCAGGACACAATTAGGGGAAAAAATCCAGCAGGCAGGAAATCAGGAATGGCGCAAGGATTATTCCTTTGGTCAGAAGGAGCTGGATTCCATCAAAAAGCTTGAAATTACAACTTGGCCCGATGCTAGCACAGTCAGGAGATTGTAAAGAAATGTAGTGGCTTGAAGAAGCTGACATATTGCATGAAGTGCTAATGCAGTGGTGTGAAGTGAGAGTAAAAATACAGGCTGCAAATGATTTGAACAAGTTGTTAGCGTTTTTACATTGATGAGGTGAAGGCAGAGCTGCACTGGGGGAGAATCAGATTGCATGAGAGGGGACTTGAGGCACAGGGCAGGTGGCTTAGAAGAATGTTGAAAGCTTGAAATGTGGTTGTGAATAAACGGGGGTATAGAGCGGCTTGAGAGATGTTTGTGGTGTTGTGGCTCAGGTATTAGTGAGAAAATTGGATGCAATTTAGGAATTGAAAAGACATTTGGAGGAACTGGGGTTGGACACAAGTACAAGCATTTGAAAAAAGGGGGCCGTGAAAAGCGGTTGCATTGGTGGTTCAGTGGTAGAATTCTCGCTCGCCACGCGGGAGGCCTGGGTTGGATTCCCGGCCAATGCAAGGTTGGCATTTAGTTGCTGTTTGAATTCTTGCTGCACTCTTGCTTGCAATGTCACGGTGTCCTGTGCAGCCACTCAATGTCATTGACAGCTTGATTGGGGCTGCAAATTGAAGCGTTTCAAGAAATGAGCTGCATCTGGTGTTCCTTTCCTGTCTGTGTCATTGGTGGTTCAGTGGTAGAATTCTAGCCTGCCACGCGGGAGGCCTGGGTTCGATTCCCGGCCAATGCAAGGCTCCTTTGTTTCTTATTTCTCTGCATTTTCATTCCTTTAAATACTTCACTGCACTGCACACCCGCTCCCACCGGATCAATGTCTTCAGCGCTTTGCTCATGCAACTTTTCAGCATCTGCTTCATAACAGCCTTCCTTTTTCTTTCAGCTCACTTCAGCACTCCCGCTTCACACACTTGTCTTTAAACACAACGCTCCTCCTTTCATTTTCTCTTAAAGCCACTCTCTCATCATCAACTTTCACGACATTTCTACCTTCATCACCTTCTGCAAAATTCAAAGAACCTTCTCACAACTTGAGACCTGTTCACTTTTCACTCTCTTCAACCCAACTCACTTCTAACCACAAATTGGTTCTCAGGCCCGACTACTCTGCATAGAATGCAATATCCGGCTGCGCACACAGACAACAACAACAACAACAAAGTGCTTTTGAAATGGCGCCTTTCATGTCGGAGAACAATCCGAAGCACTTCACAGTGCTGTTTTCCAACAGAATTGGCAGGAGGCGGAGTGTCACTTTGCTTCTTTTCAGAGTCCGTTCAGAGTTTCACACCTCATTTACCTGCGGTGATGTTGGTAGGAAAGTGTAAGAGTCTTTGTAAATGTGTAAGGTTTCCCCTTAATCAGCCACAACTGCTGCAGTTTGAAGAGTCCCAGCTTCTCAAATCTTTCCAAAGAGCCAAAGTTCGTCATCCTGAGCTGAAGCTGGTTGACCTCTTCTTTCCCTCAGTCGGGAGCCTTGACGTCCTTCCTGAAGCTTGGTGAGCAGAGCGACATTCAGGGTACGAGGGCGCAGGACGTGATAGCACGGTGCTAATGCTGTTGGTATGATGATGCAGAGGCCTGGATAACTCAAATGCTGATGTGAGTTAAGATCCCAGCAAGGCTGCTAGTGGTTTAAAACAATCGTGTAAATGAACATGGGTTCCAAATGACACTTGTTTGGTGGAGGATTGGGCTGAGACTTCCCTTTGTTTGAAGGCCAATTGTGCCCTTGACAAATTACTCAAGACACAATTAGGGGAAGAAATCCAGCAGGCAGGAAATCAGGAATGGCGCAAGCAGTATTCCTTTGGCTGGAAGGAGCTGGTTTCCATCAAAAAGCTTGAAGTTACAACTTGGCCCGATGCTACCACAGTCAGGAGATTGTAAAGAAATGTAGTGGCTTGAAGAAGCCGACATATTGCATGAAGTGCTAATGCAGTGGTGTGAAGTGAGAGTAAAAATACAGGCCGCAAATGATTTGAACAAGTTGTTAGCGTTTTTACATTGATGAGGTGAAGGCAGAGCTGCAGTGGGGGAGAATCAGATTGCATGAGAGGGGACTTGAGGCACAGGGCAGGTGGCTTAGAAGAATGTTGAAAGCTTGAAATGTGGTTGTGAATAAACGGGGGTGTAGAGCGGCTTGAGAGATGTTTGTGGTGTTGTGGCTCAGGTATTAGTGAGAAAATTGGATGCAATTTAGGAATTGAAAAGACATTTGGAGGAACTGGGGTTGGACACAAGTAAAAGCATTTGAAAAAAGGGGGCCGTGAAAAGCGTTTGCATTGGTGGTTCAGTGGTAGAATTCTCGCCTACCCCGTGGGGGGCCTGGGTTGGATTCCCGGCCAATGCAAGGTTGGCATTTAGTTGCTGTTTGAATTCTTGCTGCACTCTTGCTTGCAATGTCACGGTGTCCTGTGCAGCCACTCAATGTCATTGACAGCTTGATTGGGCCTCCAAATTGAAGCATTTCAAGAAATGAGCTGCATCTGGTGTTCCTTTCCCGTCTGTGGCATTGGTGGTTCAGTGGTAGAATTCTCGCCTGCCACGCGGGAGGCCCGGGTTCGATTCCCGGCCAATGCAAGGCTCCTTTTTTTTCTTATTCCTCTGCACTTTCATTCCTTTAAATACTTCACTGCACTGCACACCCGCTCCCACCGGATCAATGTCTTCAGCGCTTTGCTCATGCAACTTTTCAGCATCTGCTTCATAACAGCCTTCTTTTTTCTTTCAGCTCACTTCAGCACTCCCGCTTCACACACTTGTCTTTAAACACAACGCTCCTCCTTTCATTTTCTCTTAAAGCCACTCTCTCATCATCAACTTTCACGACATTTCTACCTTCATCACCTTCTGCAAAATTCAAAGAACCTTCTCACAACTTGAGACCTGTTCACTTTTCACTCTCTTCAACCCAACTCACTTCTAACCACAAATTGGTTCTCAGGCCCGACTACTCTGCACAGAATGCAATATCTGGCTGCGCACACAGACAACAACAACAACAACAAAGTGCTTTTGAAATGGCGCCTTTCATGTCGGAGAACAATCCGAAGTTCTTCACAGTGCTTGTTTTCCAACAGAATTGGCAGGAGGCGGAGTGTCACTTTGCTTCTTTTCAGAGTCCGTTCAGAGTTTCACACCTCATTTACCTGCGGTGATGTTGGTAGGAAAGTGTAAGAGTCTTTGTAAATGTGTAAGGTTTCCCCTTAATCAGCCACAACTGCTGCAGTTTGAAGAGTCCCAGCTTCTCAAATCTTTCCAAAGAGCCAAAGTTCGTCATCCTGAGCTGAAGCTGGTTGACCTCTTCTTTCCCTCAGTCGGGAGCCTTGACGTCCTTCCTGAAGCTTGGTGAGCAGAACGACATTCAGGGTACGAGGGCGCAGGAAGTGATAGCACGGTGCTAATGCTGTTGGTATGATGATGCAGAGGCCTGGATAGCTCAAATGCTGATGTGAGTTAAGATCCCCGCAAGGCTGCTAGTGGTTTAAAACAATCGTGTAAATGAACATGGGATCCAAATGAGACTTGTTTGGTGGAGGATTGGGCTGAGACTTCCCTTTGTTTGAAGGCCAATTGTGCCCTTGACAAATTACTCAGGACACAATTAGGAGAAAAAATCCAGCAGGCAGGAAATCAGGAATGGCGCAAGCAGTATTCCTTTGGTCGGAAGGAGCTGGTTTCCATCAAAAAGCTTGAAGTTACAACTTGGCCCGATGCTAGCACAGTCAGGAGATTGTAAAGAAATGTAGTGGCTTGAAGAAGCCGACATATTGCATGAAGTGCTAATGCAGTGGTGTGAAGTGAGAGTAAAAATACAGGCCGCAAATGATTTGAACAAGTTGTTAGCGTTTTTACATTGATGAGGTGAAGGCAGAGCTGCACTGGGGGAGAATCAGATTGCATGAGAGGGGACTTGAGGCACAGGGCAGGTGGCTTAGAAGAATGTGGAAAGCTTGAAATGTGGTTGTGAATAAACGGGGGTATAGAGCGGCTTGAGAGATGTTTGTGGTGTTGTGGCTCAGGTATTAGTGAGAAAATTGGATGCAATTTAGGAATTGAAAAGACATTTGGAGGAACTGTGGTTGGACACAAGTAAAAGCATTTGAAAAAAGGGGGCCGTGAAATGCGTTTTCATTGGTGGTTCAGTGGTAGAATTCTCGATTGCCACGTGGGAGGACTGGGTTGGATTCCTGGCCAATGCAAGGTTGGCATTTAGTTGCTGTTTGAATTCTTGCTGCACTCTTGCTTGCAATGTCACGGTGTCCTGTGCAGCCACTGAATGTCATTGACAGCTTGATTAGGGTTCCAAATTGAAGCGTTTCAAGAAATGAGCTGCATCTGGTGTTCCTTTCCAGTTTGTGGCATTGGTGGTTCAGTGGTATAATTGTCATTTGCCACGCGGGAGGCCCGGGTTCGATTCCCGGCCAATGCAAGGCTCCTTTCTTTCTTATTCCTCTGCACTTTCATTCCTTTAAATACTTCACTGCACTGCACACCCGCTCCCACCGGATCAATGTCTTCAGCGCTTTGCTCATGCAACTTTTCAGCATCTGCTTCATAACAGCCTTCCTTTTTCTTTCAGCTCACTTCAGCACTCCCGCTTCACACACTTGTCTTTAAACACAACACTCCTCCTTTCATTTTCTCTTAAAGCCACTCTCTCATCATCAACTTTCACGACATTTCTACCTTCATCACCCTCTGCAAAATTCAAAGAACCTTCTCACAACTTGAGACCTGTTCACTTTTCACTCTCTTCAACCCAACTCACTTCTAACCACAAATTGGTTCTCAGGCCCGACTACTCTGCACAGAATGCAATATCTGGCTGCGCACACAGACAACAACAACGACAACAAAGTGCTTTTGAAATGGCGCCTTTCATGTCGGAGAACAATCCGAAGTTCTTCACAGTGCTTGTTTTCCAACAGAATTGGCAGGAGGCGGAGTGTCACTTTGCTACTTTTCAGAGTCCGTTCAGAGTTTCACACCTCATTTACCTGAGGTGATGTTGGTAGGAAAGTGTAAGAGTCTTTGTAAATGTGTAAGGTTTCCCCTTAATCAGCCACAACTGCTGCAGTCTGAAGAGTCCCAGCTTCTCAAATCTTTCCAAAGAGCCAAAGTTCGTCATCCTGAGCTGAAGCTGGTTGACCTCTTCTTTCCCTCAGTCGGGAGGGTTGACGTCCTTCCTGAAGCTTGGTGAGCAGAACGACATTCAGGGTACGAGGGCGCAGGACGTGATAGCACGGTGCTAATGCTGTTGGTATGATGATGCAGAGGCCTGGATAACTCAAATGCTGATGTGAGTTAAGATCCCAGCAAGGCTGCTAGCGGTTTAAAACAATCGTGTAAATGAACATGGGTTCCAAATGACACTTGTTTGGTGGAGGATTGGGCTGAGACTTCCCTTTGTTTGAAGGCCAATTGTGCCCTTGACAGATTACTCAGGACACAATTAGGGGAAAAAATCCAGCAGGCAGGAAATCAGGAATGGCGCAAGGATTATTCCTTTGGTCAGAAGGAGCTGGATTCCATCAAAAAGCTTGAAATTACAACTTGGCCCGATGGTAGCACAGTCAGGAGATTGTAAAGAAATGTAGTGGCTTGAAGAAGCTGACATATTGCATGAAGTGCTAATGCAGTGTTGTGAAGTGAGAGTAAAAATACAGGCCGCAAATGATTTGAACAAGTTGTTAGCGTTTTTACATTGATGAGGTGAAGGCAGAGCTGCACTGGGGGAGAATCAGATTGCATGAGAGGGGACTTGAGGCACAGGGCAGGTGGCTTAGAAGAATGTTGAAAGCTTGAAATGTGGTTGTGAATAAACGGGGGTATAGAGCGGCTTGAGAGATGTTTGTGGTGTTGTGGCTCAGGTATTAGTGAGAAAATTGGATGCAATTTAGGAATTGAAAAGAAATTTGGAGGAACTGGGGTTGGACACAAGTAAAAGCATTTGAAAAAAGGGGGCGGTGAAAAGCGTTTGCATTGGTGGTTCAGTGGTAGGATTGTCGCTTGCCACGTGGGAGGCCTGCGTTAGATTCCTGGCCAATGCAAGGTTGGCATTTAGTTGCTGTTTGAATTCTTGCTGCACTCTTGCTTGCAATGTCACGGTGTCCTGTGCAGCCACTCAATGTCATTGACAGCTTGATTGGGCCTCCAAATTGAAGCGTTTCAAGAAATGAGCTGCATCTGGTGTTCATTTCCCGTCTGTGGCATTGGTGGTTCAGTGGTAGGATTCTTGCCGGCCACGCGGGAGGCCTGGGTTCGATTCCCGGCCAATGCAAGGCTCATTTGTTTCTTATTACTCTGCATTTTCATTCCTTTAAATACTTCACTGCACTGCACACCCGCTCCCACCGGATCAATGTCTTCAGCGCTTTGCTCATGCAACTTTTCAGCATCTGCTTCATAACAGCCTTCCTTTTTCTTTCAGCTCACTTCAGCACTCCCACTTCACACACTTGTCTTTAAACACAACGCTCCTCCTTTCATTTTCTCTTAAAGCCACTCTCTCATCATCAACTTTCACGACATTTCTACCTTCATCACCTTCTGCAAAATTCAAAGAACCTTCTCACAACTTGAGACCTGTTCAATTTTCACTCTCTTCAAACCAACTCACTTCTAACCACGAATTGGTTCTCAGGCCCGACTACTCTGCACAGAATGCATTATCTGGCTGCGCACACAGACAACAACAACAACAACAAAGTGCTTTGAAATGGCGCCTTTCATGTCGGAGAACAATCCGAAGCTCTTCACAGTGCTGTTTTCCAACAGAATTGGCAGGAGGCGGAGTGTCAATTTGCTTCTTTTCAGAGTCCGTTCAGAGTTTCACACCTCATTTACCTGAGGTGATGTTGGTAGGAAAGTGTAAGAGTCTTTGTAAATGTGTAAGGTTTCCCCTTGATCAGCCACAACTGCTGCAGTTTGAAGAGTCCCAGCTTCTCAAATCTTTCCAAAGAGCCAAAGTTCGTCATCCTGAGCTGAAGCTGGTTGACCTCTTCTTTCCCTCAGTCGGGAGCCTTGACGTCCTTCCTGAAGCTTGGTGAGCAGAACGACATTCAGGGTACGAGGGCGCAGGAAGTGATAGCACGGTGCTAATGCTGTTGGTATGATGATGCAGAGGCCTGGATAACTCAAACGCTGATGTGAGTTAAGATCCCAGCAAGGCTGCTAGTGGTTTAAAACAATCGTGTAAATGAACATGGGTTCCAAATGACACTTGTTTGGTGGAGGATTGGGCTAAGACTTCCCTTTGTTTGAAGGCCAATTGTGCCCTTGACAGATTACTCAGGACACAATTAGGGGAAAAAATCCAGAAGGCCGGAAATCAGGAATGGCGCAAGGAGTATTCCTTTGGTCGGAAGGAGCTGGTTTCCATCAAAAAGCTTGAAGTTACAACTTGGCCCGATGGTAGCACAGTCAGGAGATTGTAAAGAAATGTAGTGGCTTGAAGAAGCTGACATATTGCATGAAGTGCTAATGCAGTGGTGTGAAGTGAGAGTAAAAATACAGGCCGCAAATGATTTGAACAAGTTGTTAGCGTTTTTACATTGATGAGGTGAAGGCAGAGCTGCACTGGGGGAGAATCAGATTGCATGAGAGGGGACTTGAGGCACAGGGCAGGTGGCTTAGAAGAATGTTGAAAGCTTGAAATGTGGTTGTGAATAAACGGGGGTATAGAGCGGCTTGAGAGATGTTTGTGGTGTTGTGGCTCAGGTATTAGTGAGAAAATTGGATGCAATTTAGGAATTGAAAAGACATTTGGAGGAACTGGGGTTGGACACAAGTAAAAGCATTTGAAAAAAGGGGGCCGTGAAAAGCGGTTCCATTGGTGGTTCAGTGGTAGAATTCTCGCTCGCCACGCGGGACGCCGGGTTGGATTCCCGGCCAATGCAAGGTTGGCACTTAGTTGCTGTTTGAATTCTTGCTGCACTCTTGCTTGCAATGTCACGGTGTCCTGTGCAGCCACTCAATGTCATTGACAGCTTGATTGGGGCTCAAATTGAAGCGTTTCAAGAAATGAGCTGCATCTGGTGTTCCTTTCCAGTCTGTGGCATTGGTGGTTCAGTGGTAGAATTCTAGCCTGCCATGTGGGAGGCCCGGGTTCGATTCCAGGCCAATGCAAGGCTCCTTTTTTTTCTTATTCCTCTGCACTTTCATTCCTTTAAATACTTCACTGCACTGCATACCCGCTCCCACCGGATCAATGTCTTCAGCGCTTTGCTCATGCAACTTTTCAGCATCTGCTTCATAACAGCCTTCCTTTTTCTTTCAGCTCACTTCAGCACTCCCGCTTCACACACTTGTCTTTAAACACAACGCTCCTCCTTTCATTTTCTCTTAAAGCCACTCTCTCATCATCAACTTTCACGACATTTCTACCTTCATCACCTTCTGCAAAATTCAAAGAACCTTCTCACAACTTGAGACCTGTTCACTTTTCACTCTCTTCAACCCAACTCACTTCTAACCACAAATTGGTTCTCAGGCCCGACTACTCTGCACAGAATGCAATATCTGGCTGCGCACACAGACAACAACAACGACAACAAAGTGCTTTTGAAATGGCGCCTTTCATGTCGGAGAACAATCCGAAGTTCTTCACAGTGCTTGTTTTCCAACAGAATTGGCAGGAGGCGGAGTGTCACTTTGCTTCTTTTCAGAGTCCGTTCAGAGTTTCACACCTCATTTACCTGAGGTGATGTTGGTAGGAAAGTGTAAGAGTCTTTGTAAATGTGTAAGGTTTCCCCTTAATCAGCCACAACTGCTGCAGTCTGAAGAGTCCCAGCTTCTCAAATCTTTCCAAAGAGCCAAAGTTCGTCATCCTGAGCTGAAGCTGGTTGACCTCTTCTTTCCCTCAGTCGGGAGCCTTGACGTCCTTCCTGAAGCTTGGTGAGCAGAACGACATTCAGGGTACGAGGGCGCAGGACGTGATAGCACGGTGCTAATGCTGTTGGTATGATGATGCAGAGGCCTGGATAACTCAAACGCTGATGTGAGTTAAGATCCCAGCAAGGCTGCTAGCGGTTTAAAACAATCATGTAAATGAACATGGGTTCCAAATGACACTTGTTTGGTGGAGGATTGGGCTGAGACTTCCCTTTGTTTGAAGGCCAATTGTGCCCTTGACAGATTACTCAGGACACAATTAGGGGAAAAAATCCAGCAGGCAGGAAATCAGGAATGGCGCAAGGAGTATTCCTTTGGTCGGAAGGAGCTGGTTTCCATCAAAAAGCTTGAAGTTACAACTTGGCCCGATGGTAGCACAGTCAGGAGATTGTAAAGAAATGTAGTGGCTTGAAGAAGCTGACATATTGCATGAAGTGCTAATGCAGTGGTGTGAAGTGAGAGTAAAAATACAGGCCGCAAATGATTTGAACAAGTTGTTAGCGTTTTTACATTGATGAGGTGAAGGCAGAGCTGCACTGGGGGAGAATCAGATTGCATGAGAGGGGACTTGAGGCACAGGGCAGGTGGCTTAGAAGAATGTTGAAAGCTTGAAATGTGGTTGTGAATAAACGGGGGTATAGAGCGGCTTGAGAGATGTTTGTGGTGTTGTGGCTCAGGTATTAGTGAGAAAATTGGATGCAATTTAGGAATTGAAAAAAGATTTGGAGGAACTGGGGTTGGACACAAGTAAAAGCATTTGAAAAAAGGGGGCCGTGAAAAGCGGTTCCATTGGTGGTTCAGTGGTAGAATTCTCGCTCGCCACGCGGGACGCCGGGTTGGATTCCCGGCCAATGCAAGGTTGGCACTTAGTTGCTGTTTGAATTCTTGCTGCACTCTTGCTTGCAATGTCACGGTGTCCTGTGCAGCCACTCAATGTCATTGACAGCTTGATTGGGGCTCAAATTGAAGCGTTTCAAGAAATGAGCTGCATCTGGTGTTCCTTTCCAGTCTGTGGCATTGGTGGTTCAGTGGTAGAATTCTCGCCTGCCACGCGCGAGTCCCGGGTTCGATTCCCGGCCAATGCAAGGCTCCTTTTTTTTCTTATTCCTCTGCACTTTCATTCCTTTAAATACTTCACTGCACTGCATACCCGCTCCCACCGGATCAATGTCTTCAGCGCTTTGCTCATGCAACTTTTCAGCATCTGCTTCATAACAGCCTTCCTTTTTCTTTCAGCTCACTTCAGCACTCCCGCTTCACACACTTGTCTTTAAACACAACGCTCCTCCTTTCATTTTCTCTTAAAGCCACTCTCTCATCATCAACTTTCACGACATTTCTACCTTCATCACCCTCTGCAAAATTCAAAGAACCTTCTCACAACTTGAGACCTGTTCACTTTTCACTCTCTTCAATCCAACTCACTTCTAACCACAAATTGGCTCTCAGGCCCGACTACTCTGCACAGAATGCAATATCTGGCTGCGCACACAGACAACAACAACGACAACAAAGTGCTTTTGAAATGGCGCCTTTCATGTCGGAGAACAATCCGAAGTTCTTCACAGTGCTTGTTTTCCAACAGAATTGGCAGGAGGCGGAGTGTCATTTTGCTTCTTTTCAGAGTCCGTTCAGAGTTTCACACCTCATTTACCTGCGGTGATGTTGGTAGGAAAGTGTAAGAGTCTTTGTAAATGTGTAAGGTTTCCCCTTAATCAGCCACAACTGCTGCAGTTTGAAGAGTCCCAGCTTCTCAAATCTTTCCAAAGAGCCAAAGTTCGTCATCCTGAGCTGAAGCTGGTTGACCTCTTCTTTCCCTCAGTCGGGAGCCTTGACGTCCTTCCTGAAGCTTGGTGAGCAGAACGACATTCAGGGTACGAGGGCGCAGGACGTGATAGCACGGTGCTAATGCTGTTGGTATGATGATGCAGAGGCCTGGATAACTCAAACGCTGATGTGAGTTAAGATCCCAGCAAGGCTGCTAGTGGTTTAAAACAATCGTGTAAATGAACATGGGTTCCAAATGACACTTGTTTGGTGGAGGATTGGGCTAAGACTTCCCTTTGTTTGAAGGCCAATTGTGCCCTTGACAGATTACTCAGGACACAATTAGGGGAAAAAATCCAGAAGGCCGGAAATCAGGAATGGCGCAAGGAGTATTCCTTTGGTCGGAAGGAGCTGGTTTCCATCAAAAAGCTTGAAGTTACAACTTGGCCCGATGGTAGCACAGTCAGGAGATTGTAAAGAAATGTAGTGGCTTGAAGAAGCTGACATATTGCATGAAGTGCTAATGCAGTGGTGTGAAGTGAGAGTAAAAATACAGGCCGCAAATGATTTGAACAAGTTGTTAGCGTTTTTACATTGATGAGGTGAAGGCAGAGCTGCACTGGGGGAGAATCAGATTGCATGAGAGGGGACTTGAGGCACAGGGCAGGTGGCTTAGAAGAATGTTGAAAGCTTGAAATGTGGTTGTGAATAAACGGGGGTATAGAGCGGCTTGAGAGATGTTTGTGGTGTTGTGGCTCAGGTATTAGTGAGAAAATTGGATGCAATTTAGGAATTGAAAAGACATTTGGAGGAACTGTGGTTGGACACAAGTAAAAGCATTTGAAAAAAGGGGGCCGTGAAAAGCGGTTCCATTGGTGGTTCAGTGGTAGAATTCTCGCTCGCCACGCGGGAGGCCTGGGTTGGATTCCCGGCCAATGCAAGGTTGGCATTTAGTTGCTGTTTGAATTCTTGCTGCACTCTTGCTTGCAATGTCACGGTGTCCTGTGCAGCCACTCAATGTCATTGACAGCTTGATTGGGGCTGCAAATTGAAGCGTTTCAAGAAATGAGCTGCATCTGGTGTTCCTTTCCCGTCTGTGGCATTGGTGGTTCAGTGGTAGAATTCTCGCCTGCCACGCGGGAGGCCCGGGTTCGATTCCCGGCCAATGCAAGGCTCCTTTTTTTTCTTATTCCTCTGCACTTTCATTCCTTTAAATACTTCACTGCACTGCATACCCGCTCCCACCGGATCAATGTCTTCAGCGCTTTGCTCATGCAACTTTTCAGCATCTGCTTCATAACAGCCTTCCTTTTTCTTTCAGCTCACTTCAGCACTCCCGCTTCACACACTTGTCTTTAAACACAACGCTCCTCCTTTCATTTTCTCTTAAAGCCACTCTCTCATCATCAACTTTCACGACATTTCTACCTTCATCACCTTCTGCAAAATTCAAAGAACCTTCTCACAACTTGAGACCTGTTCACTTTTCACTCTCTTCAACCCAACTCACTTCTAACCACAAATTGGTTCTCAGGCCCGACTACTCTGCACAGAATGCAATATCTGGCTGCGCACACAGACAACAACAACGACAACAAAGTGCTTTTGAAATGGCGCCTTTCATGTCGGAGAACAATCCGAAGTTCTTCACAGTGCTTGTTTTCCAACAGAATTGGCAGGAGGCGGAGTGTCACTTTGCTTCTTTTCAGAGTCCGTTCAGAGTTTCACACCTCATTTACCTGAGGTGATGTTGGTAGGAAAGTGTAAGAGTCTTTGTAAATGTGTAAGGTTTCCCCTTAATCAGCCACAACTGCTGCAGTCTGAAGAGTCCCAGCTTCTCAAATCTTTCCAAAGAGCCAAAGTTCGTCATCCTGAGCTGAAGCTGGTTGACCTCTTCTTTCCCTCAGTCGGGAGCCTTGACGTCCTTCCTGAAGCTTGGTGAGCAGAACGACATTCAGGGTACGAGGGCGCAGGACGTGATAGCACGGTGCTAATGCTGTTGGTATGATGATGCAGAGGCCTGGATAACTCAAACGCTGATGTGAGTTAAGATCCCAGCAAGGCTGCTAGTGGTTTAAAACAATCATGTAAATGAACATGGGTTCCAAATGACACTTGTTTGGTGGAGGATTGGGCTGAGACTTCCCTTTGTTTGAAGGCCAATTGTGCCCTTGACAGATTACTCAGGACACAATTAGGGGAAAAAATCCAGCAGGCAGGAAATCAGGAATGGCGCAAGGAGTATTCCTTTGGTCGGAAGGAGCTGGTTTCCATCAAAAAGCTTGAAGTTACAACTTGGCCCGATGCTAGCACAGTCAGGAGATTGTAAAGAAATGTAGTGGCTTGAAGAAGCTGACATATTGCATGAAGTGCTAATGCAGTGGTGTGAAGTGAGAGTAAAAATACAGGCCGCAAATGATTTGAACAAGTTGTTAGCGTTTTTACATTGATGAGGTGAAGGCAGAGCTGCACTGGGGGAGAATCAGATTGCATGAGAGGGGACTTGAGGCACAGGGCAGGTGGCTTAGAAGAATGTTGAAAGCTTGAAATGTGGTTGTGAATAAACGGGGGTATAGAGCGGCTTGAGAGATGTTTGTGGTGTTGTGGCTCAGGTATTAGTGAGAAAATTGGATGCAATTTAGGAATTGAAAAGACATTTGGAGGAACTGGGGTTGGACACAAGTAAAAGCATTTGAAAAAAGGGGGCCGTGAAAAGCGGTTCCATTGGTGGTTCAGTGGTAGAATTCTCGCTCGCCACGCGGGAGGCCTGGGTTGGATTCCCGGCCAATGCAAGGTTGGCATTTAGTTGCTGTTTGAATTCTTGCTGCACTCTTGCTTGCAATGTCACGGTGTCCTGTGCAGCCACTCAATGTCATTGACAGCTTGATTGGGGCTGCAAATTGAAGCGTTTCAAGAAATGAGCTGCATCTGGTGTTCCTTTCCAGTCTGTGGCATTGGTGGTTCAGTGGTAGAATTCTCGCCTGCCACGCGGGAGGCCCGGGTTCGATTCCCGGCCAATGCAAGGCTCTTTTTTTTCTTATTCCTCTGCACCTTCATTCCTTTAAATACTTCACTGCACTGCATACCCGCTCCCACCGGATCAATGTCTTCAGCGCTTTGCTCATGCAACTTTTCAGCATCTGCTTCATAACAGCCTTCCTTTTTCTTTCAGCTCACTTCAGCACTCCCGCTTCACACACTTGTCTTTAAACACAACGCTCCTCCTTTCATTTTCTCTTAAAGCCACTCTCTCATCATCAACTTTCACGACATTTCTACCTTCATCACCTTCTGCAAAATTCAAAGAACCTTCTCACAACTTGAGACCTGTTCACTTTTCACTCTCTTCAACCCAACTCACTTCTAACCACAAATTGGTTCTCAGGCCCGACTACTCTGCACAGAATGCATTATCTGGCTGCGCACACAGACAACAACAACAACAACAAAGTGCTTTGAAATGGCGCCTTTCATGTCGGAGAACAATCCGAAGCTCTTCACAGTGCTGTTTTCCAACAGAATTGGCAGGAGGCGGAGTGTCAATTTGCTTCTTTTCAGAGTCCGTTCAGAGTTTCACACCTCATTTACCTGAGGTGATGTTGGTAGGAAAGTGTAAGAGTCTTTGTAAATGTGTAAGGTTTCCCCTTAATCAGCCACAACTGCTGCAGTTTGAAGAGTCCCAGCTTCTCAAATCTTTCCAAAGAGCCAAAGTTCGTCATCCTGAGCTGAAGCTGGTTGACCTCTTCTTTCCCTCAGTCGGGAGCCTTGACGTCCTTCCTGAAGCTTGGTGAGCAGAACGACATTCAGGGTACGAGGGCGCAGGACGTGATAGCACGGTGCTAATGCTGTTGGTATGATGATGCAGAGGCCTGGATAACTCAAACGCTGATGTGAGTTAAGATCCCAGCAAGGCTGCTAGTGGTTTAAAACAATCGTGTAAATGAACATGGGTTCCAAATGACACTTGTTTGGTGGAGGATTGGGCTGAGACTTCCCTTTGTTTGAAGGCCAATTGTGCCCTTGACAGATTACTCAGGACACAATTAGGGGAAAAAATCCAGCAGGCAGGAAATCAGGAATGGCGCAAGGAGTATTCCTTTGGTCGGAAGGAGCTGGATTCCATCAAAAAGCTTGAAGTTACAACTTGGCCCGATGCTAGCACAGTCAGGAGATTGTAAAGAAATGTAGTGGCTTGAAGAAGCTGACATATTGCATGAAGTGCTAATGCAGTGGTGTGAAGTGAGAGTAAAAATACAGGCCGCAAATGATTTGAACAAGTTGTTAGCGTTTTTACATTGATGAGGTGAAGGCAGAGCTGCACTGGGGGAGAATCAGATTGCATGAGAGGGGACTTGAGGCACAGGGCAGGTGGCTTAGAAGAATGTTGAAAGCTTGAAATGTGGTTGTGAATAAACGGGGGTATAGAGCGGCTTGAGAGATGTTTGTGGTGTTGTGGCTCAGGTATTAGTGAGAAAATTGGATGCAATTTAGGAATTGAAAAGACATTTGGAGGAACTGGGGTTGGACACAAGTAAAAGCATTTGAAAAAAGGGGGCCGTGAAAAGCGGTTGCATTGGTGGTTCAGTGGTAGAATTCTCGCTCGCCACGCGGGAGGCCTGGGTTGGATTCCCGGCCAATGCAAGGTTGGCATTTAGTTGCTGTTTGAATTCTTGCTGCACTCTTGCTTGCAATGTCACGGTGTCCTGTGCAGCCACTCAATGTCATTGACAGCTTGATTGGGGCTCAAATTGAAGCGTTTCAAGAAATGAGCTGCATCTGGTGTTCCTTTCCAGTCTGTGGCATTGGTGGTTCAGTGGTAGAATTCTCGCCTGCCACGCGGGAGGCCCGGGTTCGATTCCCGGCCAATGCAAGGCTCCTTTTTTTCTTATTCCTCTGCACTTTCATTCCTTTAAATACTTCACTGCACTGCACACCCGCTCCCACCGGATCAATGTCTTCAGCGCTTTGCTCATGCAACTTTTCAGCATCTGCTTCATAACAGCCTTCCTTTTTCTTTCAGCTCACTTCAGCACTCCCGCTTCACACACTTGTCTTTAAACACAACGCTCCTCCTTTCATTTTCTCTTAAAGCCACTCTCTCATCATCAACTTTCACGACATTTCTACCTTCATCACCTTCTGCAAAATTCAAAGAACCTTCTCACAACTTGAGACCTGTTCACTTTTCACTCTCTTCAAACCAACTCACTTCTAACCACGAATTGGTTCTCAGGCCCGACTACTCTGCACAGAATGCATTATCTGGCTGCGCACACAGACAACAACAACAACAACAAAGTGCTTTGAAATGGCGCCTTTCATGTCGGAGAACAATCCGAAGCTCTTCACAGTGCTGTTTTCCAACAGAATTGGCAGGAGGCGGAGTGTCAATTTGCTTCTTTTCAGAGTCCGTTCAGAGTTTCACACCTCATTTACCTGAGGTGATGTTGGTAGGAAAGTGTAAGAGTCTTTGTAAATGTGTAAGGTTTCCCCTTGATCAGCCACAACTGCTGCAGTTTGAAGAGTCCCAGCTTCTCAAATCTTTCCAAAGAGCCAAAGTTCGTCATCCTGAGCTGAAGCTGGTTGACCTCTTCTTTCCCTCAGTCGGGAGCCTTGACGTCCTTCCTGAAGCTTGGTGAGCAGAACGACATTCAGGGTACGAGGGCGCAGGACGTGATAGCACGGTGCTAATGCTGTTGGTATGATGATGCAGAGGCCTGGATAACTCAAATGCTGATGTGAGTTAAGATCCCAGCAAGGCTGCTAGCGGTTTAAAACAATCGTGTAAATGAACATGGGTTCCAAATGACACTTGTTTGGTGGAGGATTGGGCTGAGACTTCCCTTTGTTTGAAGGCCAATTGTGCCCTTGACAGATTACTCAGGACACAATTAGGGGAAAAAATCCAGCAGGCAGGAAATCAGGAATGGCGCAAGGAGTATTCCTTTGGTCGGAAGGAGCTGGATTCCATCAAAAAGCTTGAAGTTACAACTTGGCCCGATGCTAGCACAGTCAGGAGATTGTAAAGAAATGTAGTGGCTTGAAGAAGCTGACATATTGCATGAAGTGCTAATGCAGTGGTGTGAAGTGAGAGTAAAAATACAGGCCGCAAATGATTTGAACAAGTTGTTAGCGTTTTTACATTGATGAGGTGAAGGCAGAGCTGCACTGGGGGAGAATCAGATTGCATGAGAGGGGACTTGAGGCACAGGGCAGGTGGCTTAGAAGAATGTTGAAAGCTTGAAATGTGGTTGTGAATAAACGGGGGTATAGAGCGGCTTGAGAGATGTTTGTGGTGTTGTGGCTCAGGTATTAGTGAGAAAATTGGATGCAATTTAGGAATTGAAAAGACATTTGGAGGAACTGGGGTTGGACACAAGTAAAAGCATTTGAAAAAAGGGGGCCGTGAAAAGCGGTTGCATTGGTGGTTCAGTGGTAGAATTCTCGCTTGCCACGCGGGAGGCCTGGGTTGGATTCCCGGCCAATGCAAGGTTGGCATTTAGTTGCTGTTTGAATTCTTGCTGCACTCTTGCTTGCAATGTCACGGTGTCCTGTGCAGCCACTCAATGTCATTGACAGCTTGATTGGGGCTGCAAATTGAAGCGTTTCAAGAAATGAGCTGCATCTGGTGTTCCTTTCCAGTCTGTGGCATTGGTGGTTCAGTGGTAGAATTCTCGCCGGCCACGCGGGAGGCCTGGGTTCGATTCCCGGCCAATGCAAGGCTCCTTTTTTTCTTATTCCTCTGCATTTTCATTCCTTTAAATACTTCACTGCACTGCACACCCGCTCCCACCGGATCAATGTCTTCAGCGCTTTGCTCATGCAACTTTTCAGCATCTGCTTCATAACAGCCTTCCTTTTTCTTTCAGCTCACTTCAGCACTCCCGCTTCACACACTTGTCTTTAAACACAACGCTCCTCCTTTCATTTTCTCTTAAAGCCACTCTCTCATCATCAACTTTCACGACATTTCTACCTTCATCACCTTCTGCAAAATTCAAAGAACCTTCTCACAACTTGAGACCTGTTCACTTTTCACTCTCTTCAAACCAACTCACTTCTAACCACAAATTGGTTCTCAGGCCCGACTACTCTGCACAGAATGCATTATCTGGCTGCGCACACAGACAACAACAACAACAACAAAGTGCTTTGAAATGGCGCCTTTCATGTCGGAGAACAATCCGAAGCTCTTCACAGTGCTGTTTTCCAACAGAATTGGCAGGAGGCGGAGTGTCAATTTGCTTCTTTTCAGAGTCCGTTCAGAGTTTCACACCTCATTTACCTGAGGTGATGTTGGTAGGAAAGTGTAAGAGTCTTTGTAAATGTGTAAGGTTTCCCCTTGATCAGCCACAACTGCTGCAGTTTGAAGAGTCCCAGCTTCTCAAATCTTTCCAAAGAGCCAAAGTTCGTCATCCTGAGCTGAAGCTGGTTGACCTCTTCTTTCCCTCAGTCGGGAGCCTTGACGTCCTTCCTGAAGCTTGGTGAGCAGAACGACATTCAGGGTACGAGGGCGCAGGACGTGATAGCACGGTGCTAATGCTGTTGGTATGATGATGCAGAGGCCTGGATAACTCAAATGCTGATGTGAGTTAAGATCCCAGCAAGGCTGCTAGCGGTTTAAAACAATCGTGTAAATGAACATGGGTTCCAAATGACACTTGTTTGGTGGAGGATTGGGCTGAGACTTCCCTTTGTTTGAAGGCCAATTGTGCCCTTGACAGATTACTCAGGACACAATTAGGGGAAAAAATCCAGCAGGCAGGAAATCAGGAATGGCGCAAGGAGTATTCCTTTGGTCGGAAGGAGCTGGATTCCATCAAAAAGCTTGAAGTTACAACTTGGCCCGATGCTAGCACAGTCAGGAGATTGTAAAGAAATGTAGTGGCTTGAAGAAGCTGACATATTGCATGAAGTGCTAATGCAGTGGTGTGAAGTGAGAGTAAAAATACAGGCCGCAAATGATTTGAACAAGTTGTTAGCGTTTTTACATTGATGAGGTGAAGGCAGAGCTGCACTGGGGGAGAATCAGATTGCATGAGAGGGGACTTGAGGCACAGGGCAGGTGGCTTAGAAGAATGTTGAAAGCTTGAAATGTGGTTGTGAATAAACGGGGGTATAGAGCGGCTTGAGAGATGTTTGTGGTGTTGTGGCTCAGGTATTAGTGAGAAAATTGGATGCAATTTAGGAATTGAAAAGACATTTGGAGGAACTGGGGTTGGACACAAGTAAAAGCATTTGAAAAAAGGGGGCCATGAAAAGCGGTTCCATTGGTGGTTCAGTGGTAGAATTCTCGCTAGCCACGCGGGAGGCCTGGGTTGGATTCCCGGCCAATGCAAGGTTGGCATTTAGTTGCTGTTTGAATTCTTGCTGCACTCTTGCTTGCAATGTCACGGTGTCCTGTGCAGCCACTCAATGTCATTGACAGCTTGATTGGGGCTCAAATTGAAGCGTTTCAAGAAATGAGCTGCATCTGGTGTTCCTTTCCCGTCTGTGGCATTGGTGGTTCAGTGGTAGAATTCTCGCCTGCCACGCGGGAGGCCCGGGTTCGATTCCCGGCCAATGCAAGGCTCCTTTTTTTCTTATTCCTCTGCACTTTCATTCCTTTAAATACTTCACTGCACTGCACACCCGCTCCCACCGGATCAATGTCTTCAGCGCTTTGCTCATGCAACTTTTCAGCATCTGCTTCATAACAGCCTTCCTTTTTCTTTCAGCTCACTTCAGCACTCCCGCTTCACACACTTGTCTTTAAACACAACGCTCCTCCTTTCATTTTCTCTTAAAGCCACTCTCTCATCATCAACTTTCACGACATTTCTACCTTCATCACCTTCTGCAAAATTCAAAGAACCTTCTCACAACTTGAGACCTGTTCACTTTTCACTCTCTTCAAACCAACTCACTTCTAACCACAAATTGGTTCTCAGGCCCGACTACTCTGCACAGAATGCATTATCTGGCTGCGCACACAGACAACAACAACAACAACAAAGTGCTTTGAAATGGCGCCTTTCATGTCGGAGAACAATCCGAAGCTCTTCACAGTGCTGTTTTCCAACAGAATTGGCAGGAGGCGGAGTGTCAATTTGCTTCTTTTCAGAGTCCGTTCAGAGTTTCACACCTCATTTACCTGAGGTGATGTTGGTAGGAAAGTGTAAGAGTCTTTGTAAATGTGTAAGGTTTCCCCTTGATCAGCCACAACTGCTGCAGTTTGAAGAGTCCCAGCTTCTCAAATCTTTCCAAAGAGCCAAAGTTCGTCATCCTGAGCTGAAGCTGGTTGACCTCTTCTTTCCCTCAGTCGGGAGCCTTGACGTCCTTCCTGAAGCTTGGTGAGCAGAACGACATTCAGGGTACGAGGGCGCAGGACGTGATAGCACGCTGCTAATGCTGTTGGTATGATGATGCAGAGGCCTGGATAACTCAAATGCTGATGTGAGTTAAGATCCCAGCAAGGCTGCTAGCGGTTTAAAACAATCGTGTAAATGAACATGGGTTCCAAATGACACTTGTTTGGTGGAGGATTGGGCTGAGACTTCCCTTTGTTTGAAGGCCAATTGTGCCCTTGACAGATTACTCAGGACACAATTAGGGGAAAAAATCCAGCAGGCAGGAAATCAGGAATGGCGCAAGGAGTATTCCTTTGGTCGGAAGGAGCTGGATTCCATCAAAAAGCTTGAAGTTACAACTTGGCCCGATGCTAGCACAGTCAGGAGATTGTAAAGAAATGTAGTGGCTTGAAGAAGCTGACATATTGCATGAAGTGCTAATGCAGTGGTGTGAAGTGAGAGTAAAAATACAGGCCGCAAATGATTTGAACAAGTTGTTAGCGTTTTTACATTGATGAGGTGAAGGCAGAGCTGCACTGGGGGAGAATCAGATTGCATGAGAGGAGACTTGAGGCACAGGGCAGGTGGCTTAGAAGAATGTTGAAAGCTTGAAATGTGGTTGTGAATAAACGGGGGTATAGAGCGGCTTGAGAGATGTTTGTGGTGTTGTGGCTCAGGTATTAGTGAGAAAATTGGATGCAATTTAGGAATTGAAAAGACATTTGGAGGAACTGGGGTTGGACACAAGTAAAAGCATTTGAAAAAAGGGGGCCGTGAAAAGCGGTTGCATTGGTGGTTCAGTGGTAGAATTCTCGCTTGCCACGCGGGAGGCCTGGGTTGGATTCCCGGCCAATGCAAGGTTGGCATTTAGTTGCTGTTTGAATTCTTGCTGCACTCTTGCTTGCAATGTCACGGTGTCCTGTGCAGCCACTCAATGTCATTGACAGCTTGATTGGGGCTGCAAATTGAAGCGTTTCAAGAAATGAGCTGCATCTGGTGTTCCTTTCCAGTCTGTGGCATTGGTGGTTCAGTGGTAGAATTCTCGCCTGCCACGCGGGAGGCCTGGGTTCGATTCCCGGCCAATGCAAGGCTCCTTTGTTTCTTATTACTCTGCATTTTCATTCCTTTAAATACTTCACTGCACTGCACACCCGCTCCCACCGGATCAATGTCTTCAGCGCTTTGCTCATGCAACTTTTCAGCATCTGCTTCATAACAGCCTTCCTTTTTCTTTCAGCTCACTTCAGCACTCCCGCTTCACACACTTGTCTTTAAACACAACGCTCCTCCTTTCATTTTCTCTTAAAGCCACTCTCTCATCATCAACTTTCACGACATTTCTACCTTCATCACCTTCTGCAAAATTCAAAGAACCTTCTCACAACTTGAGACCTGTTCACTTTTCACTCTCTTCAAACCAACTCACTTCTAACCACGAATTGGTTCTCAGGCCCGACTACTCTGCACAGAATGCATTATCTGGCTGCGCACACAGACAACAACAACAACAACAAAGTGCTTTGAAATGGCGCCTTTCATGTCGGAGAACAATCCGAAGCTCTTCACAGTGCTGTTTTCCAACAGAATTGGCAGGAGGCGGAGTGTCAATTTGCTTCTTTTCAGAGTCCGTTCAGAGTTTCACACCTCATTTACCTGAGGTGATGTTGGTAGGAAAGTGTAAGAGTCTTTGTAAATGTGTAAGGTTTCCCCTTGATCAGCCACAACTGCTGCAGTTTGAAGAGTCCCAGCTTCTCAAATCTTTCCAAAGAGCCAAAGTTCGTCATCCTGAGCTGAAGCTGGTTGACCTCTTCTTTCCCTCAGTCGGGAGCCTTGACGTCCTTCCTGAAGCTTGGTGAGCAGAACGACATTCAGGGTACGAGGGCGCAGGACGTGATAGCACGCTGCTAATG
Organism: Carcharodon carcharias; assembly: GCF_017639515.1. Taxonomy (NCBI): domain Eukaryota; kingdom Metazoa; phylum Chordata; class Chondrichthyes; order Lamniformes; family Lamnidae; genus Carcharodon; species Carcharodon carcharias. The sequence goes on along the minus strand of NC_054467.1, from coordinate 104,927,364 downwards.
CTGTTGGTATGATGATGCAGAGGCCTGGATAACTCAAATGCTGATGTGAGTTAAGATCCCAGCAAGGCTGCTAGCGGTTTAAAACAATCGTGTAAATGAACATGGGTTCCAAATGACACTTGTTTGGTGGAGGATTGGGCTGAGACTTCCCTTTGTTTGAAGGCCAATTGTGCCCTTGACAGATTACTCAGGACACAATTAGGGGAAAAAATCCAGCAGGCAGGAAATCAGGAATGGCGCAAGGATTATTCCTTTGGTCGGAAGGAGCTGGATTCCATCAAAAAGCTTGAAGTTACAACTTGGCCCGATGCTAGCACAGTCAGGAGATTGTAAAGAAATGTAGTGGCTTGAAGAAGCTGACATATTGCATGAAGTGCTAATGCAGTGGTGTGAAGTGAGAGTAAAAATACAGGCCGCAAATGATTTGAACAAGTTGTTAGCGTTTTTACATTGATGAGGTGAAGGCAGAGCTGCACTGGGGGAGAATCAGATTGCATGAGAGGGGACTTGATGCACAGGGCAGGTGGCTTAGAAGAATGTTGAAAGCTTGAAATGTGGTTGTGAATAAACGGGGGTATAGAGCGGCTTGAGAGATGTTTGTGGTGTTGTGGCTCAGGTATTAGTGAGAAAATTGGATGCAATTTAGGAATTGAAAAGACATTTGGAGGAACTGGGGTTGGACACAAGTAAAAGCATTTGAAAAAAGGGGGCCGTGAAAAGCGGTTGCATTGGTGGTTCAGTGGTAGAATTCTCGCTTGCCACGCGGGAGGCCTGGGTTGGATTCCCGGCCAATGCAAGGTTGGCATTTAGTTGCTGTTTGAATTCTTGCTGCACTCTTGCTTGCAATGTCACGGTGTCCTGTGCAGCCACTCAATGTCATTGACAGCTTGATTGGGGCTCCAAATTGAAGCGTTTCAAGAAATGAGCTGCATCTGGTGTTCCTTTCCCGTCTGTGGCATTGGTGGTTCAGTGGTAGAATTCTCGCCTGCCACGCGGGAGGCCTGGGTTCGATTCCCGGCCAATGCAAGGCTCCTTTTTTTCTTATTCCTCTGCACTTTCATTCCTTTAAATACTTCACTGCACTGCACACCCGCTCCCACCGGATCAATGTCTTCAGCGCTTTGCTCATGCAACTTTTCAGCATCTGCTTCATAACAGCCTTCCTTTTTCTTTCAGCTTACTTCAGCACTCCCGCTTCACACACTTGTCTTTAAACACAATGCTCCTCCTTTCATTTTCTCTTAAAGCCACTCTCTCATCATCAACTTTCACGACATTTCTACCTTCATCACCTTCTGCAAAATTCAAAGAACCTTCTCACAACTTGAGACCTGTTCACTTTTCACTCTCTTCAAACCAACTCACTTCTAACCACAAATTGGTTCTCAGGCCCGAGTACTCTGCACAGAATGCATTATCTGGCTGCGCACACAGACAACAACAACAACAACAAAGTGCTTTGAAATGGCGCCTTTCATGTCGGAGAACAATCCGAAGCTCTTCACAGTGCTGTTTTCCAACAGAATTGGCAGCAGGCGGAGTGTCAATTTGCTTCTTTTCAGAGTCCGTTCAGAGTTTCACACCTCATTTACCTGAGGTGATGTTGGTAGGAAAGTGTAAGAGTCTTTGTAAATGTGTAAGGTTTCCCCTTGATCAGCCACAACTGCTGCAGTTTGAAGAGTCCCAGCTTCTCAAATCTTTCCAAAGAGCCAAAGTTCGTCATCCTGAGCTGAAGCTGGTTGACCTCTTCTTTCCCTCAGTCGGGAGCCTTGACGTCCTTCCTGAAGCTTGGTGAGCAGAACGACATTCAGGGTACGAGGGCGCAGGACGTGATAGCACGCTGCTAATGCTGTTGGTATGATGATGCAGAGGCCTGGATAACTCAAATGCTGATGTGAGTTAAGATCCCAGCAAGGCTGCTAGCGGTTTAAAACAATCGTGTAAATGAACATGGGTTCCAAATGACACTTGTTTGGTGGAGGATTGGGCTGAGACTTCCCTTTGTTTGAAGGCCAATTGTGCCCTTGACAGATTACTCAGGACACAATTAGGGGAAAAAATCCAGCAGGCAGGAAATCAGGAATGGCGCAAGGAGTATTCCTTTGGTCGGAAGGAGCTGGATTCCATCAAAAAGCTTGAAGTTACAACTTGGCCCGATGCTAGCACAGTCAGGAGATTGTAAAGAAATGTAGTGGCTTGAAGAAGCTGACATATTGCATGAAGTGCTAATGCAGTGGTGTGAAGTGAGAGTAAAAATACAGGCCGCAAATGATTTGAACAAGTTGTCAGTGTTTTTACATTATGAGGTGAAGGCAGAGCTGCACTGGGGGAGAATCAGATTGCATGAGAGGAGACTTGAGGCACAGGGCAGGTGGCTTTGAAGAATGTTGAAAGCTTGAAATGTGGTTGTGAATAAACGGGGGTATAGAGCGGCTTGAGAGATGTTTGTGGTGTTGTGGCTCAGGTATCAGTGAGAAAATTGGATGCAATTTAGGAATTGAAAAGACATTTGGAGGAACTGGGGTTGGACACAAGTAAAAGCATTTGAAAAAAGGGGGCCGTGAAAAGCGGTTGCATTGGTGGTTCAGTGGTAGAATTCTCGCTTGCCACGCGGGAGGCCTGGGTTGGATTCCCGGCCAATGCAAGGTTGGCATTTAGTTGCTCTTTGAATTCTTGCTGCACTCTTGCTTGCAATGTCACGGTGTCCTGTGCAGCCACTCAATGTCATTGACAGCTTGATTGGGCCTCCAAATTGAAGCGTTTCAAGAAATGAGCTGCATCTGGTGTTCCTTTCCAGTCTGTGGCATTGGTGGTTCAGTGGTAGAATTCTCGCCTGCCACGTGGGAGGCCTGGGTTTGATTCCTGGCCAATGCAAGGCTCCTTTGTTTCTTATTCCTCTGCATTTTCATTCCTTTAAATACTTCACTGCACTGCACACCCGCTCCCACCGGATCAATGTCTTCAGCGCTTTGCTCATGCAACTTTTCAGCATCTGCTTCATAACAGCCTTCCTTTTTCTTTCAGCTCACTTCAGCACTCCCGCTTCACACACTTGTCTTTAAACACAACGCTCCTCCTTTCATTTTCTCTTAAAGCCACTCTCTCATCATCAACTTTCACGACATTTCTACCTTCATCACCTTCTGCAAAATTCAAAGAACCTTCTCACAACTTGAGACCTGTTCACTTTTCACTCTCTTCAACCCAACTCACTTCTAACCACAAATTGGTTCTCAGGCCCGACTACTCTGCACAGAATGCATTATCTGGCTGCGCACACAGACAACAACAACAACAACAAAGTGCTTTGAAATGGCGCCTTTCATGTCGGAGAACAAATCGAAGCTCTTCACAGTGCTGTTTTCCAACAGAATTGGCAGGAGGCGGAGTGTCAATTTGCTTCTTTTCAGAGTCCGTTCAGAGTTTCACACCTCATTTACCTGAGGTGATGTTGGTAGGAAAGTGTAAGAGTCTTTGTAAATGTGTAAGGTTTCCCCTTGATCAGCCACAACTGCTGCAGTTTGAAGAGTCCCAGCTTCTCAAATCTTTCCAAAGAGCCAAAGTTCGTCATCCTGAGCTGAAGCTGGTTGACCTCTTCTTTCCCTCAGTCGGGAGCCTTGACGTCCTTCCTGAAGCTTGGTGAGCAGAACGACATTCAGGGTACGAGGGCGCAGGACGTGATAGCACGCTGCTAATGCTGTTGGTATGATGATGCAGAGGCCTGGATAACTCAAATGCTGATGTGAGTTAAGATCCCAGCAAGGCTGCTAGCGGTTTAAAACAATCGTGTAAATGAACATGGGTTCCAAATGACACTTGTTTGGTGGAGGATTGGGCTGAGACTTCCCTTTGTTTGAAGGCCAATTGTGCCCTTGACAGATTACTCAGGACACAATTAGGGGAAAAAATCCAGCAGGCAGGAAATCAGGAATGGCGCAAGGAGTATTCCTTTGGTCGGAAGGAGCTGGATTCCATCAAAAAGCTTGAAGTTACAACTTGGCCCGATGCTAGCACAGTCAGGAGATTGTAAAGAAATGTAGTGGCTTGAAGAAGCTGACATATTGCATGAAGTGCTAATGCAGTGGTGTGAAGTGAGAGTAAAAATACAGGCCGCAAATGATTTGAACAAGTTGTTAGCGTTTTTACATTGATGAGGTGAAGGCAGAGCTGCACTGGGGGAGAATCAGATTGCATGAGAGGGGACTTGAGGCACAGGGCAGGTGGCTTAGAAGAATGTTGAAAGCTTGAAATGTGGTTGTGAATAAACGGGGGTATAGAGCGGCTTGAGAGATGTTTGTGGTGTTGTGGCTCATGTATTAGTGAGAAAATTGGATGCAATTTAGGAATTGAAAAGATATTTGGAGGAACTGGGGTTGGACACAAGTAAAAGCATTTGAAAAAAGGGGGCCGTGAAAAGCGGTTGCATTGCTGGTTCAGTGGTAGAATTCTCGCTTGCCACGCGGGAGGCCTCGGGTCGATTCCCGGCCAATGCAAGGTTGGCATTTAGTTGCTCTTTGAATTCTTGCTGTACTGTTGCTTGCAGTGTCACGGTGTCCTGTGCAGCCACTCAATGTCATTGACAGCTTGATTGGGCCTCCAAATTGAAGCGTTTCAAGAAATGAGCTGCATCTGGTGTTCCTTTCCAGTCTGTGGCATTGGTGGTTCAGTGGTAGAATTCTCGCCTGCCACGCGGGAGGCCTGGGTTCGATTCCCAGGCAATGCAAGGCTCCTTTGTTTCTTATTTCTCTGCATTTTCATTCCTTTAAATACTTCACTGCACTGCACACCCGCTCCCACCGGATCAATGTCTTCAGCGCTTTGCTCATGCAACTTTTCAGCATCTGCTTCATAACAGCCTTCCTTTTTCTTTCAGCTCACTTCAGCACTCCCGCTTCACACACTTGTCTTTAAACACAACGCTCCTCCTTTCATTTTCTCTTAAAGCCACTCTCTCATCATCAACTTTCACGACATTTCTACCTTCATCACCTTCTGCAAAATTCAAAGAACCTTCTCACAACTTGAGACCTGTTCACTTTTCACTCTCTTCAAACCAACTCACTTCTAACCACGAATTGGTTCTCAGGCCCGACTACTCTGCACAGAATGCATTATCTGGCTGCGCACACAGACAACAACAACAACAACAAAGTGCTTTGAAATGGCGCCTTTCATGTCGGAGAACAATCCGAAGCTCTTCACAGTGCTGTTTTCCAACAGAATTGGCAGGAGGCGGAGTGTCAATTTGCTTCTTTTCAGAGTCCGTTCAGAGTTTCACACCTCATTTACCTGAGGTGATGTTGGTAGGAAAGTGTAAGAGTCTTTGTAAATGTGTAAGGTTTCCCCTTGATCAGCCACAACTGCTGCAGTTTGAAGAGTCCCAGCTTCTCAAATCTTTCCAAAGAGCCAAAGTTCGTCATCCTGAGCTGAAGCTGGTTGACCTCTTCTTTCCCTCAGTCGGGAGCCTTGACGTCCTTCCTGAAGCTTGGTGAGCAGAACGACATTCAGGGTACGAGGGCGCAGGACGTGATAGCACGCTGCTAATGCTGTTGGTATGATGATGCAGAGGCCTGGATAACTCAAATGCTGATGTGAGTTAAGATCCCAGCAAGGCTGCTAGCGGTTTAAAACAATCGTGTAAATGAACATGGGTTCCAAATGACACTTGTTTGGTGGAGGATTGGGCTGAGACTTCCCTTTGTTTGAAGGCCAATTGTGCCCTTGACAGATTACTCAGGACACAATTAGGGGAAAAAATCCAGCAGGCAGGAAATCAGGAATGGCGCAAGGAGTATTCCTTTGGTCGGAAGGAGCTGGATTCCATCAAAAAGCTTGAAGTTACAACTTGGCCCGATGCTAGCACAGTCAGGAGATTGTAAAGAAATGTAGTGGCTTGAAGAAGCTGACATATTGCATGAAGTGCTAATGCAGTGGTGTGAAGTGAGAGTAAAAATACAGGCCGCAAATGATTTGAACAAGTTGTTAGCGTTTTTACATTGATGAGGTGAAGGCAGAGCTGCACTGGGGGAGAATCAGATTGCATGAGAGGGGACTTGAGGCACAGGGCAGGTGGCTTAGAAGAATGTTGAAAGCTTGAAATGTGGTTGTGAATAAACGGGGGTATAGAGCGGCTTGAGAGATGTTTGTGGTGTTGTGGCTCAGGTATTAGTGAGAAAATTGGATGCAATTTAGGAATTGAAAAGACATTTGGAGGAACTGGGGTTGGACACAAGTAAAAGCATTTGAAAAAAGGGGGCCGTGAAAAGCGGTTGCATTGGTGGTTCAGTGGTAGAATTCTCGCTTGCCACGCGGGAGGCCTGGGTTGGATTCCCGGCCAATGCAAGGTTGGCATTTAGTTGCTGTTTGAATTCTTGCTGCACTCTTGCTTGCAATGTCACGGTGTCCTGTGCAGCCACTCAATGTCATTGACAGCTTGATTGGGGCTCCAAATTGAAGCGTTTCAAGAAATGAGCTGCATCTGGTGTTCCTTTCCAGTCTGTGGCATTGGTGGTTCAGTGGTAGAATTCTCGCCTGCCACGCGGGAGGCCTGGGTTCGATTCCCGGCCAATGCAAGGCTCCTTTCTTTCTTATTTCTCTGCATTTTCATTCCTTTAAATACTTCACTGCACTGCACACCCGCTCCCACCGGATCAATGTCTTCAGCGCTTTGCTCATGCAACTTTTCAGCATCTGCTTCATAACAGCCTTCCTTTTTCTTTCAGCTCACTTCAGCACTCCCGCTTCACACACTTGTCTTTAAACACAACGCTCCTCCTTTCATTTTCTCTTAAAGCCACTCTCTCATCATCAACTTTCACGACATTTCTACCTTCATCACCTTCTGCAAAATTCAAAGAACCTTCTCACAACTTGAGACCTGTTCACTTTTCACTCTCTTCAACCCAACTCACTTCTAACCACAAATTGGTTCTCAGGCCCGACTACTCTGCACAGAATGCATTATCTGGCTGCGCACACAGACAACAACAACAACAACAAAGTGCTTTGAAATGGCGCCTTTCATGTCGGAGAACAATCCGAAGCTCTTCACAGTGCTGTTTTCCAACAGAATTGGCAGGAGGCGGAGTGTCAATTTGCTTCTTTTCAGAGTCCGTTCAGAGTTTCACACCTCATTTACCTGAGGTGATGTTGGTAGGAAAGTGTAAGAGTCTTTGTAAATGTGTAAGGTTTCCCCTTGATCAGCCACAACTGCTGCAGTTTGAAGAGTCCCAGCTTCTCAAATCTTTCCAAAGAGCCAAAGTTCGTCATCCTGAGCTGAAGCTGGTTGACCTCTTCTTTCCCTCAGTCGGGAGCCTTGACGTCCTTCCTGAAGCTTGGTGAGCAGAACGACATTCAGGGTACGAGGGCGCAGGACGTGATAGCACGGTGCTAATGCTGTTGGTATGATGATGCAGAGGCCTGGATAACTCAAATGCTGATGTGAGTTAAGATCCCAGCAAGGCTGCTAGCGGTTTAAAACAATCGTGTAAATGAACATGGGTTCCAAATGACACTTGTTTGGTGGAGGATTGGGCTGAGACTTCCCTTTGTTTGAAGGCCAATTGTGCCCTTGACAGATTACTCAGGACACAATTAGGGGAAAAAATCCAGCAGGCAGGAAATCAGGAATGGCGCAAGGAGTATTCCTTTGGTCGGAAGGAGCTGGATTCCATCAAAAAGCTTGAAGTTACAACTTGGCCCGATGCTAGCACAGTCAGGAGATTGTAAAGAAATGTAGTGGCTTGAAGAAGCTGACATATTGCATGAAGTGCTAATGCAGTGGTGTGAAGTGAGAGTAAAAATACAGGCCGCAAATGATTTGAACAAGTTGTTAGCGTTTTTACATTGATGAGGTGAAGGCAGAGCTGCACTGGGGGAGAATCAGATTGCATGAGAGGAGACTTGAGGCACAGGGCAGGTGGCTTAGAAGAATGTTGAAAGCTTGAAATGTGGTTGTGAATAAACGGGGGTATAGAGCGGCTTGAGAGATGTTTGTGGTGTTGTGGCTCATGTATTAGTGAGAAAATTGGATGCAATTTAGGAATTGAAAAGATATTTGGAGGAACTGGGGTTGGACACAAGTAAAATCATTTGAAAAAAGGGGGCCGTGAAAAGCGGTTGCATTGGTGGTTCAGTGGTAGAATTCTCGCCTACCCCGTGGGGGGCCTGGGTTGGATTCCCGGCCAATGCAAGGTTGGCATTTAGTTGCTGTTTGAATTCTTGCTGCACTCTTGCTTGCAATGTCACGGTGTCCTGTGCAGCCACTCAATGTCATTGACAGCTTGATTGGGGCTGCAAATTGAAGCGTTTCAAGAAATGAGCTGCATCTGGTGTTCCTTTCCAGTCTGTGGCATTGGTGGTTCAGTGGTAGAATTCTCGCCTGCCACGCGGGAGGCCTGGGTTCGATTCCCAGCCAATGCAAGGCTCCTTTGTTTCTTATTTCTCTGCATTTTCATTCCTTTAAATACTTCACTGCACTGCACACCCGCTCCCACCGGATCAATGTCTTCAGCGCTTTGCTCATGCAACTTTTCAGCATCTGCTTCATAACAGCCTTCCTTTTTCTTTCAGCTCACTTCAGCACTCCCGCTTCACACACTTGTCTTTAAACACAACGCTCCTCCTTTCATTTTCTCTTAAAGCCACTCTCTCATCATCAACTTTCACGACATTTCTACCTTCATCACCTTCTGCAAAATTCAAAGAACCTTCTCACAACTTGAGACCTGTTCACTTTTCACTCTCTTCAACCCAACTCACTTCTAACCACGAATTGGTTCTCAGGCCCGACTACTCTGCACAGAATGCATTATCTGGCTGCGCACACAGACAACAACAACAACAACAAAGTGCTTTGAAATGGCGCCTTTCATGTCGGAGAACAATCCGAAGCTCTTCACAGTGCTGTTTTCCAACAGAATTGGCAGGAGGCGGAGTGTCAATTTGCTTCTTTTCAGAGTCCGTTCAGAGTTTCACACCTCATTTACCTGAGGTGATGTTGGTAGGAAAGTGTAAGAGTCTTTGTAAATGTGTAAGGTTTCCCCTTGATCAGCCACAACTGCTGCAGTTTGAAGAGTCCCAGCTTCTCAAATCTTTCCAAAGAGCCAAAGTTCGTCATCCTGAGCTGAAGCTGGTTGACCTCTTCTTTCCCTCAGTCGGGAGCCTTGACGTCCTTCCTGAAGCTTGGTGAGCAGAACGACATTCAGGGTACGAGGGCGCAGGACGTGATAGCACGCTGCTAATGCTGTTGGTATGATGATGCAGAGGCCTGGATAACTCAAATGCTGATGTGAGTTAAGATCCCAGCAAGGCTGCTAGCGGTTTATAACAATCGTGTAAATGAACATGGATTCCAAATGACACTTGTTTGGTGGAGAATTGGGCTGAGACTTCCCTTTGTTTGAAGGCCAATTGTGCCCTTGACAGATTACTCAGGACACAATTAGGGGAAAAAATCCAGCAGGCAGGAAATCAGGAATGGCGCAAGGAGTATTCCTTTGGTCGGAAGGAGCTAGATTCCATCAAAAAGCTTGAAGTTACAACTTGGCCCGATGCTAGCACAGTCAGGAGATTGTAAAGAAATGTAGTGGCTTGCAGAAGCTGACATATTGCATGAAGTGCTAATGCAGTGGTGTGAAGTGAGAGTAAAAATGCAGGCCGCAAATGATTTGAACAAGTTGTTAGCATTTTTACATTGATGAGGTGAAGGCAGAGCTGCACTGGGGGAGAATCACATTGCATGAGAGGAGACTTGAGGCACAGGGCAGGTGGCTTAGAAGAATGTTGAAAGCTTGAAATGTGGTTGTGAATAAACGGGGGTATAGAGCGGCTTGAGAGATGTTTGTGGTGTTGTGGCTCAGGTATTAGTGAGAAAATTGGATGCAATTTAGGAATTGAAAAGACATTTGGAGGAACTGTGGTTGGACACAAGTAAAAGCATTTGAAAAAAGGGGGCCGTGAAAAGCAGTTGCATTGGTGGTTCAGTGGTAGAATTCTCGCTTGCCACGCGGGAGGCCTGGGTTTGATTCCTGGCCAATGCAAGGTTGGCATTTAGTTGCTGTTTGAATTCTTGCTGCACTCTTGCTTGCAATGTCACGGTGTCCTGTGCAGCCACTCAATGTCATTGACAGCTTGATTGGGGCTCAAATTGAAGCGTTTCAAGAAATGAGCTGCATCTGGTGTTCCTTTCCAGTCTGTGGCATTGGTGGTTCAGTGGTAGAATTCTCGCCTGCCACGCGGGAGGCCCGGGTTCGATTCCCGGCCAATGCAAGGCTCCTTTGTTTCTTATTCCTCTGCATTTTCATTCCTTTAAATACTTCACTGCACTGCACACCCGCTCCCACCGGATCAATGTCTTCAGCGCTTTGCTCATGCAACTTTTCAGCATCTGCTTCATAACAGCCTTCCTTTTTCTTTCAGCTCACTTCAGCACTCCCGCTTCACACACTTGTCTTTAAACACAACGCTCCTCCTTTCATTTTCTCTTAAAGCCACTCTCTCATCATCAACTTTCACGACATTTCTACCTTCATCACCTTCTGCAAAATTCAAAGAACCTTCTCACAACTTGAGACCTGTCCACTTTTCACTCTCTTCAACCCAACTCACTTCTAACCACAAATTGGTTCTCAGGCCCGACTACTCTGCACAGAATGCATTATCTGGCTGCGCACACAGACAACAACAACAACAACAAAGTGCTTTGAAATGGCGCCTTTCATGTCGGAGAACAATCCGAAGCTCTTCACAGTGCTGTTTTCCAACAGAATTGGCAGGAGGCGGAGTGTCAATTTGCTTCTTTTCAGAGTCCGTTCAGAGTTTCACACCTCATTTACCTGAGGTGATGTTGGTAGGAAAGTGTAAGAGTCTTTGTAAATGTGTAAGGTTTCCCCTTGATCAGCCACAACTGCTGCAGTTTGAAGAGTCCCAGCTTCTCAAATCTTTCCAAAGAGCCAAAGTTCGTCATCCTGAGCTGAAGCTGGTTGACCTCTTCTTTCCCTCAGTCGGGAGCCTTGACGTCCTTCCTGAAGCTTGGTGAGCAGAACGACATTCAGGGTACGAGGGCGCAGGACGTGATAGCACGCTGCTAATGCTGTTGGTATGATGATGCAGAGGCCTGGATAACTCAAATGCTGATGTGAGTTAAGATCCCAGCAAGGCTGCTAGCGGTTTAAAACAATCGTGTAAATGAACATGGGTTCCAAATGACACTTGTTTGGTGGAGGATTGGGCTGAGACTTCCCTTTGTTTGAAGGCCAATTGTGCCCTTGACAGATTACTCAGGACACAATTAGGGGAAAAAATCCAGCAGGCAGGAAATCAGGAATGGCGCAAGGAGTATTCCTTTGGTCGGAAGGAGCTGGATTCCATCAAAAAGCTTGAAGTTACAACTTGGCCCGATGCTAGCACAGTCAGGAGATTGTAAAGAAATGTAGTGGCTTGAAGAAGCTGACATATTGCATGAAGTGCTAATGCAGTGGTGTGAAGTGAGAGTAAAAATACAGGCCGCAAATGATTTGAACAAGTTGTTAGCGTTTTTACATTGATGAGGTGAAGGCAGAGCTGCACTGGGGGAGAATCAGATTGCATGAGAGGAGACTTGAGGCACAGGGCAGGTGGCTTAGAAGAATGTTGAAAGCTTGAAATGTGGTTGTGAATAAACGGGGGTATAGAGCGGCTTGAGAGATGTTTGTGGTGTTGTGGCTCAGGTATTAGTGAGAAAATTGGATGCAATTTAGGAATTGAAAAGACATTTGGAGGAACTGGGGTTGGACACAAGTAAAAGCATTTGAAAAAAGGGGGCCGTGAAAAGCGGTTGCATTGGTGGTTCAGTGGTAGAATTCTCGCTTGCCACGCAGGAGGCCTGGGTTTGATTCCTGGCCAATGCAAGGTTGGCATTTAGTTGCTGTTTGAATTCTTGCTGCACTCTTGCTTGCAATGTCACGGTGTCCTGTGCAGCCACTCAATGTCATTGACAGCTTGATTGGGGCTCTAAATTGAAGCGTTTCAAGAAATGAGCTGCATCTGGTGTTCCTTTCCAGTCTGTGGCATTGGTGGTTCAGTGGTAGAATTCTTGCCTGCCACACGGGAGGCCTGGGTTCGATTCCCGGCCAATGCAAGGCTCCTTTGTTTCTTATTACTCTGCATTTTCATTCCTTTAAATACTTCACTGCACTGCACACCCGCTCCCACCGGATCAATGTCTTCAGCGCTTTGCTCATGCAACTTTTCAGCATCTGCTTCATAACAGCCTTCCTTTTTCTTTCAGCTCACTTCAGCACTCCCGCTTCACACACTTGTCTTTAAACACACGCTCCTCCTTTCATTTTCTCTTAAAGCCACTCTCTCATCATCAACTTTCACGACATTTCTACCTTCATCACCTTCTGCAAAATTCAAAGAACCTTCTCACAACTTGAGACCTGTTCACTTTTCACTCTCTTCAAACCAACTCACTTCTAACCACGAATTGGTTCTCAGGCCCGACTACTCTGCACAGAATGCATTATCTGGCTGCGCACACAGACAACATCAACAACAACAAAGTGCTTTGAAATGGCGCCTTTCATGTCGGAGAACAATCCGAATCTCTTCACAGTGCTGTTTTCCAACAGAATTGGCAGGAGGCGGAGTGTCAATTTGCTTCTTTTCAGAGTCCGTTCAGAGTTTCACACCTCATTTACCTGAGGTGATGTTGGTAGGAAAGTGTAAGAGTCTTTGTAAATGTGTAAGGTTTCCCCTTGATCAGCCACAACTGCTGCAGTTTGAAGAGTCCCAGCTTCTCAAATCTTTCCAAAGAGCCAAAGTTCGTCATCCTGAGCTGAAGCTGGTTGACCTCTTCTTTCCCTCAGTCGGGAGCCTTGACGTCCTTCCTGAAGCTTGGTGAGCAGAACGACATTCAGGGTACGAGGGCGCAGGACGTGATAGCACGCTGCTAATGCTGTTGGTATGATGATGCAGAGGCCTGGATAACTCAAATGCTGATGTGAGTTAAGATCCCAGCAAGGCTGCTAGCGGTTTAAAACAATCGTGTAAATGAACATGGGTTCCAAATGACACTTGTTTGGTGGAGGATTGGGCTGAGACTTCCCTTTGTTTGAAGGCCAATTGTGCCCTTGACAGATTACTCAGGACACAATTAGGGGAAAAAATCCAGCAGGCAGGAAATCAGGAATGGCGCAAGGAGTATTCCTTTGGTCGGAAGGAGCTGGATTCCATCAAAAAGCTTGAAGTTACAACTTGGCCCGATGCTAGCACAGTCAGGAGATTGTAAAGAAATGTAGTGGCTTGAAGAAGCTGACATATTGCATGAAGTGCTAATGCAGTGGTGTGAAGTGAGAGTAAAAATACAGGCCGCAAATGATTTGAACAAGTTGTCAGCGTTTTTACATTGATGAGGTGAAGGCAGAGCTGCACTGGGGGAGAATCAGATTGCATGAGAGGGGACTTGATGCACAGGGCAGGTGGCTTAGAAGAATGTTGAAAGCTTGAAATGTGGTTGTGAATAAACGGGGGTATAGAGCGGCTTGAGAGATGTTTGTGGTGTTGTGGCTCAGGTATTAGTGAGAAAATTGGATGCAATTTAGGAATTGAAAAGACATTTGGAGGAACTGGGGTTGGACACAAGTAAAAGCATTTGAAAAAAGGGGGCCGTGAAAAGCGGGTGCATTGGTGGTTCAGTGGTAGAATTCTCGCGTGCCACGCGGGAGGCCTGGGTTTGATTCCCGGCCAATGCAAGGTTGGCATTTAGTTGCTGTTTGAATTCTTGCTGCACTCTTGCTTGCAATGTCACGGTGTCCTGTGCAGCCACTCAATGTCATCGACAGCTTGATTGGGTCTCCAAATTGAAGTGTTTCAAGAAATGAGCTGCATCTGGTGTTCCTTTCCCGTCTGTGGCATTGGTGGTTCAGTGGTAGAATTCTCGCCTGCCACGTGGGAGGCCTGGGTTCGATTCCCGGCCAATGCAAGGCTCCTTTTTTTCTTATTCCTCTGCACTTTCATTCCTTTAAATACTTCACTGCACTGCACACCCGCTCCCACCGGATCAATGTCTTCAGCGCTTTGCTCATGCAACTATTCAGCATCTGCTTCATAACAGCCTTCCTTTTTCTTTCAGCTCACTTCAGCACTCCCGCTTCACACACTTGTCTTTAAACACACGCTCCTCCTTTCATTTTCTCTTAAAGCCACTCTCTCATCATCAACTTTCACGACATTTCTACCTTCATCACCTTCTGCAAAATTCAAAGAACCTTCTCACAACTTGAGACCTGTTCACTTTTCACTCTCTTCAAACCAACTCACTTCTAACCACGAATTGGTTCTCAGGCCCGACTACTCTGCACAGAATGCATTATCTGGCTGCGCACACAGACAACAACAACAACAACAAAGTGCTTTGAAATGGCGCCTTTCATGTCGGAGAACAATCCGAAGCTCTTCACAGTGCTGTTTTCCAACAGAATTGGCAGGAGGCGGAGTGTCAATTTGCTTCTTTTCAGAGTCCGTTCAGAGTTTCACACCTCATTTACCTGAGGTGATGTTGGTAGGAAAGTGTAAGAGTCTTTGTAAATGTGTAAGGTTTCCCCTTGATCAGCCACAACTGCTGCAGTTTGAAGAGTCCCAGCTTCTCAAATCTTTCCAAAGAGCCAAAGTTCGTCATCCTGAGCTGAAGCTGGTTGACCTCTTCTTTCCCTCAGTCGGGAGCCTTGACGTCCTTCCTGAAGCTTGGTGAGCAGAACGACATTCAGGGTACGAGGGCGCAGGACGTGATAGCACGCTGCTAATGCTGTTGGTATGATGATGCAGAGGCCTGGATAACTCAAATGCTGATGTGAGTTAAGATCCCAGCAAGGCTGCTAGCGGTTTAAAACAATCGTGTAAATGAACATGGGTTCCAAATGACACTTGTTTGGTGGAGGATTGGGCTGAGACTTCCCTTTGTTTGAAGGCCAATTGTGCCCTTGACAGATTACTCAGGACACAATTAGGGGAAAAAATCCAGCAGGCAGGAAATCAGGAATGGCGCAAGGAGTATTCCTTTGGTCGGAAGGAGCTGGATTCCATCAAAAAGCTTGAAGTTACAACTTGGCCCGATGCTAGCACAGTCAGGAGATTGTAAAGAAATGTAGTGGCTTGAAGAAGCTGACATATTGCATGAAGTGCTAATGCAGTGGTGTGAAGTGAGAGTAAAAATACAGGCCGCAAATGATTTGAACAAGTTGTTAGCGTTTTTACATTGATGAGGTGAAGGCAGAGCTGCACTGGGGGAGAATCAGATTGCATGAGAGGAGACTTGAGGCACAGGGCAGGTGGCTTAGAAGAATGTTGAAAGCTTGAAATGTGGTTGTGAATAAACGGGGGTATAGAGCGGCTTGAGAGATGTTTGTGGTGTTGTGGCTCAGGTATTAGTGAGAAAATTGGATGCAATTTAGGAATTGAAAAGACATTTGGAGGAACTGGGGTTGGACACAAGTAAAAGCATTTGAAAAAAGGGGGCCGTGAAAAGCGGTTGCATTGGTGGTTCAGTGGTAGAATTCTCGCTTGCCACGCGGGAGGCCTGGGTTGGATTCCCGGCCAATGCAAGGTTGGCATTTAGTTGCTGTTTGAATTCTTGCTGCACTCTTGCTTGCAATGTCACGGTGTCCTGTGCAGCCACTCAATGTCATTGACAGCTTGATTGGGGCTGCAAATTGAAGCGTTTCAAGAAATGAGCTGCATCTGGTGTTCCTTTCCAGTCTGTGGCATTGGTGGTTCAGTGGTAGAATTCTCGCCTGCCACGCGGGAGGCCTGGGTTCGATTCCCGGCCAATGCAAGGCTCCTTTCTTTCTTATTACTCTGCATTTTCATTCCTTTAAATACTTCACTGCACTGCACACCCGCTCCCACCGGATCAATGTCTTCAGCGCTTTGCTCATGCAACTTTTCAGCATCTGCTTCATAACAGCCTTCCTTTTTCTTTCAGCTCACTTCAGCACTCCCGCTTCACACACTTGTCTTTAAACACAACGCTCCTCCTTTCATTTTCTCTTAAAGCCACTCTCTCATCATCAACTTTCACGACATTTCTACCTTCATCACCTTCTGCAAAATTCAAAGAACCTTCTCACAACTTGAGACCTGTTCACTTTTCACTCTCTTCAACCCAACTCACTTCTAACCACGAATTGGTTCTCAGGCCCGACTACTCTGCACAGAATGCATTATCTGGCTGCGCACACAGACAACAACAACAACAACAAAGTGCTTTGAAATGGCGCCTTTCATGTCGGAGAACAATCCGAAGCTCTTCACAGTGCTGTTTTCCAACAGAATTGGCAGGAGGCGGAGTGTCAATTTGCTTCTTTTCAGAGTCCGTTCAGAGTTTCACACCTCATTTACCTGAGGTGATGTTGGTAGGAAAGTGTAAGAGTCTTTGTAAATGTGTAAGGTTTCCCCTTGATCAGCCACAACTGCTGCAGTTTGAAGAGTCCCAGCTTCTCAAATCTTTCCAAAGAGCCAAAGTTCGTCATCCTGAGCTGAAGCTGGTTGACCTCTTCTTTCCCTCAGTCGGGAGCCTTGACGTCCTTCCTGAAGCTTGGTGAGCAGAACGACATTCAGGGTACGAGGGCGCAGGGCGTGATAGCACGGTGCTAATGCTGTTGGTATGATGATGCAGAGGCCTGGATAACTCAAATGCTGATGTGAGTTAAGATCCCAGCAAGGCTGCTAGCGGTTTAAAACAATCGTGTAAATGAACATGGGTTCCAAATGACACTTGTTTGGTGGAGGATTGGGCTGAGACTTCCCTTTGTTTGAAGGCCAATTGTGCCCTTGACAGATTACTCAGGACACAATTAGGGGAAAAAATCCAGCAGGCAGGAAATCAGGAATGGCGCAAGGAGTATTCCTTTGGTCGGAAGGAGCTGGATTCCATCAAAAAGCTTGAAGTTACAACTTGGCCCGATGCTAGCACAGTCAGGAGATTGTAAAGAAATGTAGTGGCTTGAAGAAGCTGACATATTGCATGAAGTGCTAATGCAGTGGTGTGAAGTGAGAGTAAAAATACAGGCCGCAAATGATTTGAACAAGTTGTTAGCGTTTTTACATTGATGAGGTGAAGGCAGAGCTGCACTGGGGGAGAATCAGATTGCATGAGAGGAGACTTGAGGCACAGGGCAGGTGGCTTAGAAGAATGTTGAAAGCTTGAAATGTGGTTGTGAATAAACGGGGGTATAGAGCGGCTTGAGAGATGTTTGTGGTGTTGTGGCTCAGGTATTAGTGAGAAAATTGGATGCAATTTAGGAATTGAAAAGACATTTGGAGGAACTGGGGTTGGACACAAGTAAAAGCATTTGAAAAAAGGGGGCCGTGAAAAGCGGTTGCATTGGTGGTTCAGCTATAGAATTCTCGCCTACCACGTGGGAGGCCCGGGTTTGATTCACGGCCAATGCAAGGTTGGCATTTAGTTGCTGTTTGAATTCTTGCTGCACTCTTGCTTGCAATGTCACGGTGTCCTGTGCAGCCACTCAATGTCATCGACAGCTTGATTGGGTCTCCAAATTGAAGTGTTTCAAGAAATGAGCTGCATCTGGTGTTCCTTTCCCGTCTGTGGCATTGGTGGTTCAGTGGTAGAATTCTCGCCTGCCACGTGGGAGGCCTGGGTTCGATTCCCGGCCAATGCAAGGCTCCTTTTTTTCTTATTCCTCTGCACTTTCATTCCTTTAAATACTTCACTGCACTGCACACCCGCTCCCACCGGATCAATGTCTTCAGCGCTTTGCTCATGCAACTATTCAGCATCTGCTTCATAACAGCCTTCCTTTTTCTTTCAGCTCACTTCAGCACTCCCGCTTCACACACTTGTCTTTAAACACACGCTCCTCCTTTCATTTTCTCTTAAAGCCACTCTCTCATCATCAACTTTCACGACATTTCTACCTTCATCACCTTCTGCAAAATTCAAAGAACCTTCTCACAACTTGAGACCTGTTCACTTTTCACTCTCTTCAAACCAACTCACTTCTAACCACGAATTGGTTCTCAGGCCCGACTACTCTGCACAGAATGCATTATCTGGCTGCGCACACAGACAACAACAACAACAACAAAGTGCTTTGAAATGGCGCCTTTCATGTCGGAGAACAATCCGAAGCTCTTCACAGTGCTGTTTTCCAACAGAATTGGCAGGAGGCGGAGTGTCAATTTGCTTCTTTTCAGAGTCCGTTCAGAGTTTCACACCTCATTTACCTGAGGTGATGTTGGTAGGAAAGTGTAAGAGTCTTTGTAAATGTGTAAGGTTTCCCCTTGATCAGCCACAACTGCTGCAGTTTGAAGAGTCCCAGCTTCTCAAATCTTTCCAAAGAGCCAAAGTTTGTCATCCTGAGCTGAAGCTGGTTGACCTCTTCTTTCCCTCAGTCGGGAGCCTTGACGTCCTTCCTGAAGCTTGGTGAGCAGAACGACATTCAGGGTACGAGGGCGCAGGACGTAATAGCACGGTGCTAATGCTGTTGGTATGATGATGCAGAGGCCTGGATAACTCAAATGCTGATGTGAGTTAAGATCCCAGCAAGGCTGCTAGCGGTTTAAAACAATCGTGTAAATGAACATGGGTTCCAAATGACACTTGTTTGGTGGAGGATTGGGCTGAGACTTCCCTTTGTTTGAAGGCCAATTGTGCCCTTGACAGATTACTCAGGACACAATTAGGGGAAAAAATCCAGCAGGCAGGAAATCAGGAATGGCGCAAGGAGTATTCCTTTGGTCGGAAGGAGCTGGATTCCATCAAAAAGCTTGAAGTTACAACTTGGCCCGATGCTAGCACAGTCAGGAGATTGTAAAGAAATGTAGTGGCTTGAAGAAGCTGACATATTGCATGAAGTGCTAATGCAGTGGTGTGAAGTGAGAGTAAAAATACAGGCCGCAAATGATTTGAACAAGTTGTTAGCGTTTTTACATTGATGAGGTGAAGGCAGAGCTGCACTGGGGGAGAATCAGATTGCATGAGAGGAGACTTGAGGCACAGGGCAGGTGGCTTAGAAGAATGTTGAAAGCTTGAAATGTGGTTGTGAATAAACGGGGGTATAGAGCGGCTTGAGAGATGTTTGTGGTGTTGTGGCTCAGGTATTAGTGAGAAAATTGGATGCAATTTAGGAATTGAAAAGACATTTGGAAGAACTGGGGTTGGACACAAGTAAAAGCATTTGAAAAAAGGGGGCCGTGAAAAGCGGTTGCATTGGTGGTTCAGTGGTAGAATTCTCGCTTGCCACGCGGGAGGCCTGGGTTGGATTCCCGGCCAATGCAAGGTTGGCATTTAGTTGCTGTTTGAATTCTTGCTGCACTCTTACTTGCAATGTCACGGTGTCCTGTGCAGCCACTCAATGTCATTGACAGCTTGATTGGGCCTCCAAATTGAAGCGTTTCAAGAAATGAGCTGCATCTTGGTGTTCCTTTCCCGTCTGTGGCATTGGTGGTTCAGTGGTAGAATTCTCGCCTGCCACGCGGGAGGCCCGGGTTCGATTCCCGGCCAATGCAAGGCTCCTTTGTTTCTTATTTCTCTGCATTTTCATTCCTTTAAATACTTCACTGCACTGCACACCCGCTCCCACCGGATCAATGTCTTCAGCGCTTTGCTCATGCAACTTTTCAGCATCTGCTTCATAACAGCCTTCCTTTTTCTTTCAGCTCACTTCAGCACTCCCGCTTCACACACTTGTCTTTAAACACAACGCTCCTCCTTTCATTTTCTCTTAAAGCCACTCTCTCATCATCAACTTTCACGACATTTCTACCTTCATCACCCTCTGCAAAATTCAAAGAACCTTCTCACAACTTGAGACCTGCTCACTTTTCACTCTCTTCAACCCAACTCTCTTCTAACCACAAATTGGTTCTCAGGCCCGACTACTCTGCACAGAATGCAATATCCGGCTGCACACACAGACAACAACAACAACAAAGTGCTTTTGAAATGGCGCCTTTCATGTCGGAGAACAATCCGAAGCTCTTCACAGTGCTTGTTTTCCAACAGAATTGGCAGGAGGCGGAGTGTCACTTTGCTTCTTTTCTGAGTCCGTTCAGAGTTTCACACCTCATTTACCTGAGGTGATGTTGGTAGGAAAGTGTAAGAGTCTTTGTAAATGTGTAAGGTTTCCCCTTGATCAGCCACAACTGCTGCAGTTTGAAGAGTCCCAGCTTCTCAAATCTTTCCAAAGAGCCAAAGTTCGTCATCCTGAGCTGAAGCTGGTTGACCTCTTCTTTCCCTCAGTCGGGAGCCTTGATGTCCTTCCTGAAGCTTGGTGAGCAGAACGACATTCAGGGTACGAGGGCGCAGGACGTGATAGCACGGTGCTAATGCTGTTGGTATGATGATGCAGAGGCCTGGATAACTCAAATGCTGATGTGAGTTAAGATCCCAGCAAGGCTGCTAGTGGTTTAAAACAATCGTGTAAATGAACATGGGTTCCAAATGACACTTGTTTGGTGGAGGATTGGGCTGAGACTTCCCTTTGTTTGAAGGCCAATTGTGCCCTTGACAGGTTACTCAGGACACAAGTAGGGGAAAAAATCCAGCAGGCAGGAAATCAGGAATGGCGCAAGGAGTATTCCTTTGGTCGGAAGTAGCTGGATTCCATCAAAAAGCTTGAAGTTACAACTTGGCCCGATGCTAGCACAGTCAGGAGGTTGTAAAGAAATGTAGTGGCTTGAAGAAGCTGACATATTGCAGGAAGTGCTAATGCAGTGGTGTGAAGTGAGAGTAAAAATACAGGCCGCAAATGATTTGAACCAGTTGTTATCGTTTTTACATTGATGAGGTGAAGGCAGAGCTGCACTGGGGGAGAATCAGATTGCATGAGAGGGGACTTGAGGCACAGGGCAGGTGGCTTAGAAGAATGTTGAAAGCTTGAAATGTGGTTGTGAATGAAATGGGGGCGTAGAGCGGCTTGAGAGATGTTTGTGATGTTGTGGCTCAGGTATTAGTGAGAAAATTGGTTGCAATTTAAGGAGTAAAAGGACAATATTAGGCAGTGGGATTGCTCAGAAGTGAATGCTTTTGAAAAAAGAAGAGCGTTAGAAGGTGTGGTAGAATTCTCACCTCTTTGACAATGTTTCTTTCAAGTACCTTAGGCTGTTTTACTATGTTAAAGGTATGATGTAAATGCAAGTTGCTTTTGTTTTGATGGCAAATTTTTCTGTTGTGCAGCAGGAGTTATTGATGACCTTTGTTAGGACTTACTTCAAGCCCAGAAGACAGATAAAACAAACTGCATCTCTTCTGATCAAATTTGCAGAGTTTATCTTCAGGACGGCACAGAGGTAGTAAGATAGAAATGGCAACGTGTCGAGTGTGGAATACAAGAACATGACTACAATGAAGGAATTGGAGAGGCGAATTGATGTGGGATGTTCAGCCGTTTGGCCATAAATATGGGAATGTGAGTTTATATGGAGGGTAAGGTTAAGGGAGGATAGCGTATTCAGAGAAGCATGGGCAGTGTGAGTTCAGATGGAGGATTCAATGCCCAAGGGTGTGAAGTTGCTTGCTGCAGAAGCTAAGGGAGGGGAGGATAGAGGATATCTCCATCGCCGTAAAAAAAAACTTTGCATGAGTCTAGGGTGGATGGTTTCGATAAATGATTTGAAAGGAGCAAGGGGGTGGGAAAAAAGTGAGATGCTGAACAGAGGCAGAAGTGCCAGAGGGGTGAAGGGTCAGAGCAAGTCGACATTTGATGATAAAGGCCTTAGCCCATTGAGATAAGGACAGAATGGAAAGCAAGGAAATCTAACATGTTAACATATGGGAAATTGCATCTTCTTACACCAAGCTATTGCATTGGTAAGGACCTGCCATTGTACTAGTGCGACTAAATCAGCATCTCATCTCAGGTAGAGGCAGCAGCATCAACCAATTCCTTACATTTCATTCTTTTGGTTTATGACATTATCCCTGTTTTGCTGCTTTTTAATACTCATAACAATCTTTATGTATTAAACCATGCATGTATTCTTATGGACCAAAAGGAAATAATGCATTTCATTGAGCATTCGTACTGGCATTGACCAGCAGGGTCAAATGGCCCATTCCTGCATTGTAAATTTTACTTAAGCATAATTTTGATGTGAATAATATGGCATCTACATATTTTTTATTGTTTATGGTATATGGTATGTCATATTCCAAGGTGTAATGATTTCAGGAATCATATTTGCTGAAATTCTCTTTCATCAGAGATTTATGAAATTTAGTTCTACAATATGTGACCTTCTGACAAACAGGGACGTGAGGAATCAGAAGGCAGCAAAGATTTTCAACCTCTAGATGGTGCCAGAGTTGTGTTTTTTTTTTAATTCTGCCTCCCTCGCCCCCACTCCACCCCTCACAGGGCCTCAGCCTGTATTTCTGCTGTTCTGGAGACCAAAATTCCTTTTGAGTGGTGGCACAGATTACTGGATCTGCAGCTTCTATGTTAGCTGGATATCAAGAATATAAACAAGTTTAGTTTTGCAACATAGTGAGGGGTTCTCTGATTCTCTCATAATAAAAATATATAACTCCTCACAGTTTTTAAAAAAAATGTCCACATTATTAAAGCAACACCCCAGTGATTATCATTTGTTCACTCAGGTTGAGTAACTTATTTCAAAGCCTCTCTGCCTTACATACAGCCTCTTGCCATTTTGCTGAGAATAAAACATTTGTTCTTGCTTAGAATAAAAAGTTTGTTCTTGCTTATCTGTACTTTATTTAACTCTACTCTCATTAGCCAATATTATACAACTTTCAAATGGAGTGAAATTGTAGATGCGAAAATTTATTTTTTCGAATATTTTACTTCTGCAATACCTCTTCCACTTTTAGAACAAAATTAAATGCATTGAGATGTTTTAAAAATTGAAGTTCAGCAAGAAGGAATAATGTTTCTAACTTCAGTTTAATTCTTAAATAAACAAAATTGAAACCATATGCACAGATCATTTGGGAAACTTTAGATCTAAAGCTACAAAATCTATGCACAAAAGTTCTTCTATGTACATTGTATTGGTGGTTCAGTGGTAGAATTTGTGCCTGCTATATGGGAGGCCTGGGGTTAATTCCTGGTCAATACAACTGTACATTTCATTTCTCACATCTAATCTTCCTGACTGCTTTGAAAGTACTTATCTTCCCAAATTATTCAGGGAAAAAAATTGTTACCATAATTGAAATATGTTGTTACAACAGCTCATCTGCTGCTAAAACCCTCATCAAAACTTTTGTTCCTTTGAAACTTCAGCATTCCAATTCTTTCCTAGCAAGTCTCCACTTCCACTCTGTCCTCGCTCCAATGAAGCTCAGTGCAAGCTCGAGGAAAACTACCTCATCTTTCGATTAGGCACTTTGCAGTCTTCTGGACTCAATGTTAAGGTCAACAATTTCAGATCACAATCTCTGCTCCCATTTTTCAGCTACTTAGGACCCTAAGTTCTTGAATTCTCTCTAAGTCTCTGCCTTTCTCTCTTCCTTTAAGATGTTACTCAAAACCTAGCTTTTTTTTAATCTTAAATGGCCTCTTTTACTTATGAAGAACAAATCATACGAGAAATGCAGAAACCACAGACAAATGTTTTAGAATAAACAAAAACAAGTACTTCAGTTTCGTGTTCAAATCCTCGCTTAGTATTTGAAAGGTTTAATAAATAGAATACAAAAAAAATTGTAAAAGGGCACAGGTTTCTCTTATTTGAGATGGTCATTACTTGCATTTTGTAGGACTGCCTTTGGCTGCTTCAACCCTCTGAGAACTCTGGAATCATCACAAACAATCCCTCTCTTGACCTCATGATGGAGGGAGGATCATTAGTGAAGCAGCTGAAGATATTGGGCTATGGATGTTTTCCTGAGGAACTCCTGAGCCTGCAATGATTTCTGTTTGACAATCACAACTATCTTTCTTCCTTCATGTCAGCTATGACTCCAACTACCTCAGGCTTTTCCCATTTGCCCCCTTGACCCCGGTTTTGCTCGAAATCTTTGCTGCCACCCTTGGTCAAATGTGCCTTGGTGTCGAGAGTAGCCATCTGCATCTTTCCCCTGGCATTCAGTTCAAATGTCCATATCTCAATCAAGGCTGCAATGAGTTCTGTAGCCAGTTGGTTCTGGCAAAACCTGTTATTGGTAATTAGATGTTGCTTGATGCCATTATTGATGACTCCTTCCCTTATTTTACTAATGATTGCGAGAAGGCAGATAGGGCAGCTATCAGCATGATTCGTTTTCCTGATTTTCTTTTGTGGACGGCATGTTTCTGGGCAATCTTCTATATTGTCAGGTAAATACCACTGTCATAGCTAGAGAAGCCTGGCAAGAAGATTGGGTGACTCTGGTGCAGCAGTCTTCAACATTACAGCTATGATGATATTAGAGCTGACAGCCTTTGTTGTGTCCAATGCATTCAACAGTGTCTTAATGTCACATGAAATGAACCAAACTGGCCATGTGGTGGAATCTATAATGGTGGGAATCCCAGGAGAACAGAAAGTAAAGGTATCCCCTCTGCACTTGTTGCACGTGCTGGGCATCACCATAACTGGGGATAGGCATGTTCGTGGTGCCTTCTCCTCCTGTTAGTTGCCAGCTTGTCCGCCGCCATTCTTGCTTTTCAACCATTGCAATTACATGGCAGCCAGAGCCAAAGCAGTACAAGACTATCTTCTGAAGGTGGTCTTTGCTTCACAAACCATACACTTGAACAAGGTCAGTGTGGTCTTGAGTGCATTGGCTGATAAAGCTGTGTCCATTGGCAGGTAGCATTCAGTGTGTTAACTTTCCACCTGTAATGTAGAACTGGACATTGCAATGATTGTTCTTCTGTAAATTACTTTTTTAAGTTTTAATCGCTACAGTGTGACTAAAATTTTATAGAAAAAAACTTCATTTATTTTACAAACAACCATTGGTTTGATAGAATTATGACCTGAGAGTTGTCACTTCCATATCCCTGCACATCTTGTAGGAATTAAAGTACATTCACAGTAAACGTAACATTCTTTAGACAATCCGATTTATTAAAGATTGTTAATATAAATTTTACATCTTCCAGCTGATTTGGCTTTATTGATACTGTTTGAATTGCCATCAATAATCAGGTAGCATTAAAATTTAAATCCAAATCTACTTCTTAAATGTCTGCGAATTAAAAAATTAATTGTTACTTGACAGTGTTTCATTCATATCAAAAGTAAAAATAGAAATCTCTTAGATAATAAAATTGCTAGGGATTTAACTTCAAATCTGTGAATTGCTGTTAACTTTCCAAACTAAATGCTTTGGAAAAGGTCCAGTAGAAAGCAGAGTAAACTCAAATGTATATGTCTGCAAGGTACGTACAACATTTGTAAAGGAGCATCATGCCAAGTGGAAAAACTGAAAAGTAGCACTCCAGTATTCTTTGATTGCTTTGGCTTCTACTTCAGTGCAGCAGTATAAATTTTTTGACTGTTACCCTTGGCCTATGAATAACAACATAACGATTAAAATACATAGACAAATTTGCAAAGGATTTCCAAAATAAAATTAGATCCGATCTTTACTTACCAACTTCCAAAGTGTTCTGTTTTAGGTCCGAACTAAAGTCCTGTAGTCATATGGTTGAGCAGCACACATTATTGTAGTATAGATAGTCAAACTAAAATTTAAAGATTGTTTTAGAAAACATCACCAAATGAATTCATCTTATTACACACACTTAATAATTACAAAACAGTATCTAGTTCACAGATACAACAATAATCAGGTTTAATTTATTTTTAAATTTTTGTAAAGACCACTGCACAGGAGGTACCATATTAACTCACAATGATACCATAATTACAATGTTGTAAAGCTTTGGAGAAGCTGTATGATGGTGCATACACGCAAGGAATTTCCTGCAGCTTAATAGACACTGCAACATCTCTGCAATAAAATGTCAACATGCAAGGGACAAAAAGTAATGGCACTAGCAGAAAATATATATATGTGTGCATGTGCCTGTGTGTGAGACAGACAAATATTAATATACAGCTCATGTAGCTTATGTTATTAAATAACTGAAGCAGATTAAAAAAGAACTGCAGCTATTAAATTGATTTGATATCACACACTGCAGGGCATGACAAGCTTCTATCACCCACAAGGTGGTACTCCCTCATCAATACTGTGTTGGGAACATCACGCCTACCCCTTGCATTATTAGTTGGGGCTTGCAGCTCAAAATCTACAGCAGGACAGAAGGTATAACCAAAGATTTTATGGCCCAAAAATTCCTCAGGACCTTTTACAAAGCATAGTTGCAGGAGGAGTGGGACTTCTGCTTGGTCATGTCCAGCATTGACTCTGCTGGAACTCACAAGGTTTTATCTAAATCCTATGCAAAACATCAGTGAGGCAGCGTTGGGAGAAGGCACAATTAAAAATCTGCAACTTCTTAAAGTGGCAGCAGTGGATAATTGATTTCTCCTTCAGCATGACTTCTTACCAAGGTATTCGTCAATCTCCTGTGACATTGCAAGTGTAGTCTAGATAGAGTATGATTAGAAGTAGGGGTCAATTGGACCAAGGCTGCGGATAAAATTCAGTTCCCACTTTTCAATCAAGTGTTCTGTCCTTACTTTCATTATAAATTTCAATGTCCACGTTTATAGAGGAAACTGATAATGTAAACTCACCGCACTAATTCCACTCTCCTGCCACGTGTGATACTGTTGCAGCTTCACTTGGGGAGTGTGTAATTACAATGTGACAAGTTAAAATAGGAGTTGCTAGTACTGTACAAATGTGAGCATATGAATTAATCATGAAACACTGACAGAAGATATACCCTGAAGCAAGATTTTTAGTATCTTACTAATGTATGGCATGGTAAGTTACAGAATATGCTCATTCTGCTGCCTGTTTCCTCTCTCTCTCTCTTTCTCTACTGCTCTCCCTTATGCTTCCTCTTCTTTGTTATCTGGAATTTCAGGTTGGAGATAGTTGGTGGTGATATTGCTTGGTGTGGTGGTGAAAGAGGCCAGCATGAGTTGCAGATTGCATGGGGTGGGGAAGTTGCAAATCGCATTTTGTTTTTCAAAAATATTGCCACAGCAAATATAGATACTTCATGTATCAGCTTATTTAATGGAAGGTTACACTGAAAAAAAATCCTCAAGCAAACGTTCTGAGCAACTGGTAAAATATCCTTCAGTTTGAAATCCAATAGGCTTTCTTTAGAGGATTCACAGGATAGAGATTGTCAGGGTTATTCAATTACTGGTGCACGGTTTATTACAATTTTACTGAAAAGACTTAGTTTTTCAAAATTATTCCCGCCATGTTTGACATCCGTGATGGATTGAGCAAATATTACACAGGCTTTCAAAAAAGATGTGGGTTATAAGGATTTATCCTAAAAAGTACTGTAACATATGGTTGAATATAGGCATAGGAAAGTTCTTTTTTTGCAAGAAACCAGTTGACCTAGAGTGTATGAAGTAAAATTGAGTTACTGGACCAAATGGCTCTTTCTATGCAGGGCCAATTCTGTGATATGGTTGGCAATAACTAGCAAGGATGTAGACAATAACATATAACATGAATTAGCAATAAATAAATGCCACTTGCATTTAGACATTACCAAAAGTACTTAACCCTTACCCCCACCGCCCATGCATTATGATTTCCCCAAATAACTGTATATGTTGACCTCCAATTTTTATGACTATAAACAACATGTTTATGCTAAAAGTAAGAAGGTTATATTTTGCAAAGCTTTTCAGTGTGACAGCAAATTTGGAAACCTATTTCTGTCATACTATTCTAAATGCCTTTCAGTACCTTGGGCAGTGTCCCCTATAAAGTTCATCAAAATATTCACCAAAAATATTTCAAAATATACATTTCAGAGCAATACTTACTCATTTAATACTGGTTTAATAGAGAGAACCTGCAATGTAAACAAGACACTATTAGCAAAATGCTGTAAATGCTGTACATCTGAAACAAAAATAGAAAACAGGTTAGTTAGTATCCTTGGGGCAGGATTTTCAGCTCAGTGTGCAGGCGCACGCCCGACACACATGAGCATGAAATAGCGTGCGATGATGTCGGGCGAGCATCCGGATGTCATCGCGCATTCGCACAATATTTTGGTCGGCAGACACACGCAAGAGTCCCGCCCGCTGCGCTCGCTCAACGAGGAGAGAATCCTCCCTTTGGAGAACCACAGATAAGTTAACATTTTGCATACTGTTCCTTCAGAACTGAAATAAACAAGAGGTGGTCAGGCATGTAAAAATCATCACATAAAAGGGAGGGGCATGTTACATCAGAAAGTAATAAAACACAATAAACTATGAATGAAATGATGCAGCAAATGACCGATGTCAAGTAATAGGCTGAAGCTTTAAGGCATTAAAGAAATAAAGATGCACTAATCACTAAGGAAGTGACGGACTTGTGCTGTGAAATTAAAAGTGGTGTAAAGAAGATGGCAAAAATCTGAAGTGACTTAAGTCAGCATTAAGCCTAGTCCTCCTAATAACCAGTAAAAAGATGATATATTTTTCTCAAAGCTGGCATTGAGCTTTGTTGGAACAGTGTATGAGGTAGAATGGCAAAGGGGAAGAATTAGTGGTAGCACAAGGTTGCACAGAACAGAGGTGTTCAGCAGGGCAGGTACCTAATCTTAATTTGGTTTTCCTCAATGTAGAGAGAATCATACCATAATTATCGAATACAGTAGCTGTTTCGCACGGAAAAAGTGTTTGCAGTGCTGGGCAATTGTGTGAGGGGAGGTGAATCAGCATGTCTTGTATCTCCTGTTGCATCTGGGAAGGGAAGTTGGAAGCAGAGATGTGCAGGAGTGAATTAAGGTGTCATGGGGGGAATGATTCTCCGGGGAGCTGAGGAGAGAGGGGAGTGATAGGTGTATTTGCTGGTTGGATCGTGTTGTGGGTGACGGAAATGCAGGAAGATGATCTGTCAAATGCGGGAGCTGGTGGGATGGAGGGTGAGGATCCTGGTGTTTCTGTTGCAGCTGAGAGAGGAAGGAAGAGGGTCAGGGCAGCAACGGGGAAGGCAAACAGCTAGGTTTAGAGTTTTGTTGCCCACATCAGAGGGGAATCCTCAGCTGAGGGAAAAGCTGGACCTTTCCAAAGTTCTGGTATGGAAAGTACAGATCTGCCATTTTCACCACCTACACCAAGATTCTACCACCAATCATATCTTCTCCTCCCTCTATTTTCCAGAGGGACTGTTCACTTCATGGCCACGTTCACACCTTAGTTCACTCATTTCTACTTGCTCGTCCATAGAAAATGAATGAGATGCACGTGTGCTCATTCATCTCCTCTCACAGCACTGTCCAAGTTCCAATCACTCCTTCCATATGAGTTGTGATTGACACACGTTTCCTCTAACCTACAGTAATATATTTTCTGTTCATGGTGTAGTTTCCTCTACGTTGTTGAAACAAAATCCAGGTAAGCCAACCATTTTGAGGAATATATCTGTTTCATCTGCGACTTTTGAGTTACCTGTGGTTCACCACTTTGAACTTCCTGCAATTCTCACTCAGACCTCATCATTGGCTCTGTACACTGTTGCAACAAAGCTCAACATGAGCTCCATGAACAGTATCTAGCTTTTTTCCTATACGGTCACAACCCTCTGGTCATAACGCTGTTTTCAAACTTTAGCATATCTTCATTTTCAAAACTCTTACTTTATATCACAGGCTATTTACACATCCTTTGTTCCTTTAAAGTCTTAATGCTTCAGGCTATTTCTGAGAAGAGCTATTACATTATTTCAGTCATGATTGCTCTCTGTGTTTGGTCTTTTATTCTCCAACCATCCTGTTTCTGATTGTATTAATGTGCCCATCTGCCTCTTACTTTTGAGTTCTGAAGGAGGAGCTGTAACTGCTGAAACAAAAACTTGTCTGTACAAATGCTGACTGACGTATTGTCTACTTCTGGCATTATCTGTTTTTTGTTTCCAGAACACACGAATCACTGGTTAAAATTATTAATATTCTTAAAAGCACCAGCCTCCTTTTTGACCCCCGCAGAGATTTTTTTCACATTCATCAATCCTTTCTCCTGGGCCTGACTGAACTCATCAATCTTTTGAAATTTCCCATTCTGATTCCAGATAATTGTGACTGATTAAAATAAATATCTCCCCAAGTATTTTGTAGAAACAGTTTACGATGTGATCTCAAAAATTCAAATAATTAATAAAAGCTTGAGAAACAGATCGAGAGCAACCTGAAATCTTAATATTACTTTACTTTGTTAATTTAATTACAGTATAAAGAGTGGCTATTAGAGAGTTTTTACTCCTATGTGTCTTAGTCTCTACCAGAATAACCCATCATCCGGTTGTGTAAAACTTCTGTCATTTATCTTTTGTTTATCCATTGTTACTTCACATTGCTCCCTTCTACACATACTCATGTCCAACAGAATCAGCCTCTTTCTTGTTCCCTATCCAAAAACCCCCATTGACTGGGTCCTGTTGTTCAAATTACTGGGCAGGACACTTTCTGGTTGGCCTTCAGACTGGTGGTCAGTAAATTGAATCAGATTACATCCTAGCCTGGCTGAGGTCTAGGCACAATTAGCTGGTCTGCATGGGAGAGTATGAAAATGTCCCAATTAAATAAAATACAGATGGGGGCTCCACCAGTGGTTCAGTCAGTTAAGGCAGTGAGTCAGAGGGTTATACAGACCATCAAGGTCCTAGATTTGTTAATGAGTCTGTGCTTTTGGATGATTTCAATTGGGTTATTTACAAAGGTGCTACAATTGATCTTAGGTGAAGGGGTAAAAGGAACTGGTCAGTGATCTGATCCTGATCTCTATTGCTAGAAGTACAGGTGGACAGATAGGGGTATGACAGTTGCGTTAATGGACAAGCAATCTAGCAGCCTGGAATAATGATTCAGAGAATGTAAGCAGTTTGAGAATTTGACTTCTGTTTGAAAGAAAATCCAGAAATAAAAATTTCTACAGTAAAAATGACTGAATTAAACTGCTGAATTTTCATTAAAACCAAAAGGTTCATTGAAATCCTTTAGGGAAGGAAATCTGTCATCCTGATCTGGTTTGGGTTATATATGACACCAGTGCCATGTACAGTACTCTTAAGTACTCTTTGATGTTGCCTAGAAAGCCACTCATTTATATCAAACTGCCTAAGCAGTTCAAGAAGGCAGCCCATCACCACTTTATCAGGGCAACTGGGGATGGGCAATAAATGCCTGCCTTGCCAGGGACATCTACATGCCAAGAATTAATTGATCAAAGTACTTGATGCCTTTGGAACAGTAGGTCGGTGTGCAGTCAATGATTTTCATAGAAAAGGAAAAAGTAAAAAAAAAAAGAAATTTATACAGATAGGAGAGTAATTGATACCACAAATATTCTCCTTGTCCCTCTTCCGCTTTCTTTCTCCTTTAACTGACATTTACATGTTATCATTAATGTTAATTCAAGATGTTGACCTTGCCAATAAAATAAATTAAGTAGCAAAGTTAGATTCCACTGGCATTCACCTTAAACAGTGCACGTAGGTTGATGTCATTTTGTCCTGTAGCATTGAGAGCGTGGTTAGCTGGTGTTCTAAAGAAAAGAATGCAACATATAAAAATCAAAGCACTATGAAAAGCAGAAGTATAAGTCCAATTTTTTTATGTGTAAGCAACTGTGCAGATTTAAAGGCCTTAGAATGTTCACCTTCGGTCATCGGATGAGGGTGGGGCTTTCCAGTGATCATAGTTTGTCTCCACTCTGTACCACCTAAGTAAATGAAGAAATGCAAAACTCACCACAATATATGCACTCAAGATTAAGGTGAATAAAAACAAAAGCAATACACTTGCCTAGAAACTGAATATGGTCGTAGAATTATTAACATAATCCTATCTAAGCCCTCAATGCAAAACTTATGATTCAGCCAGAACAATGAAATGGCTATGTTTGATGCCAATGCACTGGGCAGCTGAGTTATAGTCTGGAAACCAGGAGGCCTGGATTTCTTTGACCGTCTTTGTGTTTTAACTCCTGCCAATGTGAAACAACTTCTCAGATAAAATTAGGAAAGGGAAATAATAAGTTGGGCATTTAATGTAATATAAACTGTTATATGAATGTTGTTCTATAATAATGTAATTGCATGTGACCCTAACTCAGTCCATCGTTACAGCTTCAACGTATAATGTTAAATAAATTCATATTTTACATTTGTCGAATTTTAGAATCGTGTTTCACAATGCAGTCCCGAATATTGTGAAAGAGATTGACCCCGATGGCTATGAAGCCGACCTGTGAACCCTCTCCTCCATATACGCCCCATCACTGACCCAGCCTTGACCCAGCTCTTCCTTCCAGCCACAACATTAATCTCACTGTTCCTCGGCTGCAGCCTTTACTGTGGCCTTCCATGCCCGGCACGCAGCCCAGAGCTCTGAGGGGGAGTTTTCCCAGTCAAGGGGAGGGGGTTTTGTGTCCGTGTGGGGTGTTAAATTCAAACCTGTTACATTGTCCCACCAGACCGACAGGCATGATGTCATTGTATTTCTGCACAAGCGTGGACTAGTGCGCATGCGCAGTCGGGTATCAGTGGCCATCTTGCGTTGGCAGGAGACAGTGCAATGAAATACATAACCCTGATGCAAGCACACAATATTCCTCACATATTTATATTTTTCAACATTTAGCACATTGAATATTTCAATGAAATTAGTACTCAATATGTTAACACACATTTTAATACACTTAATTCCGATCACCATTAAAATCATTTTGTCAATTAAAAGCCAAGTCCACAAAATATGCCATCTCTAGTATTTACTTTTAGAAAACATTACAGTCAAAATATTACATTATGCTGGTGGCTGTTTTTCACTGGTAGTTAACCAACTTAAATAGGAGCATTATTCGTATATTTGCTACTTACTGTCCTTTCTTAGGCATCAAAGGCCAGATGTCAACAGGTCCATTCAGATTTCTTGTTATAATCACGCCTTCAGTTGGTTTAACTCCACCTAAAATGTAGTATACATTTGCAGTGATTGGGGAATTGGCCAACTTCATCAAAGCTGCTTGAAAATCCACAGCTTCTACAAGGGTCTGAGGAAATGAAAAACAGTGTTTTTTTTTACATCAGTTTGTCAATTCCCCTTTTATTGTCATTGCCCTTTGTTTCTCCACCAAACCCCTCAACCCAACGCCCCCTTCTGACTGTAGATGACTCTTCCTGCCAAAACATCTCCTTAGGTTGCAACAGGTCCATGAGCACAGATCAATTTTTGACTATTTGTGAAGTCTAAAGTGTTAACTGGTAATGTGAACAATTAAAATGCTTGATTTCTAAAGTACATGTCAGCTTTTCTCCCATTTATTCAACTGTCTTATGCTACGGAGATTTAGTTATATTACTATTAAATAATTTTTCATCCTCTTTATAACAAATATCAGAACTAAAGCCATATGTATCAGCTTTTGTTCACTGGTGGAACTCTGACCTGAATTAGGTGGTTATTGGTTCAAGTTCCACTTCAGGGGCTTGAGCACGTAATCTAGGCTGGCACTTCGGGCTGGATTTTCAGCCAAAAAACCTCCTCAGCAATTTAAAAATAGCAGATGGGATCCAATTCTGGGATTCCCACCCCATTCCCAGTACCCCAATTTTCACTGGTATGGGATAAGGGTGTGGGTAGCAAGCCCACACCTGCACTCCTGACCTGGCTGGCTCCATTGTGGGGGTAGGCATCTCCTAGCACTCAGTAATTTTCATGGATGACTCATGGTTCACGGTCCCTCAGGAGAGTCCCATGGCCCCTTGCAGGCTCCATACCAACTAAATGGCAACTCATGCCCCCACCCTCTCCATGACCCTTTATAGCATAATGAGGCTTGGCTGAAAGCCCAGCCCCATAAAGGATTAACTCTGTTTACACAACTGAACAGAGGTTCGGACATTGCTTGATTGACAGCTTTACGAGGATACAATAAGCTATTTTTCTGTAATATCCTTTGTTAATGACTCAATATTTATTTGCACAATGTTCAGAGGTGTCAAGTGCTTAAAACATCTCCTCTTGATAGTTTAATGGTCTAGTTGATTGGCACTTTTATAGGGTTGTAGCAGCAGCAATTCTTTTCAAAACAATTATGAATGGGTGTTTTTTTTAAAGCAGTTTCACACATGCCATAGTTACTGTAGGGTTCATTGGTTCTATACAGAGAGTAGGCCAAGTGAATGGGCATGGAAGGGCTATGCATTGGCATGGAGAGCATGAGGGGCCATGAGTTGGCATGGTGGCAAAAGAGTGGGGATGAGGTGTGAGGGGTGAGAGCCAGAGGGTCTAATATGTATCCAAATGACTGGGATGAAATCCCAGAGAACCAAGGCGGGCTGTTCAGCAATTGCTCACCCCTGTGGCCACCTCCAATCTACCTCTGGGGGCAACAGGCCCAACTCCAACCTGTACCCACCTCCTCGAATGAAAATAGTGGGTAAAGGGGGGCCTTTATACTGATGCAGGTATGCCAATAGGGAAACTTCCCGACTTGAACTACCCGCTTCGGTAGCAACCCGGCTCTTCAGTACAGTACTAAGGTTGTGCAGCGTAATACCGAGGGAGTGCTGAACTCTTAGAAATCTCAACTTTCAAATGAAATATTAAACCTAAGTTCAGTCTGCCCTCTCACATGGATGTAAAAGATCCCATGGAGCTATTCACAGAAGAGTAAGGGAACTTTCTTGGTGCCTTGGCCAAAATCTATTCCTCAAGCAACACCATTAAACAGCTTATCTGATTGTTAGTATCAGTTCTGATCATGTGACCATGCTATACATAAGGATGCTCATCAACAAAGCATAGACAAAATGAAAATGAAAATTACTTACATCTCTAATAAGCCAGCTAGGAGGAAGATTTCTTTTCAAAAGAGCGGCGATTATAATTTTCCACCATTCTCCTCTAGCTTTAATAAAAAAACAATTATATACGCATCATTCTGAATTCTGCATAATGGAGTCTTGTTTGAGCCACATAGCTAGTACAATAAGCTAATACATATCGAAATGCAGGCAAGTTGCAAGAGATTTACACCAGGACCTCTCGGCTATTAAGTAACTTGTTATGTACTTCTTTAAACATCATAATTACCCACAGCCAAGTACTAAAATATAATTCCAATAAGCATCTGATAGAGTGCAAAAGGCATGAAACTGGGTTGTGATATTGCAAAGGGTTCTACTCTGAGACTGCTTTCCTTCCTGGTGTACAATGAATTTAGCGTCAGTCAGTGTAAGTTGCTATGTTTTAGTTTAAAAAGTAAGAATTATATTTTAATTAGGAAAGGATTAGATGATATGGAAAAGCAGAGAAATTTTGGGGTTCAAGTTCGAAAGACATCAAAAACAGCATCACAAGTAACATATTAAATATCTAATGTAATTCTGGCTAACCTAGACCCATCCACAGAGGCCGGTGAATTGTGATGGTAGCTGCTCCAAATGAACAGTGTGTGTTGTAAAAATTCTCACTAAAGACACTTGATTGGTTTGCTCACATTTTTGACACTGCTACTTTTAAAGACAAATTATAATTTTAGCTGAGTTGAAGAGATCTTTTTATGCCAATCATAACTACCAAAGCCAATGTGTTTGGTTGCTCTTCCTGTAGAAAGTTCATCCAATCCAAACTCTGTTCCCTCGCCACCAACTCCATCCTTTTGCCTGACAACGGTCTGAGTTTAAACCAGACTGTTCACAACCCTGGTGTCATATTTGACCCTGAAATGAGCTTCCAATTATATATTCATGCCATTACTAAGGCCACCTTCTCCCACCTCCGTTGCCCAACTTTGCTCTTGCTTCAGCTCATCTGTTGCTGAAATCTTCATTCATGCTTTTGATACCTCTAGACGTGACTATTTTGATGCAGTCTTGCCTGGCCTCCCGTTCTACCCTCCATAAACCTGAGGTCATGCAAAACTCTGCTGCCCGTGTTCTAACCTGCACCAAGTCCCATTCACCCATCATTCTTGTGCTCGTTGATCTACACTGGCTTCCAGTTAAGCGGCATCTTGGTTTTAAAATCCCCATCCTCACTTACAAATCCCTCTATGGCCTCACCTCTCCCAATATCTGTAATCTCCTTCAGCCCCACAATCCTCTGAGATAATTGGTGATCATCCAATTCTGACCTCTTTTGCATCCCTGATTTTAACGCTTCACCATTGGCGGCCTCGTTTTCAGCTGCCTAGGCCCTAGGCTCTGGAATTCACTCCCTACACTTCACTCCATCTCTACCTTGCTTTCCTCTTCTAAGACATTTCTTAAAACCTACCTTTTTGACCAAGCTTTTGGTAATCTTACCTAATATCTCCTTACGTGGCTCGGTGACATATTCTGTTTTATCATGCTCCCGTGAATCACCTTGGGATGTTTTAATATATTAGAGGTGCCATATAAGAACATAAGAACTAGGAGCAGGAGGAGGCAATTCAGCCCCTCGAGCCTGCCCTGCCATTCATTACGATCATGGCTGATCTCATTTCGGACTCAACTCCAATTTCCTGCCCTCTCCCCATAACCTTTCAACCCATTACTAATTGAAAATCTGTCTATCTCCTCCTTAAATTTATTCAGCATTCCAACATCCACTGCACTCTGAGGTAATATAAATATAAACTCTTGTTGTTATATTCATTTTTCCCTTGGAACAAAATTGTTCTAAACACGCAAGTCATTCAAGCACAGTGGTATAGAACATAAAAATAGATATGAATACATCAGTTAGTAAACTTCAGTAAGACCACAGCTGGAGTACATTATGCAGTTTTGAGTTCCATGGCACAGAAAGGATGTTACGATGTCAAAAAAGTTAAATATAGATTCACCATGATTCTGCCTGATATCAAGAAATACAATTGTGAAGAAAGGCTTAGATGAGTGGTTGGAGGAAAGGGTGGTAAAGATTGACAAGGACAGGGCAGGCACATGGACTAGAACTATTGAAAGATAAACACCAGGATGATCTGGTTGGGCAACTGCCAGTTTCTGTGTTGTACTTTCAGTTTAATTGTGTATTACTGCATATATTGTGATGTTGTCCCAATGATAGGCAATGGAAAAAAGGAGGAGCTCATTGGAGCCAATTCAAAAGATCCAACACCACTAGAGTTCAAATCACGATTTAAATAAAACAAAACTGCTGTCTGCAAAACTAAGAAAAACATGGCAATATTAGCTTCACCCATAACTATTGTGCATGTTACAGACTTGATGTGTTTCACAGATATAATCTTATTCATGGCTGAGGCAGCACTGATAAAAGCTTGACATACAATTTCATATTTATCAGTATGTTTCAGCTTTAAAATATACCCAGTCCATCTGCTGCTCTCTTTTAAGAT
This sequence comes from Carcharodon carcharias, assembly GCF_017639515.1. Classification (NCBI taxonomy): domain Eukaryota; kingdom Metazoa; phylum Chordata; class Chondrichthyes; order Lamniformes; family Lamnidae; genus Carcharodon; species Carcharodon carcharias. The sequence goes on along the minus strand of NC_054467.1, from coordinate 104,889,954 downwards.
GCTCATAGGATTAGTGCGACTTAAACCAAGGAATAAAAATTGCATGGTCTGCATTGTTACCAGATATGCACATTCTTGGCAGCTGTGCTGCAATGCATAGAGCCTCTCCCTATTCATTTCCGACTTATTGGCAAGATTCTCCAGTGGAGTTTGTACCTTCTGTTCTTATGGTGGCATGTTTTACATTGTCTTACATCATGTAGGACTAGACCTCTAAGCTACATAGTTTTACAGGAATATCTAAATGTTTGTTTACCACAGAAGTTAAATGGGTTTTCTGGAAAAAATATGCTCTTTTATTCGATTTTAACAATCTTGAATATTTCACCAATGTCACAGAGTGCAAAGTCATTTAAATCATTTAATTATAGCACTGCTTTGTGCTAAATAATTTGAGGGGTCTTTTTTTAATAGAATGTACAAAATTATACAATTTCAATATAAGTATTATGGTATGCCAAAACATTGGTGCATTTAATCCCAATAGAGTCAGGAAAAATTAGATCTATTGAGTAGAAACCTTAACCATATTCTAAAAGGTGCTGTATTCATTGTTGTTTTTGTTGTTTGTATATGCATAGCATAAATAAGCAGGTTCATGGTGCTGAACAAAATCCATGGGGCAAAATCCACTGGGCTTAGCAAATGCTAATAGGATGCATGTAAAATAGGTCGCTCTAATGTTCAGATGATTTTGATAATATTTTTCAAATAGTGTTTACAAGGCTTTGTTTAGTCAAATATGACACATAATGGTGCTAACAATGTTTTCCAATGTGGCCATTTGTAGATAGTTTCCACTATCTACCATTATTTGTAGTGTCTGGGAATATCCCATCATTATAATTTTGAACAATGTTACTAATACTGCCGTGGCCTGGTATAATTCTGCTTGTTAGAACCATGGAATTCTTCCCATGCTGTGGGAGAACAAAAACAGACATGTTTTGGAATATAAAAATAAAATACTGCGGATGTTGGAAATCTGAAACAAAAACAGAAAATGCTGGAAAAACTTAGTAGGTCTAGCAGCATCTGTAGAGAGAGAAACAGAGTTAACGTTTCAAGTCTGTATGACTCTTCTTCAGAGCAGGAATGTAATGTGATTAAATCTCTTTTACAGTCTGTGGGATTAATGCACATTAATCCAAACATTTCAAAATTAACATCTTGACATATTTATCAAACTCCCAAGGTAATTTGCTGTATCAGATTTAAAATGTGATAATTGGCAAAGTATCTAAAGAGCAGCACAGGTATATTAACTCAGAGAACCAGAAAGTTCAACACACCTCTTGCATTCCCTGAAATGGTAAACTTGTTTGGACTTTGCCCAGTCCATAAACCGACAAAGCCAACGAATGTCGTCCCTTTGTAGATGATCTGAATGAAAGATTTTAATTAAGATAGACACACAGTTCAGATTTCAGCAGCGAATGAAACAACATTTTGCAACAGATTATGAGCTATCAGCTCAACAAAAAGAACTAAACAGCTCATCAGCAAGGAAAGAAATGTTCGAATGCAGTGACTGACTGACTGAATGGCAAGGGAGAAGAAGTGTAAATTAGGACAAAATAATTAACATATTAGCTTTTGCATTGTCCTGGTAAAGTGTGTTGCCTGTATTTAATTCTATCTCTGTCCGCAATGAAACAAATATATCTTCCAGCAAGAAAAATAATTAATACTCAAGCATTTTCACAACCAGGAACAATATGTCAATGTTATATACATATTATACATTGTAGTGTTAACCATGCCATTACGGGTAAAATGAACATGAGATGATCATGGCTATTATAGCTTACAAGACAAACAGCAATGTGATATCACTGGGACGATTAGATTAATTAAATGCAGGTTAACAATTTAGGCATTATTTAGGCTATTCCAAACTACATTCATACAAGCCCATCTGAAATTCAATTTTTGATTCAGCTAAACATCCAAGTTAAAGTCTAGTGCTATCAGTCTGTTTTAGGCTATTCAAAAATTTTGTTTAAAAGAAGTCTCGATTGTTCCATTACTTGAATAGATGTGTATCTTGACTGTAGAGGCCTGCGTTTAAACATAGTTCAGATGGATGAATAAACTTCTCTGATCTCTGCTGGATCCCAAGTGAAATAACTCAGTTACAAGTGGACACAAAATTGCTCAGCCTTCAACAGAAATTGTACCAAAATATCAACGCTATGCAGCAACAACATAAGAATGTTTGATGTAGGAAGTGGAAAATTTCACTATTTAGGCACATTGCTGGGCAAGGGTCAGAAGAGCTTTTGCTCTAACCTAGACATAGTATATCTAAACTTGAGGGGTTTGTTCCCTAGTACTCACATTCACAATGGAATTATATTCTGTAACAGGACAGAAACAAGCCATTCAAGCCTATCAAGTCTGTTCCAGTGGTTTCCCTCTGCCCCAAACACATTTAATGTCACTTTGCTTGCTCACTTTCTGGAACCTTGAATATTCGTCTTTTTCAAGTAACTAATTCCCTTTAAAACTCACTGACAGACTCTGCTTCAATAATTATGTTTGACGAGGGATTTCCACGTTCTAAGCACTTTCATGCTAAGAATCTTCTTTCTAACTTCCCTATTAATTCTTTGCTTGTTCATGGGATATAGGCATCCCTGGCAAGGCCAGAATTTATTGTCCATCTCTAACTGCCCTTGAGAAAGTGGTAGTACTTTAATTCGTGCTTTCTTATTACCCATCTCATTGACCAATGCGAATAATCCATTATGATTTACCCTCAAGCTTGAAGATCTTTCAGATCACCCTTTAACCTTCTCAAGTTTAAGAAAAAGTTGTAATTTGTTTTAAGTCTAATTTCTGAATCTTTTCCACTGATGAACAAAGAAATTCTCAAAATTTATCTGAAAAGTGCATTTTAGTCCTAGCATAGCAAAATGAGAGGTTCCAATATCTTTTTATTTCTAAAATTCCACCTTGTAATTTTAATGCAACACCTACCTGACCATTCTTAACAAATTGTAGGTCAACTGTGAGAGATCTTAAAATATTGCTGAATTCAAAATCCAAATTTCTACCGTGGTAAATATTTCCTCTTGAATCTTGAGCAACAATGCTAGTGCAAAAGCTGAGAACAATAACATGAGTTACACATCAGTTCAGAGTCCAAACTTTTCAATAATGACACAACAACATGTATTTATTTAGAGTCTTTAATGTAGGAAAATGGCCAAGATCCTTCGTAGAGATGTAATAAAAAATATGATGCCCAAGCAAAAGGATATACTGGGATACATGGCCAGAAACTTGCTCAAAGATGTGGTTTTACCACGTTTTAAAGGAGGAGAGGTAGCTATAGAGGTAGAACTATTCGGCCAGAGTGTGGGAACTGGCCATCAGTCAGTTATGGTGGGCAAAGGGAGGGGATAATGCACAACAAACTGGAGTCAAAGAAAGTGTCCCTTTTACTTGGAGTGCTCAGAGTCCATTTTATTTTGATAATTCGTAAGTATTTCCCTACAAACAGGGTGATACAAAGACAAAGTGAGAACATAAGGGCATAAGAAATAGGAATGAGTAGACCATTCGGCCCCTCGAGCATGCTCTGCCATTCAATAAGATCATGGCTGATCTACTTGTCTTTTGATTTCTACATTCCCATCTATCCCCGATAACCTTTGGTTCCCTTGCCTAACAAGAATCTATCTACCTCTGCCTTAAAAATATTCAATGACCCCGCCTCCACCGCCCTCTTAGGCAGAGAGTTCCAAAGTTACTCAACTTTCAGAGAAAAAAATTCTTCTCATCTCTGTCCTAAAAGGGCAAACCCTACTTTTAAAACAGTGCCCCCTAGTTCTGGACTCACCCGCAAGAGGAAACATCCTTTCAACGTCCATCTTGTCAAGGCCTTTCAGGATCTTGTATACTTCAATCAAATCACCCCTCACTCTTCTAAAATCCAGTGGAAACAAGCCTCATCTGTCCAATCTTTCCTCATAAAACAACCCACTCATTCCAGGCATCAATCTAGTAAACCTCCTTTGGACCACCTCCAATGCATTTACATCCTTCCTTAAATAAAGAGACCAAAACTGCACAGTATTCGAGGTGCAGTCTCAGCAATGCCCTGTATAACTGAAGCAATAACATCATAACTTTTATGTTCAATCCCTCTTGGAATGAAGGATAGCATTCCATTAGCCTTCTTAATTACATACTAACATTTTGTGACTCATGTATGAGAACACCTAGATCCCTTTGCACCTTAGAATTATGCAGGTGTTCTCCATTTAAGTAATACTCTGCTTTTTTGTTATTCCTGCCATAGTGAACAACTTCACATTTTCCCACATTAAACTCCATTCGTCAGATCTTTGCCCACTCACTCAACCTATCTATATCCATCTGCAACTTCCTCATGCCCTCTTCACAACATACTTTCCTGTATACTTTCCTACCTATCTTTGTATCTTCTGCAAATTTATCTACCATGTCTTCACTCCCCTCATCTAAGTCATTGATGTAAATCGTAAATAATTGAGACCTCAGTACAGGCCCCTGTAAGGTACCACTCCTCACATCCCGCCAATCAGAAAAAGACACGTTTACTCATACTCTCTGCTTTCTGCCAGCCAGCCAATCATCTATCCATGCTAATATATTACCCACTACACCATGCGCTTTTATTTTCCATAATAATCTTTGATGTGGCACCTTATCAAATGCCTCTGGAAATCCAAGTACAGTACGTCTACCCTTCATCCACTGCTAGTGTTATTCCTTCAAAAAATCCAATAAATTGGTTAAACATGATTTTCCTTTCAACAAAATAATACTGACTCTTCCATATTGCCTTGAGCTCTTCTAAGTGCCCAGTTATAACCTTCTTAATGATTGATTCTAATAACTTCCCCATGACAGATGTCAACCTGAGTGGCGTATAGTTTCCTGTTTTCTGCCTCCCTCCCTTCTTGAAAAGAGGGGTAATATTTGTTACTTTCTAGTCTGATGGAATCTTTTCAGAATCTAGTGAATTTTGGAAAATTAACACCAGCACATCGACTACTTCATTAGCTGCCTCTTCTAAGATCCTAGGATGTAGTCCATTGGGACCTGGAGACTTGCCAGCCTGCAGCTCCATCAATTTGCTCAGTACCGTTTCCCTAGTAATTTCAATTCCACCAGATTCCTTTCTCCCAATCACCTCCTGATTTGCAGCTATTACTGGAATGTTTTTTGTATCCTCTACAGTGAACACAGAAGCAAAATATTTGTTCATTTCTTCTGTAATTTCCTTATTATCTACTATTAACTCTCCACTATCACTCTCTAGAGGACCAACACTCACTTAACACCTGCTGTCTGTCTGCAAGAATGACCCAAACCTCCCTGTCGCTTGCCACTTTAACACTCCACTCTACTCTCTTGCCCACATGTCTGTCCTTGGCTTGCTGCATTGTTCCAGTGAAGCCCAACGCAAACTGGAGGAACAGCACCTCATCTTCCGACTAGGCACTTTACAGCCTTCCGGACTGAATATTGAATTCAACAACTTTAGATCTTGAACTCCCTCCTCCATCCCCACCCCCTTTCTGTTTCTTCCCCCTTCCTTTAGTTTTTTCCAATAATTTATATAGATTTTTCTTTTCCCACCTATTTCCATTATTTTTAAATCTTTTATGCCTTGCTAGTCTTTCCACTCCACCTCAACTAGAGCTGTATCTTGAGTGCCCTACCATCCATTCTTAATTCGCACATTTGTTTAGATAATATCACTACCTTCAACACCTCTGTGTTCTTTTGTTCTTTTGTCTGTGGCATCTTTTGATTATCTGCTCCTATCATTGCTTGCTTGTCCCTACAACCACACCGCCCCCCCAATCTTAAACCAGCTTATATTTCACCCCTCTCCTTATATTCACTCAGTTTTGTGGAAGGGTCATGAGGACTCGAAACGTCAACCCTTTTCTTCTTCGCCGATGCTGCCAGACATGCAGAGTTTTTCCAGGTAATTCTGTTTTTGTTTTTACTCACTTTACTTACCCTTTCCCTTTTTAAATACCTGTAGAAATTCTTGCTATCCGTTTTTACATTTCTAGTTAGCTTCCTCTCATACTCTAATTTCTTTCTCCAGATTAACCTTTTAATCATTCTCTGCCATTCTTTATATTCTCTCCAACAAAACACTCACCTTTGCAGTGTTGTATGCTTTTTCCTTGAGTTTGATGCTTTCCTTAACAACTTTAGTTAACCACGGATGGTGGGTCCTCCCCTTAGAATTTTTCTTTATAGTTTTCTGAATACTCTGAAATATCCCCTTAAATGTCTACCACTGCTTCTCTATTGATCTGTCCTCTAGCCTAGTTTCCTAGTTCACTTCAGCTAGCTCAGCTTTCCTCCCCACATATTTGCCCTTATTTAAGTTTAAGATACTAATCTTAGACCCGCTCTTTTCCCTTTCAAACTGGATGTAAAATTCAATCATATTGTAGTCGCTGCTACCTCGGGGTGCCTTTACTCTGAGGTCATTAATTAGTTCTGTCATGTTACACAATATCAAGTGTATTATAACCTGCTCTCTGGTTGGTTCCAGAACATGCTGCATTAAGAAACTATCGCAAAAGTATTCTAAGAATTCCTCATCCAGGCTACTACTGCCAATCTGATTTTTACAGTTTATGTGTGGATTAAAATCACCCATGATTGTTGCTGTTCCTTTATCACAAGCACACAATACTTTTTCTTGAATACTTTGTCCTACACTGTGGCTACTGTTAGGGAGCCTGTAGACCACTCCTACTAATGACTTATTTCCCGTACTATTCCTCATCTCCACCCAAACTGATTCTACATCCTGATCTCCTGAATCAAGGTCATCTCTAACAATTGCACCACTGTCTTATTTGATTAACAGTGCTACCCCTCCATCTTTACATGGCTTCCTATTCTTCTTGAATGTCGTGTACCCTTTAATATGAAGGACCCAATCTTTGTCATCCTACAGTCACGTCTTCGTAATTGCTATCAGGTCATATTTATTTACTTCAATGTGGGCCATCAATTTATTTACTTTGTTATGAATACTACGTGCATTCAGATAGAGAACCTTCAGTTTTATCTTTTGGATACCTTCATAATATCTATTCTTGACTGTTGATGCATTCTTAGGTTTTTCTCTCTGCATCTTCCCATTCTCTGACCCTGATTTCTCATATTACTATTTTGCTCTCCTGTCTTGACTCTACACCTTGAATTGCTACCTCTACCCAAGCTTGATCCCTCACCCCTCTTGTTTAGTTTAAAGACCTCTCTACTTGCCTTGCAATTTGCAAGGACACTCGTCCCAGCATGGTTCAGGTGTAGACCGTCCCAATGGTATAGCCCCCACTTTCCCCATTACTGATGCCAGTGCCCCACAAACTGCAACCCACTACTCCCACACCAGTCTTTGAGCCACGCATTTGTCTCTAATCTTATTTGCCCAATGCCAATTTGCATGTGGCTCAGGAAATAATCCAAAGATTATTACCTTTAAGGTTCTGCTTCTTAATTTTGTACCTAGCTCCTCATACTTTGCAGAATCTGTTTCCTAGTTCTACCTATGTCACTGGTACCTACATGGACCACGACAACTGGATCCTCCCCCTCTCACTGCAAGTTCCTCTCCATCTGCCCTGAGCAGATGTTCTGAACCCTGGCACCAGATAGGCAACATAGCCATCTGGACTCTCACTCTTTGCTGCAGAGAACAGTGTCAATCCCCCTCACTATACTATCCCCTACTACCACTACATTCCCTTTTGCTCCCCCTGCTTGAACGGCTTCCTGTACCACATTGACATGGCCAGCCAGCTCATTCACCTTGCAGACTTCGCTTTCATCTACACAGGTTGGGAGCACCTCAAACCTGTTTGCCAATTGCAAAGTCTGAGGCTCCTCCACTATTATCTGCTCCGCCCTATTACTTGCCTCACTGACAGTCACATCCTCCTGTCCCTCACTGCTGGCCAAAACAGATATCGCTCTTCTAAGAGGTGTGACTGTCTTCTGGAACACAGTATCCAGGTGTTTCTCCCCCTGCCTTAAGTTGCGCAGTATTTGCATTTCCAGATCAATAACCCTGATCCGGAATTCCTCAAGTTGTTTACGCTTTCTGCAGACGTATTTGTCATGGATTGCCTTGGTGTCCAAAAACTTCCACACCTCACAGCTGCAACGTAACACATTCTAACTTATGTTATTTAGTTAATTTACTTTAATTAATTTCTTCCTATGTATGCCACCATTTACTGTTTTTATTGAATACTAGTACCACTGACAACTAAAGGTTATATGCTTCTTAACTACAAAGTATGTGTTTTAGATGTTTGCTTAAATAACTTTATTTTTATTGTTTTGTTAATCTTTATTTTTTGTGGTGAGGAAGGTTAGTTGCCTAAATTTTCCAATTGTTATTGTTTTAACACTGCTGTTAATCCATTTATACGGGTCAATGTTGATCTTAAAATAATACCAACTGGAAGATTTAGGTCAACGTAAAGTACCTTTACAGGGCTCAACTTGTTCATATTGCAATGTTTTCTTCACTGTTACATTGCAAGGTATTTGTTCTCAGGCCATTAGTATTATCTGGTCTTCTAATAGGTTTTGCTTGGAAGACACCAATGAAAAACAAGTGTGAATGTTCCGAGGTAAATTATTCCTGAGTGACTACAGATCCAACCACTATTTGGATAATAGCATCTGACTGTGTGACTTTCTTTGTAGGGCAAACTAAAGTAGCTCAGGTGTAAAATTGATCAAAATTTAACGGTTTGACTGTTAAATAGTTACATGTTAAAGAATACCTACCCAGAAATTTCATAAACAAGATTGATAAGAAGTCCATCTCCAAGGCTTATACCTAGGGCTTTACTTATTCCTTGAATTTCTGCTTCGTAGGGTTGTGGTAACATGTGGCCTAGTTGGGTTGCTAGCTGTTCAACAATGGGAATCACCCACTTGGGGGCAACAGAACTGTAACATAAAGATTCGATTGTTTCAAGGACATTTGTCATTAATTTTGTTAAAGCAGTTGAAAAATATACATGTATGAACAATTACATTTGCTAATCAAAACAGCTTGTTCACAAATAACAAAATATTAATCTACAAGTATTTCAAGATACCAAGCACAAATGTTTGGGAAATACTGAATGCATAAAATTTACACGCTGGACTAGGAAAGTCTGTCAAGGCTCAATTATCTTCTGGAGCAATTTTTTCAGATCGAACATAAAAGTCTTGTTCTGAAAGACGAACTTCTGATTAGAAGATGGCAAATTCAGTTGGATTTCATATTTTTGCAAGCCTTCTAATATCAATTTCCTGTGGCAGGCAAGAAATGGTGCCACTGTTAGTTAGACCCATGTTGCCTATTTAATATTGACAATACCAAATAGCTGGAAGTGCAAGATGGAAATAGCACATCATACTCTATAGGGCATCTGAGATCTGAGTGAACAGGGCAAACAACCATACATCTCCTTAACCAGTCAGATTGAAGGGTTGTGAAATTTACAGTGCAAATACTGAAAAGGAAATGTAAATGTTATGCCATTTGTGTATAAGTAACGGCCAACACAATTGGCCTTGCTGTTAGTTTGTCAGCATTATTTCGACATATTGCTGAAAAAAGACACATGCTGTCTTCTTGCACTCATCAGGACAATTCACAAGAACACCAAATTGTAAAGGAAACAACAATTTATACTGCATGAGAGGAGTGCTGACTGGTTGTGAGTGGGGGGGCGGAGGGGGAGGAAAGTGTGTATAAGGGAAGGGGTGACATCGTTGGGCAGGCGGCTGTGCAGTTTTGGGGCGACAGCCCTATTTAAAAAGTGCAAGTCAATAAACTCAAGACAGACCTTAAACAGCGTGTCTTCAGTTTATGATTAAAATGGTAAGTGGCTTCCATGGATTTACACTCGTCATTTGACCTAGTGACTGTTGCAGGAGCCGAGACCGGAAGGTGTAAATGATCCAGCGTAAAATGGGAAATGGGCAGATTAAATAAAGTCAGCGGCGGACACATCCTCTCCACCGCTGTCTGAAAGCTATGGGCCATTGGGGCGACACACTCACTCCGCCAGTAAATAATACTAAACAATATAACCACTCGGAACAAACCTAGAGACTGCAGGAAAGTAAAATCAAAAGCACAAGTGAGAGTTTAGGTACCAGGTGTAAAACATACACGAAAAATTACACTGGAAAGAAGAACCCAACAGAAACAAATGGGACAACATCAAAACAAAACTCCTATCAACAGAAATGAGAGAGATCAGAGTGGCTGAATGTTCCAGGTATAAAGACATGACCATGAAGAGAATACACAAAGCATCATTGCCGGGGGACAGCAGCCCCTGTCCTCACCCGATAACCTGGTGCACGATCCGCCGTAACTGCGTCGCATCGTAATGTCTCAGCACCGGCTCCCAACGCTGGTAAGGCGGCATCTCTAAACTCACATTGAAACGCGGAGGAGAGAAATCCCCCCGGCCTCCGGGCAATAAACAGAGTGACAGCAACTGTAAATAGAGCAACATTTGAAACAGGGACAGGAACCAGTGTGGATTAACCTCTGCTCAGCAACAGGGAAGTCACTTTAATGCTCAGCTTCCAGTGGCAGGAAGTCCAACCCCTCTCGCTGCCAGACATGTCGAAGAAACCTCATTGTCTTCAAGATTTCTGTTTGCTCCATATGGAATATACACACTCTTGGTGTGAGCACACACCATCTGATGCTCCTTTACTACAGCCCCTTTGATCATGAAGGACCATATCCTACTTTAAACGCAGCTGTCAACCACTCAAAAAAAGTTATAGCTAAAAAAAACTCAAAGGCCCATGGTCAAGAGCTTGCTGCAAGGTACCAGATATTGGGGGGGGGGGGGGGGGGGGGGGGAATTTAGCCCCCAAAAAGCAGGTGGGTTGGATCAGGCGGCAGCTTAAAACATCTGAATCCAGGCCTCAACCCATCTACTTATGGTTTTAATGGAGGAGGGACAGGCAGGGGTGCAGGTGACCCACCCTGCCTCCTCAACAAGGCCTCCAACCTCCTCTGGACTGCCTCCACGTCAATCAGGTTGGCCTCCAGGCGGGGAATCTGGTGTAAAAGCAAAATGACACAGAAAGAAACACTCAGCAGGTCTAGCAGTGCCTGTGGATAGAGAAAAACAGTTGAATATGACTCTTCTTCAGGGCTGTTAATCCAGTCACTGTGAGTTAAACGCCCCCATAGTGTGCAGGGGAATTCTAACCTACACATTCACCGTGCTTCATACCCACCTTCAGGTGAGGTTCCCCAAAGTTGTTGTTCAGTCGGGACCCCTCAATTTGTCACTGTTTGGCTGGGACACCCCCAAATTGTTATGCCCCGGGTAAGGAAGGATGAACTGGCTCCCTGTCATTATTCAACCTTCTTAATGATTGATTCTAATAACTTCCCCATGACAGATGTCAACCTGAGTGGCGTATAGTTTCCTGTTTTCTGCCTCCCTCCCTTCTTGAAAAGAGGGGTAATATTTGTTACTTTCTAGTCTGATGGAATCTTTTCAGAATCTAGTGAATTTTGGAAAATTAACACCAGCACATCGACTACTTCATTAGCTGCCTCTTCTAAGATCCTAGGATGTAGTCCATTGGGACCTGGAGACTTGCCAGCCTGCAGCTCCATCAATTTGCTCAGTACCGTTTCCCTAGTAATTTCAATTCCACCAGATTCCTTTCTCCCAATCACCTCCTGATTTGCAGCTATTACTGGAATGTTTTTTGTATCCTCTACAGTGAACACAGAAGCAAAATATTTGTTCATTTCTTCTGTAATTTCCTTATTATCTACTATTAACTCTCCACTATCACTCTCTAGAGGACCAACACTCACTTAACACCTGCTGTCTGTCTGCAAGAATGACCCAAACCTCCCTGTCGCTTGCCACTTTAACACTCCACTCTACTCTCTTGCCCACATGTCTGTCCTTGGCTTGCTGCATTGTTCCAGTGAAGCCCAACGCAAACTGGAGGAACAGCACCTCATCTTCCGACTAGGCACTTTACAGCCTTCCGGACTGAATATTGAATTCAACAACTTTAGATCTTGAACTCCCTCCTCCATCCCCACCCCCTTTCTGTTTCTTCCCCCTTCCTTTAGTTTTTTCCAATAATTTATATAGATTTTTCTTTTCCCACCTATTTCCATTATTTTTAAATCTTTTATGCCTTGCTAGTCTTTCCACTCCACCTCAACTAGAGCTGTATCTTGAGTGCCCTACCATCCATTCTTAATTCGCACATTTGTTTAGATAATATCACTACCTTCAACACCTCTGTGTTCTTTTGTTCTTTTGTCTGTGGCATCTTTTGATTATCTGCTCCTATCATTGCTTGCTTGTCCCTACAACCACACCGCCCCCCCAATCTTAAACCAGCTTATATTTCACCCCTCTCCTTATATTCACTCAGTTTTGTGGAAGGGTCATGAGGACTCGAAACGTCAACCCTTTTCTTCTTCGCCGATGCTGCCAGACATGCAGAGTTTTTCCAGGTAATTCTGTTTTTGTTTTTACTCACTTTACTTACCCTTTCCCTTTTTAAATACCTGTAGAAATTCTTGCTATCCGTTTTTACATTTCTAGTTAGCTTCCTCTCATACTCTAATTTCTTTCTCCAGATTAACCTTTTAATCATTCTCTGCCATTCTTTATATTCTCTCCAACAAAACACTCACCTTTGCAGTGTTGTATGCTTTTTCCTTGAGTTTGATGCTTTCCTTAACAACTTTAGTTAACCACGGATGGTGGGTCCTCCCCTTAGAATTTTTCTTTATAGTTTTCTGAATACTCTGAAATATCCCCTTAAATGTCTACCACTGCTTCTCTATTGATCTGTCCTCTAGCCTAGTTTCCTAGTTCACTTCAGCTAGCTCAGCTTTCCTCCCCACATATTTGCCCTTATTTAAGTTTAAGATACTAATCTTAGACCCGCTCTTTTCCCTTTCAAACTGGATGTAAAATTCAATCATATTGTAGTCGCTGCTACCTCGGGGTGCCTTTACTCTGAGGTCATTAATTAGTTCTGTCATGTTACACAATATCAAGTGTATTATAACCTGCTCTCTGGTTGGTTCCAGAACATGCTGCATTAAGAAACTATCGCAAAAGTATTCTAAGAATTCCTCATCCAGGCTACTACTGCCAATCTGATTTTTACAGTTTATGTGTGGATTAAAATCACCCATGATTGTTGCTGTTCCTTTATCACAAGCACACAATACTTTTTCTTGAATACTTTGTCCTACACTGTGGCTACTGTTAGGGAGCCTGTAGACCACTCCTACTAATGACTTATTTCCCGTACTATTCCTCATCTCCACCCAAACTGATTCTACATCCTGATCTCCTGAATCAAGGTCATCTCTAACAATTGCACCACTGTCTTATTTGATTAACAGTGCTACCCCTCCATCTTTACATGGCTTCCTATTCTTCTTGAATGTCGTGTACCCTTTAATATGAAGGACCCAATCTTTGTCATCCTACAGTCACGTCTTCGTAATTGCTATCAGGTCATATTTATTTACTTCAATGTGGGCCATCAATTTATTTACTTTGTTATGAATACTACGTGCATTCAGATAGAGAACCTTCAGTTTTATCTTTTGGATACCTTCATAATATCTATTCTTGACTGTTGATGCATTCTTAGGTTTTTCTCTCTGCATCTTCCCATTCTCTGACCCTGATTTCTCATATTACTATTTTGCTCTCCTGTCTTGACTCTACACCTTGAATTGCTACCTCTACCCAAGCTTGATCCCTCACCCCTCTTGTTTAGTTTAAAGACCTCTCTACTTGCCTTGCAATTTGCAAGGACACTCGTCCCAGCATGGTTCAGGTGTAGACCGTCCCAATGGTATAGCCCCCACTTTCCCCATTACTGATGCCAGTGCCCCACAAACTGCAACCCACTACTCCCACACCAGTCTTTGAGCCACGCATTTGTCTCTAATCTTATTTGCCCAATGCCAATTTGCATGTGGCTCAGGAAATAATCCAAAGATTATTACCTTTAAGGTTCTGCTTCTTAATTTTGTACCTAGCTCCTCATACTTTGCAGAATCTGTTTCCTAGTTCTACCTATGTCACTGGTACCTACATGGACCACGACAACTGGATCCTCCCCCTCTCACTGCAAGTTCCTCTCCATCTGCCCTGAGCAGATGTTCTGAACCCTGGCACCAGATAGGCAACATAGCCATCTGGACTCTCACTCTTTGCTGCAGAGAACAGTGTCAATCCCCCTCACTATACTATCCCCTACTACCACTACATTCCCTTTTGCTCCCCCTGCTTGAACGGCTTCCTGTACCACATTGACATGGCCAGCCAGCTCATTCACCTTGCAGACTTCGCTTTCATCTACACAGGTTGGGAGCACCTCAAACCTGTTTGCCAATTGCAAAGTCTGAGGCTCCTCCACTATTATCTGCTCCGCCCTATTACTTGCCTCACTGACAGTCACATCCTCCTGTCCCTCACTGCTGGCCAAAACAGATATCGCTCTTCTAAGAGGTGTGACTGTCTTCTGGAA